>NC_090442.1:399591382-399896811 GCF_031143425.1 Pleurodeles waltl | reverse complement strand
ACACAAACTATATACTCTAGAAGTGGAATGCGAACCACAAATGGACCCCAAACCTATGTGACCTTGTAGAGGGTCGCTGGGACTGTAAGAAAACAGTGAGGGTTAGAAAAATAGCCCACTCCAAGGCCCTGAAAAGTGGGTGCAAAGTGCACCTAAGTTCCCCAAAGAGCACAGAAGCCGTGATAGGGGAATTCTGCAAGGAAGACCAACACTAGCAATGCAACAACGATGGATTTCCTGACAAGAGTACCTGTGGAACAAGGGGACCAAGTCCAAAAGTCACAATCAAGTCGGGAGTGGGCAGATGCCCAGGAAATGCCAGCTGTGGGTGCAAAGAAGCTGCCACCAGATGGTACAAGCTGTGGATTCTGCAAGAACGACAAGGGCTAGAAACTTTCCCTTTGGAGGATGGATGTCCCACGTCGTGAAGAGTCGTGCAGAGGTGTTTCCGTTCAGAAAGACCGCAAACAAGCCTTGCTAGCTGCAAGGGTCGCGGTTAGGGTTTTTGGATGCTGCTGTGGCCCAGGAGGGACCAGGATGTTGCCAATTGCGTGAGGAGACAGAGGGGATGTCCAGCAAGACAAAGAGCCCACTCAGGAGCAAGCAGCACCCGCAGAAGTGCTGGAACAGGCACTACAAAGTGGAGTGAACCGGAGCTCACCCAAAGTCACACAAGAGGGTCCCATGACGCCGGAGGACAACTCAGGAAGTCGTGCACTGCAGGTTAGAGTGCCGGGGACCCAGGCTTGGCTGTGCTCAAAGGAAATCCGGGAAGAGTGCACAGGAGTCAGAGTAGCTGCAAAACATGCGGTTCCCAGCAATGCAGTCTAGCGTGGGGAGGCAAGGACTTACCTCCACCAAACTTGGACTGAAGAGTCACTGGACTGTGGGAGTCACTTGGACAGAGTTGCTGAGTTCAAGGGACCTCGCTCATCGTGCTGAGAGGAGACCCAGAGGACCGGTGATGCAGTTCTTTGGTGCCTGCGGTTGCAGGGGGAAGATTCCGTCGACCCACGGGAGATTTCTTCGGAGCTTCTAGTGCAGAGAGGAGGCAGACTACCCCCACAGCATGCACCCCAGGAAAACAGTCGAGAAGGCGGCAGGATCAGCATTACAAGGTCGCAGTAGTCGTCTTTGCTACTTTGTTGTAGTTTTGCAGGCTTCCAGCGCGGTCAGCAGTCGATTCCTTGGCAGAAGGTGAAGAGAGAGATGCAGAGGAACTCTGATGAGCTCTTGCATTCGTTATCTAAGGAATTCCCCAAAGCAGAGACCCTAAATAGCCAGAAAAGGAGGTTTGGCTACTTAGGAGAGAGGATAGGCTAGCAACACCTGAAGGAGCCTATCAGAAGGAGTCTCTGACGTCACCTGCTGGCACTGGCCACTCAGAGAAGTCCAGTGTGCCAGCAGCACCTCTGTTTCCAAGATGGCAGAGGTCTGGAGCACACTGGAGGAGCTCTGGGCACCTCCTAGGAGAGGTGCAGGTCAGGAGAGTGGTCACTCCCCTTTCCTTTGTCCAGTTTCGCGCCAGAGCAGGGCTGAGGGATCCCTGAACCGGTGCAGACTGGCTGATGCAGAGATGGGCACCATCTGTGCCCATCAAAGCATTTCCAGAGGCTGGGGGATGCTACTCCTCCCCAGCCCTGACACCTTTTTCCAAAGGGAGAGGGTGTACCCTCTCTCTGAGGAAGTCCTTTGTTCTGCCTTCCTGGGCCGAGCCTGGCTGGACCCCAGGAGGGCAGAAACCTGTCTGAGGGGTTGGCAGCAGCAGCAGCTGCAGTGAAACCCCGGGAAAGGTAGTTTGGTAGTACCTGGGTCTGAGCTAGACACTCGGGGGATCATGGAATTGTCTCCCCAATGCCAGAATGGCATTGGGGTGACAATTCCATGATCCTAGACATGTTACATGGCCATGTTCGGAGTTACCATTGTGATGCTATACATATGTCGTGACATATGTATAGTGCATGCGTGTAATGGTGTCCCCGCACTCACAAAGTCTGGGGAATTTGCCCTGAACAATGTGGGAGCACCTTGGCTAGTGCGAGGGTGCCCACACACTCAGGCCGCCGAAAGACCGCGGCGGCCATTCTGGCTTTCCTGCTGGGCCGGCCGGCCCAGCGGGAAAGGCCCTGCAACAATGAAGCCGGCTCCGAATGGTTGCAGTGGTGCGACGGGTGCAGTTGCACCCGTCGCGATTTTTACTGTCTGCGATGCAGACAGTGAAAATCTTTTTGGGGCCCTGTTAGGGGGCCCCTGCACTGCCCATGCCATTGGCATGGGCAGTGCAGGGGCCCCCAGGGGCCCCACGACACCTGTTCCCGCCATCCTGTTCCTGGGGGTAAAAAACGCCAGAAACAGGGTGGCAGGAAGGGGGTCGGAATCTTCATGGTGGCGCTGCTTGCAGCGCCGTCATGGAGATTCAGCCCATGCAGGGGAAATCCGGCGGGAAACCGCCGGATTCCCTTTTCTGACCGCGGCTTTACCGGCGCGGTCAGAATGGGCTGAGAAGCACCGCCAGCCTGTTGGCGGTGCTTCTGTGGTCCCCGGCCCTGGCGGTCTTGGACCCCCAGGGTCGGAATGACCCCCTAAGTAACTTAGCACCCAACCTTTACCAGGTAAAGGTTAGACATATAGGTGACTTATAAGTTACTTAAGTGCAGTGGTAAATGGCTGTGAAATAACGTGGACGTTATTTCACTCAGGCTGCACTGGCAGGCCTGTGTAAGAATTGTCAGATCTCCCTTTGGGTGGCACAAGAAATGCTGCAGCCCATAGGGATCTCCTGGAACCCCAATACCCTGGGTACCTCAGTACCATATACTAGGGAATTATTAGGGTGTTCCAGTATGCCAATGTAAATTGATGAAATTGGTCACTAGCCTGTTAGTGACAATTTGGAAAGAAAATGAGAGAGCATAACCACTGAGGTTCTGGATAGCAGAGCCTCAGTGAGAAAGTTAGTCATAACACAGGTAATACATACAGGGCACACTTATGAGCACTGGGGCCCTGGCTGGCAGGGTCCCAGTGACACATACAACTAAAACAACATATATACAGTGAAATATGGGGGTAAAATGCCAGGCAAGATGGTACTTTCCTACACTCCCCCCCTTTTCCTGCTCTCCCTGTCCTTTTGTACATCAGCATCAACAGGCGGAGGTACAGTGGCACCGGAGCACGAGGGAGCTGCATCCCACATGGCCATGGAGGGCAACACCACAGACTCTGAATGCACCAGTGGGACGGAGGGCGAGGGGAGCTTCACGTCGGCCACCGGATCAGCAACCAGCGACACGGACTCGTCCGACGATAGGAGCTCCCTTGTGGTGGCAGCACCATCTGTGCCCCCCACTTCTACAGGTACAGCCGCCACCTTCCCTACCAGCACCGCCCTCCCAGCAGCCCCTCAGCGTTCGCCCCGTGCCCGCTCACCCAGGAGGGTGGGCATCACCTTCGCCCCAGGCACCTCAGGCCCTGCCCCAGTCCCCCCTGCTGCCCTCAGTGAGGAGGCCATTGACCTCCTCAGGTCACTCACTTTTGGGCAGTCTACCATTGTGAATGCCATCCAGGGTGTAGAACGAGAGTTGCAACACGGTAATGCATTCCTGGAGGGCATTCATTCTGGTCAAGCTGTCCTTCAGCGAACCCTGCAATCTCTGGCCTCAGCACTGATGGCAGCCATTGTCCCTGTGTCTAGCCTCCCCCCTCCAACTTCCTCCACCCAGACCCAATCCCCTGTACCCCAGCCCATCCCAAGCACACCTACAGACCAGCATGCACACAAGTCAACACACACAAGTAGCTCAAGCAAACATAGGCACCACACACACCACAGGCACTCACACAAGCATCACACACATACGGATACAGCAACATCCACTGTCTCCACTGTATCCCCCTCCTCTTCTTCTCCCTCCTCCCTCCCAGTCTCGTCTACACACACACCTGCATGCACCACATCTACAGGCACTAGGACTCGCACCAGGACACCTAGCACCACAAGCCGCTCACCTGCACTCACCACCCCCACTGCCATTTACACGTCCCCTGTGTCCTCTCCCAGTGTGTCTGTAACGCCCCCTCCCAAAGTACACAAACACCGGCAATCACTCACCCAACATCCATCCACCTCACAACAGCCTCCACTACCTGCACCTGCACCCAAAACAGCTACAGTGACACCTCCTGCAACCACCTCCTCTTCCTCCACTCCCAGACCCCCTCCAGCTACCCATCCCAGTGTCCGACAGAAACTGTCCCTCTGTCAAATTGACCTTTTTGCTCCCACCCCCCCTCCAATTCATCAGTCCCGTCGTAGCGCCTCAGCCAAAAAGCCTCCAGTACCAGTGGTGCGTGTTCCAGGTTTTTGGAGTGCACCGTCCACCAGGGCAGGCAGTAGGACCAGGGGCCAAGGCACTGGCAGCCCACCCCCTGTAAAGGCTCCGAAATTGGAGAGTGGACGACGGGACCGTGTCAAGACTCCTGGTGGGACAACAAGTGAAATGGGATCGAAAGCGATTGGTGAGTCAGCTGTAACTTCAAAAAAGGTGGGGAAGGTCCAGAGGAAGTCTGCCCAGCCTGTTGTGAGTGTCATGGCGGAGAAGTGCGCCATCTTTTCCGGCGGTCCAGACACAACCGCCAGCACCGTCGTCACTGGTCCAGAGAGCACTGCCGGAGTCACAGCCCAGGAGGGCACAAGTATCGTCACTGGTCCAGAGACCACCGCCGGAGTCACAGCCCAGGAGGGCACAAGTATCGTCACTGGTCCAGAGACCACCGCCGGAGTCACAGCCCAGGAGGGCACAAGTATCGTCACTGGTCCAGAGAGCACCGCCGGAGTCACAGCCCAGGAGGGCTCAAGTATCGTCACTGGTCCAGAGAGCACCGCCGGAGTCACAGCCCAGTATCGCTCAAGTATCGTCACTGGTCCAGAGAGCACCGCCGGAGTCACAGCCCAGGAGGGCACAAGTATCGTCACTGGTCCAGAGACCACCGCCGGAGTCACAGCCCAGGAGGGCACAAGTATCGTCACTGGTCCAGAGAGCACCGCCGGAGTCACAGCCCAGGAGGGCACAAGTATCGTCACTGGTCCAGAGAGCACCGCCGGAGTCACAGCCCAGGAGGGCACAAGTATCGTCACTGGTCCAGAGACCACCGCCGGAGTCACAGCCCAGGAGGGCACAAGTATCGTCACTGGTCCAGAGAGCACCGCCGGAGTCACAGCCCAGGAGGGCACAAGTATCGTCACTGGTCCAGAGAGTACCGCCAGAGTCACAGCCCAGGCGGGGCCAGGATGCCACAGCCCCGCTGGGCAATGATGGAACGTCATGCCACACACCAATGTCCAGTGTGGAAATCGTCATGCCACACACCAATGTCCAGTATGGAGATCGTCATGCCACACACCAATGTCCAATGTAGAAATCGTTATGCCACACACCAATCTCCAGGGTGGAAATCGTCATGCCACACACCAATGTCCAATGTAGAAATCGTCATGCCACACACCAATGTCCGTACCAGAACCGCCATGTCATAGCACCGCTGAACAGTCCTGAACCGCCATGTCAAAGCACCACTGAAGAGGGCAAAGACCGCCATGTCATAGCACCGCTGAACAGGGCAAAGACCACCATGTCATAGCACCGCTGAACAGGGCAAAGACCGCCATGTCATAGCACCGCTGAACAGGGCAAAGATAGCCATGTCATAGCACCGCTGAACAGTCCTGAACCGCCATGTCAAATCACCGCTGAACAGGGCAAGGACCGCCATGTCATAGCACCGCTGAAGAGGGCAAAGACCGCCATGTCAAAGCACCGCTGAACAGGGCAAAGACCGCCATGTCATAGCACCGCTGAAGAGGGCAAAGACCGCCATGTCATAGCACCGCTGAACAGGGCAAAGACCGCCATGTCATAGCACCGCTGAAAGGGCAAGGACCGCCATGTCATAGCACTGCTGAACAGGGCAAAGACCGCCATGTCAAAGCACCGCTGAACAGGGCAAAGACCGCCATGTCATAGCACTGCTGAAGAGGGCAAAGACAGCCATGTCATAGCACCGCTGAAGAGGGCAAAGACCGCCATGTCATAGCACCGCTGAAGAGGGCAAAGACCGCCATGTCATAGCACCGCTGAACAGGGCAATGCACCGGGTAGGAATGAATGGCCCACCACATCAGGCATCCTTATCCCATGTGCAGCTGGGACAGTGACAGGACACTACCTTTCACAGGGAGACTCATCCAGTCTGGGCACCAGTCACCCCCCAGTACCAGTATGGACCTGCATCAACTTGAGAGACTGTGACTTTGCACTCCCCAGGATGTGACAGTGGGAAACCCACCCACTGTAGTGACTTGAGAGACTGTGGCTTTGCACTCCCCAGGAAGGCACAGTGGGCAAACCACCCACTGTAGAGATTTGAGAGACTGTGGCTTTGCACTCCCCAGGATGGCACAGTGGGCAAACCACCCACTGTAGTGACTTGAGAGACTGTGGCTTTGCACTCCCCAGGATGGCACAGTGGGAAAACCACCCACTGTAGTGACTTGAGAGACTGGGGCTTTGCACTCCCCAGGATGCACAGTGGGCAAACCACCCACTGTAGAGACTTGAGAGACTGTGGCTTTGCACTCCCCAGGATGGCACAGTGGGCAAACCACTCACTGTAGTGACTTGAGTGACTGTGGCTTTGCACTCCCCAGGATACATCAATGGGCATGGAGCCCCGTCGTGGATCTGGCTTTGCATTCATGTGGCTGAAGTGCCACCCCTTCCTTTCCCCCTGAGGTGCCTGAAGTGTTTCTATCTGATGCCCTGGCAGTGTTCTCTCTGATTTTGGTCAGGTATCTATTGTGGGCCTCGCCCATGCATTTTTGGACTGTTTGTGCACGGACATTGTTGTGTACATATCTGCACTACTTCTCGGATTGTTTATATGTAAATAAGAGTGATTTTATAATACATATATTTGTATATTTTTGTATGACATGTATATTGGCACATTGCAAAGTTTTACCGAAATTCGCATTGTCTTTGCATTCGTCCGGGGGAATTGTGGGTTGTTACTGTGATTTTTGTGACTGCATTGGTGTGTATGTTGTACTATGCGAGGGTGGGGGTGTTTGGTGGGTGTCCCCCTAACTTTTGCCTCCTCCCTCCCCGTGTCGTAGGTGCTGTACTCACCGGTATCTTCTGTGCCTACATCGCTGTTGGTCGTGAAGAAGCAGAAAGACAAGGGCAGGTAGTATTTGGAGTTCCAGGTCCATGGAGTCGTCATTCCTCGTGGGATATGTAGAAGGTGAGCGTTTCCCCATAGCAATAGCTGTTTCCGCCGTGTTGTTATCCACGGTGAATCCGCCCCGGAAAAGGTGGCGGATTGGCCTGTTGTGATACTGTGGGCGGTACATTGTCTTCCTCCTGTCTGTTGGCGGTGACTGCCGCACTGCTTGTCTGTACCGCCGTGGCGGGCGAAGTGTTAAAGTGGCTGTCTTTGTTGGCGGTTTCCGCCAGGGTCATAATTCCCTTTTTTTGTCCGTCTGACTGTTTGCGGTATTACCGCATCTTTAACACCGTCCGCCAGGGTTGTAATGACCACCAATGTCTTTATTGTGGTAAGAAAGGACACTTTGTGAGAGATTGTCTATCAAAACCAAAGAATAAATCGGATTTAAATTTTAATTCAAAGAAACAAATAGCTATGCTTGAAAATTCCGAGGAAAACTAGTGGGACTAGAATCAAGGAAGGGGATCTCTTGGGTACAAAAATGATCCCTTCTGTACAAAACTAGTCATCATATTAGACATTTACGACTTTCTATACAAATTATAGTTCAAGGAAAATGGCAGACAGTTCAAGCACTAATAGATTCAGGTGCCACTGGAAATTTTGTAGTTTCTCAAACTGTTAAATCGCTGAAACTCACATGTACAAAAAAACAAATACCCGAGATTGTACAAGCTGTGGACGGAACTGAATTATCTGGAGGCCCTGTTACCATGTGTACTGTACCTATTCACACAATTTGTAAAACCATTTATGGTCAAGAACATCAAGAAAGCGTTTCTTTCGATATTATCCAAGCACCCGAGAAAGGTTTCACATTTGGAATGCCATGGCTAGTATTACACAATCCACATATCAACTGGAAAGAACAAACAGTTAACTTTCTTTCAGAATTCTGTCAAAAGAATTGTTTTCATAATGATCAGAAAATTGTTTCACAATGTATCGCTACTGCAGCAGAAAAAGATACTAGCTTACCTCATATTTATAAAGAATATGAAGATGTTTTTAGTGAACAAGCCGCAAGTACCTTACCCCCACATAGAACGTACGATTGTCAAATAGATCTCATGCCAGGATCTATCATACCTAATTGTAGAATCTATGCTTTATCTGAAAAGGAGAATCTTGTTTTACGCAACTATCTTGATCAATGTTTAGAAAATAATTTGATTCGTCCTTCACGTTCACCAGCTGCCTCTCCACTATTTTTTGTACCAAGGTCAAATGGTGAATTACGACCATGCATAGACTATAGAGCCATGAATAAGATCACAGTAAAGAATAAATATCCATTACCATTAATCCCAGTACTATAAGATCAAGTTACAAATGCAATAATGTATACTAAACTTGATTTACGAGGTGCTTATCATTTGGTTCGTATTCGTGAAGGTGATGAATGGAAAACAGCTTTTAAAACTCGTTATGGCCTGTTTGAATATCTGGTAATGCTTTTTGGTTTGTGTAATGCTCCTGCTGCTTTTCAATATTTTCTTAATGATGTGCTAAGAGAATATCTTGATATTTTTGTAATTGTATATATTTATTATATTCTGATCTATTCTGCCTCAGTACAATTACATAAGGAACATGTAAAAAAGGTTTTACATACGTTAAGATTTCATCATTTATTTTGTAAGCTTAGTAAATGTGAATTTCACGCAACCACAGTGGAGTTTTTGGGAGTTATTTTAACACCTAAAGGAATGCAGATGACCGAAAGAAAAATCCAAGCCGTAATGGAACGGCCTACACCTAAATCTGTACGTGATGTACAATGTTTTTTAGGTTTTGCAAATTTTTACTGACGGTTTATAGATCATTTCTCCCATAAGGTGGCACCCATCACTAGACTGTTACGTAAAAATGTTCCTTTTTTGTTGGTCTGAAGAAGCTAATGCAGCATTCATCATGTTAAAACAGGCATTTACTACTGCACCTGTTTTAGCTCACCTGAGAGTCACGGACCCTTTTATTGTGGAAGCCGATGCTTCAGATGTGGCTATAGGAGCCATTTTATCACAACGTCACCCATACACTGGACAACTCCATCGAGTTGCATTCATGTACAGAAAATTGAATGTCGCTGAACAAAACTATACTATTGTGGAGAAAGAACTTTTAGCAATAAAAGACTCTTTCAAAGAATGGAGACACTATCTATCAAGATCTAAGCATAAAATCACAGTATACTCTGATCATCGAAATCTCAAGTTTATGGGTTCTGCTCAGATATTGACTCCCAGACAATTAAGATGGATGTTGTTCTTCGCAGAATTCGATTTTATTGTAACCAACCATCCTGGCACTGAAAATAGAAAAGCAGATGCTCTCACAAGACAGGACTCTTCTCTCTCTCATCAAAAACAACAACCACAGTCTATTATAGATCCTACCAAAGTGCTCTGTTTAATAGCCGCTGATGATTTTTTAGATCTTATTCGCTCTCACTTTCATATCACAGATTGGAAGAATTGGTTACAGCAAAGCAATAAACATACCATTCAACAAGGCTTACAATCATTTGAGTCTCGAGTATATTTACCAACTAAAGATTTAAGACAAACAGCCTTCCAATGGCTACATACTCATCCTATGGCAGGCCACCCAGGACCTCAAAAAACCATGGAACTTTTGAAAAGGTATTTTTGGTGGCCCACGTTTTCTGAGGATGTTAAAACATTTGTACAATCCTGTGAAATTTGTGCTCGCTGCAAGAGTACACATAGTAAACCAAAAGGATTATTAATTCCCTTACCGACTCCAAACCACCCTTGGGAACACATCACAATGGATTTCATCACTGGACTCCCAGCAGTAAATCATACAAACACAATTTTGGTAGTTGTAGACAGTCTCACAAAATACGCTCATTTCATAGCATGCAAGGGGCTTCCAACATCCAGCACTCTAGCCAATCTTATACTTCAAAATATTGTCCGTCTTCACGGACTTCCAAAGGTAATCCTTTCAGCTAGAGGCACGCAATTTTCAGCTCGCTTTTGGCAAACTTGGTGTCAAACTTTACAAATAGACTCTGCTCTATCTACTAGTTACCATCCACAAACTGATGGTCAAACCGAAAGATTGAATCAGACACTGAAACAGTATTTACGTTGTTATGCCTCTGACACCCCTGCAATATGGCCAGATCTTTTATGGCTTGCTGAACTAGCATATAACAATTCTTATCATTCGTCTATAAAAGAAACCCCGTTTTATGGTCTGTATGGTCGACATCCACAAATACTGTCTGTCACTTTACCAGTTACATCCCATAAAATGCCTGTGGTTCAAGACATTTTATATCATATGCAAAAGGTACATACACGATTACAAGCTAATTTACGTCAAGCCAAATACAATTATAAGTTGCAAAATGACAAGAAACATCAACCTGGCCCCATTTACAAAATACATGACAAAGTTTGGTTATCCACCAAGAATTTTACATTCAAAGATCACAATACATTTAATCCTAAATTCATAGGTCCTTATGAAGTCCTTCGTCAAGTTAATCCAGTAACTTACAAATTGAAATTGCCTCCCTCTCTGAAAATACATCCAGTATTTCATACGTCTTTATTAAAGCCTGCCACTTCATCAAGCACATCTCGGCCAGCTCCATTATTGGTACAAGGACACTGGGAGTATGAAGTACATGCCATTTTATATTCTCGATTCCGTGGTTCCTCTTTATGGTATTTAATAGCATGGAAAGGTTATGGACCAGAAGAAAATTCCTGGGAACCCGCTACGCAGGTTAATGCTCCTCGTTTGGTAACCAAGTTTCATTGTCTTCATCCAAATAAACCTGGTCCTCAACCACACCCGGGGGAGGGCTCTATTGTCAGACTTTGGCGTAATCATACCTCTAAACATAGTATCTCTCCTACCAAACGTTCTTGCCACACACTTTGTTCTATTAAAAAACATTCTCCTCTTCATTCATGTGGAAAAATGCATTTGTGTAATAAGAGTGCTCAGTGGTGGTTAAACTGCTCAAATCCACGATGTCTATGTTGATGGAACTACAATTCCTTGCATCCTGGAGTACACATGATTAAGGGTGTAGTTCTTTCTGGAATTTTCATGATTGAGGGCGTGGTTCTGCTATAAAAACCGACCACTCCCATTTCCCTGTGCTTACTATTTTGGACTTTGCCTGGATTGGATTTGGTTTGGTGATTCCCATCTGGGTTTGCCCTTTTGGTCCCCTGCAGTGCAGTGGATGGTCTCTGGAGTTTCCAAGAAGCAAGAAGCAAGTGGACGGATTTGCTGTCATAAGAGTGTTTACTTTTCAGGAACATTTCTTTTTTGAAAGACTGCACCGAAGCCGAATGTTTCATGTTTAATAACATTGTTTATTTTGCAGACAGAATCGAAGCTGAGAGTTTCATGTTTAGTAACATTGTTTATTTAGGATAGGAAAACTGAAGTCATGCTTGTTTAATCTTCAATATCTTTGTTTAGTTAAAAATCTGAAAAGCGATGCCCAGTGTTTGACCTTTAACAACATTGCTTTAGGAATATCCAAAGCTTTGTGTTATTTTAGTTTAAATATGCCCTGGGGATTAGTTACAATTCTAGTGCAACATATTTTTGTTTAAAAGGATTCTTTTAAGTAAAATGAAGCAGGTCATTTGCAAACTTTATAAATGGTTCCAGCTGAATTGAATTATGTTATTCTTAAATGTTTAAACAGATGACACTTTACACCTGCGCGCTCATGTTTTAAAAATACTTCTTATTTAAATGTTTTGTTTATTTGAAGAAAGAATCATTATAAGAGCGCATTCTATTGTGAAAGGTTAAACATTAGAATTCACTGTGTTTCTTGAGAAGAAAGATTCATAGGTATTTTTACAAAGTTGAAAAGTTACAGTTTTAGAATTCATTGTGCAATTTTGGACAAAAAGATGTTAACTAAAAGACATTGTAGATTTCATATTATATTTTAATTATTAGATAGACATATTTGAAGGATATTAATATTTCTTCTCAGATGGTATTTTTGTGAATATATTATTTAATATTTGCGTATTACTTGTCTTATAATAAATATTGGATAAATGTTAAAATATCCTTGTAATTACCTTCTATGCATGTCTAAGAAACTTTTCTCTTGAGATTGCCTTTCATGCGGATCTTCTTTTTCCCTTTTGAGTATGATATTTGAAGTAATAATTGCCAACAATAAATCATAACAGAACAAAGACACAAATCCCGAGGAATCCGACTTTGACAATACCTCACCATTCCCACTGTCCCATCACATAAATGCACTATGTACACTGAGGTTGGGGTTCCATTGTTCAAATTGTGACAGCCTACTCACTCTTATGTCCCTTAGATATCTACTGCTGTGGATAAATAGGAGGACGATACATACCCCAGTGTACAGGTCCCTTGTGGACTTGGCTACACTGGAGGACAGGCACATAATACTAACCCATACACTGGACAGGGCCACAATCACAGAGCTGTGTGCCCAATTGGAGGCTGACTTGATATCTGTTATCCGTTATCCGACTAGGATCCCCCCTCTTGTGCAAGTGCTATCAGTGCTCAATTTCCTGACAATGGGTTCTTTCCAAGTGACAGTGGGCTTGGCAGCAGGAATATCACAGCCAATGTTCTCAATCGTGCTGGCAAGAGTTTTGTCTGCCCTGGTGAAACACATGTGCAGCTACATAGCTTTCTCCCAGGTGGAGCATCTGGCCACTGTGAAGGCCAGATTCTATGGAATGGGACATATACCCAATATTGTTGGGACCACTGATGGGACACATATTGAGTTAGCCCCCCTCTGCCAGAATGAACATGTGTTCAGGAATCGTAAGAGTTTCCACTCACTCAATGTGCAAATGGTGTGCCTGGTGGACCAGTGCATCTCCCAGGTCAATGCTAAGTATCCTGGGTCAGTGCATGATGCCTTTGTTCTGAGGAATTGCAGCATCCCAAATGTGATGGCCCAACTACAGAGGCACAGGATGTGGCTAGTAGGTGAGCCATGCTCCCAACCCACTGTATGTTAGTGTATGCCATCAGGTGTCATCCCCAAATCATTGTGGGGGGCTAAATGTTGTTCCTCAAACCTTGCAGGTGACTCTGGCTACCCAAACCTATTGTGGCTGCTGACCCCTCTGAGGAATGCCAGGACAGGGGCTGTGGAATGTTATAATGAGGCACATGGGCGAACCAGATGGATAATCGAGAGGACCTTCTGGCTCCTAAAGGCCTGTTTCAGGTGCCTCCATCTGACAGGTGGATCCCAGTGCTACTCTCCCGGGAGGGTCTGTCAGATAGTAGTGGCATGCTGCATGTTGCACAACCTGGCCCCCAGGGCATGTACCCTTTCTGCACGAGAAGGAGACTGGAGATGCCCTTGTGGCAGCAGTGGACCCTAAGGACAGTGAGGATGAGGAGGCAGAGGATGAGGATGAGGACAACCAAACATCAGTCATACGTCAATACTTCCAATGACACACAGGTAAGACAGTGCAACTGACCATTCCTCTGAGTATTGATGTTTTCTATGTGGCTGTAACATGATGGCATTAACTTCCATTGCATCTCAACTTACTGTCATCTATGGCTTGTCATTTTACAGATGTTGGTGAGATAAGAACAGTGTACTGCTGTGATGAGTACGGACAGCTACAGGTCATTATTTCTATACTCTCACAGTGTTCAGATCATTGGACTAGATGTGACTGTTTCCATAAATGCACATTTTCAACACATAAAATACTAGTAGTCAAGTTGTGTTCAAAGGTGTTTATAGTAGTGCTATTAAATTGAGGGAAAAGTGCAATGGAATGGGGTGATGATGGAGGAAATTCCATGGTATTGTCCCAGTGTGTTTGTAGCACAGGTCCAGTGTCCAAGGGTCCATAGGAAGGGGAGCAAAGGCAGTTTAAAATGGACAAGGTGACAGAGTGGGACACAAGGGGGACAATCAGGAGAGTCTCATTTCCTGGCGGTGGTCTTGGCAAGTATCTCTGGCTTCTGTCTGGATCACAAGGAACGTTTGTGGGGTGGTTCACCTTCTGCAGGGGGAGTGGTGCTGGTGGCCTGTGGGTCCTGCCCACTAGCTGCAGCGGAAGTGGATGGCTGGTCTATTGACTAGCTAGTGATAGGGGCCCACTGGTGTGCTGTTGCTTCCCTCATGATGTTGGCCATGTCTACCAGCACCCCTGCTATGGAGACCAAGGTAGTGTTAATGGCCTGCAAGTCCTCCCTGATCCCCTGATACTGTTCCACCTGCAGCAACCTGTTCTCCTGCACATTGTCAAAGATCTGTCCCATCGTGTCCTTGGAATGTTGGTAGGCTCCCAGGATCTCAGTGAGTGCCTCGTGGAGAGTTGGTTCCCTGGGCCTGTCCTCCCCCTGTCGCACAGCGGTCCTCCCAATGTCCCTGTTGGCCTGTGCCTCTGTCCCTTGAACGATGTGCCTACTGCCACTGACCCCAGGTCTCTGATTGTCTTGGGTATGAGGTGTGGACTGGGGACCCTGTACAGGTGGGCACACTGCTGATTGACGTGTCCTGGGGACAGAGGTGTGGGTACGCTGGGTGGGTGCTGTGGTGTTGGATACTGATGGAGGAGGGTCTGTGGTGGACTGTGAGTGGGCTTGGGTGACCAGTGGTCCCTGATGGGCCAGGTTGTTGGTCCAGATCCTGAAGTCCAGAGTTACTGTCATCACTGGGGGTATCTTCTCTTGGGGGACTGGATAGTCATGGTACCTCCTCTCCACTGAGATTGGCTGGGGCACCTGTGGGGATGTAAGTGATGTATTATGCTTCATGTCTGTGACATATTGTACATCCCTGGCTTCCCCATTATCGTTGCTGTGCCCTGCCACCTTTGTTTGTGTATGGTGATGTATTGTGTGATTGTTAGTTTCCCTATGCTGTGCATGCTTTGGTGATGGGTGTCCATGCAGGGCTGGGAGGGCTGTCCATGCATTGGTATGGCATGCAGGGCTTGGCATTGTAGTTAGTCATATGTGTAGGTACAGTGTGAGGGACGGAGTGGAGTGATGGGAGTAAGGGTGAGAGGGTGTGATGGCATGCAGGTATGAGGGCTGATAAGTGGCAAATGTTCACTTACCAGTGTCCAGTCCTCTGGCAACTCCAGCGAGTCCCTCAGGATGCAGTAATGCCAAGACTTGCTCCTCCCATGCTGTGAGCTTTTGAGGAGGAGGTTGGGTCCACCGCTAGTCCTCTGTATGGCGAGCTGGTGCCTTGCTGTTACGGAATGTATCTTCCCCGTAGGTCATTCAACCTCTTCCTGATTTCATCCCTTGTTCTTGGGTGCTGTCCCACGGCGTTCACCCTGTCGACGATTCTCTGCCATTGCTCCATCTTCCTGACAATGGATATCTGCTGTACTTGTGCTCCAAACAGCTGTGGCTCTACCCTGACAATTTCCTCCACCGTGACCCTTAACTGCTCATCAGTGAAACAGGGGTGTCTTTGTGGGGACATGGGTGTTGTGTGGTGTGTGTTGGTGAGAGTGTGCTGATTAATGTGGTGGGGTGTGTGATGTGGGGTGCGTGAGGGATATATGGGTGTGAGTGGTGTGTGTATCTAGTTGTCTCTTTGCTGTTCGTGCCAATCTCCTGGCAGTAATTGTTGTTTGTAAAGGATTGTGGGTAATGTGGGTGTGTGTTTTATAGTGCTGTGGGTGTGTGTGGTGTGTGTATGAGTTTCAGGTGTGTGTTTTTTCATATTGGACAATGTAGTGTTGCTTTGTATGTGGGTGTCCATTCTGAGTGCGTTTACCACCATTGTATGTCTGCCATGGTGATTCGTGGGTCATAATGTGGTAGGTGTTGTTCTGTTGGTGTAATGGTATGCGTGCTGGTACCGCCACTTTAGCACTGACCTTTGGGCTGGCGGATTTGTATATGTGGCAGTATGGCAGTATTCTGTCTGATTGGTGTGTGTGTGTCATAATATGGCGAACGGATAGTGGTATGTTAGTGGCCATCACCGTGGCGGTAAGCAGGATTTGCCGCCAATGTCATAATGAGGGCCATAGTTATTTAAATTACTTTACGTTAAAAGAAACATAGAAATTCACTGATAAAAACAAAGGTTACAGGGGTATTATAGTTAGGACACTGAATTTTGAAAAACTGTGAAATTCACTTAAAAAACAAAGGTTACCGGGGTGTGATAGTTAGGCTCACATTCTAAACATACAAAACCATAGAAATGCACCTGTTATAGCTAGAGTTATCTCAAGTAACTATAACTCATGCCCTGAGGTAAATATAACTAGCACCCTCACCATGCACTGCTAATTACCGCATGTTAGAAATGGGGTCTTTGGTTGGCAGTCAGGGTATCCCCTGTTTAAGCAAGGACCCTCACTCTAGTCAGGGCAAAGGAGAAACACACCTGGTTAAGACCCACTCACCCCCTTGGCACCTTGGCACGAGTAGGCAGGCTTAACTCAGAAGCAATGTGTAAACTATTTGTACCAACACACACAGCAATAGAGTAAAACACTAAAAAATGGACACCACACCAGTTTAGACAAATAGGCAATATTTATTTACTATTGAAATCAAACAAGTCCAAAACGACAAAAATCCAACAAGTTAAAATATGAAGATGAAATATGAATTTTCCAAAGAATAAGAGTCTTACTCCATAGAAAACAATAGAAACAATGACTTTGCACAAAGTACCTGGTGCATGTCGTTTCTTCTCCGATCGGGTCGGTGATGCCTCATTTCTTCTCCCTCGCAAGAGAGCGATGTGTCGATTTCTGGACAGGGCACCTCAGATCCACGCAGAGTTGGGTTGACTTTGATGCCCAGGGACAATGCGTGGAAAATCCTGTTGCATGGTGTTAGAAAACTAGACTTTGTGGGGTTTGCGTCGTTATCAGCAGTCACAAGCAGGTGTTGCGTGTTGTTTCTCCAGCCACAATGCGTCAATCTCCTAGCCACAATGCAAGTGGAGCGTTGATTTTAGCAGCAAAGCCAGCAGCAAGTCATTTATCAGCCGCGTTGCAGATGGTGTGTAGCAAATTTCCCCATGCAGCGTTACATGTCTGAAAAGGGAAGGGTTAGGTCTGGCAAGTTGGTACACATGCCAAGTCGATTTGGCAGTTTAAAGGGCTACTAATGTGGGTGACACAACCAGTGCTGCAGGCCCACTAGTAGCATTTGATTTACAGGCCATGGGCACCTCTAGTGCACTTTACTAGTGACTTACTAGTAAATCAAATATGTCAGTTATGGATAAGCCAATTTACACATACATTTTACATAGGAGCACTTGCACTTTAACACTGGTTAGCAGTGGTAAAGTGCCCAGAGTATCAGCAAAGACAGAGTCCAGCACACATCAACAACCTGGGAAACAGAAGCAAAAGTTAGGGGAGACCATGCCAAGGATGCCAAGTCTAACACCGCATAAATTACAGCACTCATGACATTGTTGATAACATCAATGATAATATTAATGTAAAATTTGCAAACACATTTTTCCTGAAAAACTGTGCATAGCGGGGGCACAAGCATGGCAACTTCTCCACAAAGCTTCTCTCACGATCTCTGTTGATTAGAGTAAAGACATGGGAAGCCACCTCATTGGCTATATCATTCAGCCAGGCTGTATTCTTAGTCATGCAGCCAAGATGGCACCAGTGCAATCACCTGGGGCTGGGTTTGGCAGGGAGGGGTTGTGGCACCACAAGCACTGCTTGTTACCAAGGAAACAGAGCTGAAAGAAAATTGGGGAGAGAAAAGTGGAAAAACATTCAGTACGGGCATATGAAATTTAGATTTTAACATACAAAGGTAAAATAACGTAAATATGCACCCATACACTAAGAATAAAAATGCTGGCGGTAAAGAAGACTGAAAGCCATCCAACTTCCAGTCTGACAAGGCACTTAAAAGTACATAACAAATAAAAGAAATAATAAAAAAGAACACCTGGTTAACAACGCCTTGTACTTTGTGTGACTAAGCAAACTGAGTGAACCATTCCATCATGGCACGCATGCTCCATGAGAGTTAACCACATAGCCAGGCAAGGTGACAGCGAGATCACCTGGGAGAAGAAGCTGCACCACAAGCACAACTTATTGCCCGGGTAAACAGAGGGCTGCAAGAGAACAAGGAGGGAAAGAAATAGTACTGCCAAATGAAATTAAGAGGCTGAAATGCCTAGTTAAAACAACATAAAGCTGCTCCCATGGTGGCGGAGCTAACTGTCATGCTGTGAGAAGCTGAATGTGCTGACTTCCATTCCGTCCTTGGACTAAAACATCACTCCTGATCAGGGGTGGCCCCCGCCAGCAGCAGAAGCTGCAAACCTTTTCCCAAAACACTATCATAAACTGTGTTTATGATAGTGTTTTGGGAAAAGGGGCGGGGCCACGGGGTGACGTACACTGAGGGGGAGTGCACAGCACTCCCTCTGGAGCGCATGTGTGTTTGGCCAGTCGTCCCGGACCGGCCAAACACACATGCACAGAGGGCTCTCTCTAGCCCAGCAACACCATTCCTGGAGTGGAGAGAGCCTGCACAGGCTCCCAGTCTGCCTGGGAGCGCCCTGGCTGCGCGCTCCCAGCCAACCCTTATGCAGCTTGGAGCAGCATCAGGACTGGCTGCAGGGAGCCTGTACCTGCAGCCATGAGGAGATGGAGAAGAGCGGATGGAGCGGTGCGAGGCGGAGGAGGTAAGTGTTTTTTTTGTATTTATTATTTTTTATTCAATTTAATTATCTCCCCTGCGTGCGTGCGTGATGCCCCTCCCCTTCTATTAAATATGAGCTGCGACTGCTCCTGATACCCTAGGTTGATGATTGGGGTGCCTGCTGGCACCATAAATCAATGCAGAATCCAGCTTGTGCCCAGAGCTGCCTAAGTTCCTGCTGGCCGGAATTGTGCCATGTCATCAAAATGGTGGCAGCTGAGGGAGCGATGCTGCACTGTAGACTCACTCGAGCTCGCTAGTGTGGCAATGCCCCAGACTTCTGAGTGGTATTTGAGGCAGAGTGATGACCTGTGGGAGGGTCTCTGGTCATAGGCACTGTTCACATAACTGTGTCCGAATACCCACCTCGACATTTAGATGGCTTCTGCTGACTGCATAACTCAATTTTTCTCCCCTGACTCCTTGGAGTGAGTAATTTACACTGTGCCTAGAGTCACATTTGTCAGTTAGGCCCTCATTACAACCCTGGTGGTCGGTGTTAAAGCAGCGGTAATACCGCCAACAGGCCGGCGGAAACAAAATGGAATCACAGCCATGGCAGAAACCGCCAACATAGACAGCCACTTTAACACTCCGACTGCCACGGCGGTAAAAACAAACACCGCAGTGGTAACCGCCAACAGACAGGTGTAACACAAGGTTCCACCCACTGTATTACAACACGCCTATCTGCCACCTTTTCCGGGGCGGAACCAACACTATCAAAAGCACGGCGGAAACAGTACACAGAAGGGAAACCACTCACCTCTCGACACCCAACGAGGAACCAGGATGCCATGGAGCCCAAACTACACGTCCCGCCCATGCTGGTCTTCCTCCTTCTGTATCAGGAGCAGGACAGACGCCATTGACGACCACAGTGAGTACTGCACCTACAACACAAGGGAGGGTGGAAGGGAACAGAGAGTGACACACACACGCAACACGCAATACCCCTACCCCCACCCTCACCCACAACACCATACACACAAATACATGCAGCAACATTACACACACACCCCCTGGAAGAACGCAGGGACAAAACAAAATGATTGTAACAAGTGTAATCAATAAAAATCAGAGAGTGCAATTTCAAAAATCAGTATATACAAATATGTACACCAACTACACAGGTCCGGATAGTGTTCCAATCATTGTCCGTGGACCAGTGGTCCCAAAATGCATGGGCAAAGCCCACACAAGATACCTGACTCAAAACGGAGAGAACACTGCAGGGGCATCAGATCGAAATGAAACAGGAACCTCAGGGGAAGGGGGAGGGGCCGCACCTCAGCCGGATGAACGCATGACGCCACTGCTGCACGAGGGGGCTCCATGCCCACTGCTGTATCCTCGGGAGTGCAAAGCCACAGTCTCTCAAGTCTTTCCAGCGGGTGGTTTGCCCACTGCTGTATCCTGGGGAGTGCAAAGCCACAGTCTCTCAAGTCTTTCCAGTGGGTGGTTTGCCTACTGCTCTATCCTGGGGTGTGTAAAGCCACAGTCTCTCAAGTCTCTTCAGTGGGTGGTTTGCCCACTGCTCTATCCTGGGGAGAGCAAAGCCACAGTCTCTCAAGTATCTTCAGTGGGTGATTTGCCCACTGCTCTATCCTGGGGAGTGCAAAGCCACAGTCTCTCAAGTGGATGCTTTTCTCCACTGTTCTGGAGGGGGCTTTGTGCCCAGAGTGCTTCATCCTGCCAAAAACTGAGGTAGTGGATGTGAATCTCCACTGGTTCTGGAGGGGGCTTGGTGCCCAGAGTGCTTCACATGCAGTGTGGCTGGTCCCATTACCTCACATGGGTGTGTGTGCCACAAGATTGCCTAGGAACAGGTAGCATGATACGCTATGGAGGCAGAGACATATCCCACCCTGCTGCGGCTTCGCCTTCCACCTGCAGGTGCAAACAGTGATGAGAGTCATGCCTCATGGAAGCTGGGCAGGGTCCAGGAAGTCTCCTCCAGCCTTGGACGGCTGCCCACTGGGGATGATAGCCATGTCAGCTGTGGTCTCACTGTCTGAGCACGTCGCAGGGCTGGTGGCGGTGATTGCAGCAGTGTCTGTGGTGGAGGTGCTGGCGGTGGTGCATGTGTCAGCACCAGTTGAGGGACACAGCAGGACGCCTCCTGCAGCCTCGGACAGCTGCCCACTGGGGATGATGCCGGGGACTGTTGCTGAGGCAGCAGATGTGCGGGTGTCGATGCTGGTGGCGGTGCAGGTGGCGGTGCTGGTGGCGGTGCAGGTGGCGTGTCCACCGCCATACAGGTTGGTGTAGTGGTTGACAGAAGGGGTGACTCTAGTCCCTCAGTCGGAGCCACCGTGCCCTGTCCTGACCTGCTCTTTGGCTTTTGTCCGTTCCCCACCTTTGATGTTGCTGCTGGTGTCTTGACACTGTCCCCTTTTGGTTTGGAGGAGCCCTTGCTTGATGGTAGGTGCGCCTTCTCCCTCTGGGATGTGGGCACCTTCTTCACCTTGGCAGGTGACGGAATGTCCTTCGCCTCGCTAGGTGGCACACTAGCAACCCTGATCGGTGGCGCACTCGATGAGACCGCAGTTGCTGGCACCACTGTACCTGGGGATTTGGTGGCTGAGGTGCTGGGCTGGGACCTGGAAAGCCTGGCCCTAGGGGAAGGACGGGGGAGGTGTAGGGAAGAGGTCATAGTTAGCAAGGAAAAGTTTTTTAGACACACTGGGATGGGAAGATGGAGGGGGTTTGGGAGTGGAGGAAGAGGTAGTGGTTGTAGGAGGTGTGCGTTTGCTGAATTTGGGTGAAGGTGCATGGGCCGGAGGCTGTTGTGAGGTGGATGGCTGTTGGGTGGGTGTGTGCCTGCGTTTGTGTACTTTGGGAGGAGGGCTCACAGACACACTGGGAGAGGACACTGGGGATGTGTGAATAGTAGTGGGGGTGGTGATTGCACATGAGCGGTGTGTGGTGATGGGCGTGCTGGTGATGGAGGTAGTGGCTTAGGATTTAGTGCATGCAGGTGTGAGTGGAGACGAGACAGGGAGGGAGGAGGAGGACGTGGAGGAGGGGGACACAGTGGAGGCAGTGGATGTCGGTGTGTCTGCATGGGCTGGCGCTTGTGTGAGTGCCTGTGGGATGTGTGGTGCTTATGTTTCCCATGTCCACTCTTGTGTGTTGATGAGTGTGCATGCTGGTCTGATGGTGTGCTTGGGATAGGCTGAGGTACAGTGGATTGGGTCAGGGTCGAGGAAGTTGGAGAGGGGAGGCTGGACACAGGGACAATGGCTGCCATCAGTGTTGAGGCCAGAGCCTGAAATGCTCTCTGTTGGGCCGCCTGCCCAGAATGAATGCCATCCAGGTATGCATTTGTTTGTTGCAAATGCCTCTCAACACCCTGGATGACATTCAAAATGGTAGATTGCCCAACAGTGAGGGATCTCAGGAGGTCAATAGCCTCCCCACTGAGGGTAGCAGGGCTGACTGGGGCAGGGGCTGAGGTGCCTGGGGCGAAGGTGATGCCCACCCTCCTGGTTGAGCGGGCACGGGACACACGCTGAGGGGCTGCTGGGAGGGCGGTGCTGGTAGAGGGGGTGGCGGCTGTACCTGTCGATGCGGTGGGCACAGAGGTGCCCGCCACTGCACAGGAGCTCCCATCAGAGGAGGAGTCGCAGTCGCTGGTGTATGCTCCTGTCCCCGTCGTGGAGCTCCCCTCGTCCTCTGTCCCACTGGTGCCTTCAGACTCCGTTAATTCACCCTCCAGGGCCATGTGGGATGCAGCTCCCTCCTGCTCCAGTGCCACTGCTCCTCCGCCAGATGTTGCTAAAGCACGCAAGAACAGGGTGACAAAACAAAAAGGGGGCGGAAAGACAGAAGAAACATATGTTTAGTGCATGCAACACCACTATTGTTGGCGGACACAACACACAGGGAGCAGCCCTATGCACTAAGCCATGCACTAACAGTTCTTAGGAAATTCACATGCCTATGGGGAACGATGCCTAAGCCCAATTGCTGCACACCTGGAACCCACAGGAGCCTGACTAGGTGTAGATGGCTATTACCACTAGTGGGGTTGGGGTGCCACAGAGCCTGCCTAACAAGGTGTTGAAGTAAGCCTCAGCAAGGCCTACTAGTGCAAGGGGTTCACCCTTCTCTGCACAAAGTCCTCAGACCATATAGGAAGAAGTTGGCACAGAAACTGAAATAAAAGACAAAGTTTATTAAACCTCGTGAGGTGGTACCACAGTTCAAACAGCACCCTTCGGTAATGTTTGAAGTAGCACACTGAACTGAGAGAGCATGGTCCTTTTATACCCACGCAGGGGCTAAAAGGAGGTGGTACAATTATAGAAGCAAGACTTCTACACATATAAGGTCATGTGGAAATGACAGTCGACAGGTAGGAGGGGCTAACAGTTTCAAGGACTAGTTGACACATTACTGTCTGTTACTGATTACTAACAGCTGCAGATCTTACTGGGCATGTGCGAAAGTGGGTGATGCTAAATATAACTTGTCACTAGGCAGATTTTCAAGAGTAGTTAACAGAAAGGTAGGACAGAGCACATGGTGAGCACATGGCAGCATGTGGCAGAGAAAATGGCTGCCATGAATACAAAATGGATTCTGCAAAATGTTCACAATAGTTGCTAAATACAAGATGTCTTCTGCTAATGCTTAATCTAATCGCTGCTGAACTACAACAAATGGACCTACCCTACCAAGTTCGCCCTGACCTAGGGGAACCCACAGCCCACTTCCCCCAGCCAGGCACCTCGTAAAGCGCGCAAAGTCAGCTGAATGAGAGTGTACTCACCCCCTTGTGGCTGCTGTGATGCCCTCAAGCGCACATCCAACTCCGGATAGGCCACCGCCAGGATCCGGTACATCAGGGGCGTCATGGTGCGACGGGCACCCCTTCCACGTTGGGAGGCCATCCCCAGCTGGGCCTCCCCCGTCTTCTTGCTCCAGCGGCGCAGGTCCTACCATCTTTTCCGGCAGTGGGTGCTCCGTCTATGGTAGACCCCCAGGGTCCGGACTTCCTTGGTGATGGCATGCCAAATGCCCTTCTTCTGGTGGGCGCTGACCTAGAGGAAAAGTGAAGTTAGAATGGATGTTACTATCCCGTATAATTCATCTCACACATTGCCTAAACACCTCCCACCCTGGGCCAGACATACATACACACACACTATCCTGACATGCTGGCCTGTCTTCCTCCCCACCCTCTTCCATCCACGACACTCCATGCAATTATGTGCCATCCACCATGATCACAGTGTACTCACCTGTTTGTCTGGAGGACCGTACAGTTGCGTGTACTGGTGGAGGACCCTATCCACCAGTTTGTCCAACTCCTCCGAAGTGAAGGAAGGGGCCTTTTCCCCAGACACTGTAGCCATCGTCACTTCCAGACACAGGTCACAGCAGCACTTGAAGTGTAGGTCCTCTCCTGTTGAAGGTCAGGTATCAAGTGAGGGAACAGTTAGAAAATGGCGGCCATGTCCGCGGCTGTGCCTGCCGTCACCACCGGCATACATCATCATTGGCTCCTGGGACACATAGGGCCCAATGTTAACCAATGCTGAATTGCGCTGCGGTCTTCGACCGCCTACCGCAACGGTGTACAACACCAGCGCAGTTACCTCATTTCCCCTTGTTCCACCTTACAGGTCAGGCAGCCGCCATTTCAGGGGGCCACATGGCAGGCAAAAAAACGGTGTCACACCTATTTAGGCCAGGAATATGGACAGATAAAGGCACATTGCGAATTTCTAACATTTTTGCTAAAAACACATTGTGATACCTAAGTGTTGGATGACCCTCTGCTCACTGTTCTCCTCCATAGGGCACGTCTGCTGGGGCAGGTGATGAGATGGCGGCAGCCTCCGGTGTACAGACCCCTGGGGGACCTGTCGACAATGGAAGAGAGACATATCATTATCACTTACAGACTTGATTGTGCAACAATCCTGGAACTGTGTGCCCAGTTGGAGCCAGACCTGATGTCAGCTATCCGCCAACCTACAGGAATCCCCCCTCTAGTGCAGGTTCTGTCTGTACTCCATTTCCTGGCCAGTGGGTCTTTTCAAACAACAGTGGCCATGGCATCAGGAATGTCCCACCCAATGTTCTCTAACGTGTTGTCCAGAATGTTGTCTGCCCTGCTGAAACACATGCGCAGCTACATCGTTTTCCCTCAAGTGGAGGATTTGCCAACAGTGAAAGGTGATTTCTATGCCCAGGGGCATATCCCCAACATCATTGGTGCCATTGATGGTACACATCTGGCATTTGTACCCCCCCCCCGCAGAAATGAACAGGTGTACAGAAACCGGAAAAGCTACCATTCAATGAATGTGCAGATGGTGTGTTTGGCAGACCAGTACATCTCCCATGTGAATGCCAAGTATCCAGGTTCAGTGCGTGACGCTTACATTTTCAGGAATAGCAGCATCCCTTATGTGATGGGGCAACTCCAGAGGCACCGTGTGTGGCTAATAGGTGAGCCTAAAGTCCCCACACAGTTTCATTTGGGGTCTGGGTATGGGAGATTCCCTAATGTTTGGAGGATGTCTAACAGTTGTCCCTCGATATTTGCAGGTGACTCTGGTTACCCCAACCTGTCATGGCTACTGACCTCAGTGAGGAATCCCAGGACAAGGTTAGAGGAATGCTACAATGAGGCACATGGGCGAACTAGGAGGATAATAGGACGCACTTCGGCCTCCTGAAGGCCAGATTCCGGTGCATCCATTTTACAGGTGGATCCCTATACTACTCACAGAAGAAGGTGTGCCAGATAATCGTGCTGTATGTTGCACAACCTGGCTTTGTGACGGCAGGTGCCTTTTCTGCAGGAGGATGGGCCTGATGGTGGTCTTGTGGCAGCTGTGGAGCCTGTGGACAGTGAAGAAGAGAACAGGCAGAAGAAGGAGGTGTAGAAAACCGAAACAACATCATCATGCAATACTTTCAGTGAGACACAGGTAAGAAGATGTAACTGCTTCCCACATCTCATACTATTGTTGGAGCTAGCATAAGTATGCCTTTTTCACTCTGTGTATGGACCTTGACTTGTTACTTTGCCTTTCCATTTCACAGATCTGGGTCTGAATTTGTGCCCTCTACTATGTTTACTGCTGGCCTACATCTGTGTAACATTGGTATGTGAACAAGTACATTGACATTGCTATATTCCGGAGGTTTTGCAATTACACATTTGTGAAAGCACAGACTGTCTCCAGATTGTTTTGTGATTCAAGGGTGTTTGTTTCTGTGCAAATAAGTGTAGGGGCTTGTGACATGGGCTGGGGTGATGGTGGAGGAATGTCCATGGCAGAGTCCAGTCTATTTGTATCATAGGTGCATTGTCCAATGGGGCATAGGAAGTGGAGCAATGGCAGTTTAAGGTGGACAGGGCGACAAAGTGGGACAGAAGGGTGACATTCAGGGGGGTCTTATTTCCTGGCGGGGGTCTTGGCAATGTTCTCTGTCTTGTTCCTGGATCTCAGGGACCGTTTGCGGGCTGTTTCTCCTTCTGCAGGGGGTTGGGTGCTGGTGGGCTGTTGGTCCTGTGGCGGTGCCTCCTGTCCACTAGCGCCAGCGGAGGTGGAGGGCTGTTTATCATCCAGGCTAGTGTCAGGGGCCCGTTGGTGTGCCACTGTGTCCCTCGTGGTGTTGACATGGTCTTCCAGCACCCCTGCAATGGTGACCAGGGTGGTGTTAATGGACTTCAAGTCCTCCCTGATCTCCAGGTAGTGTTCCTCCTGCAGCCACTGGGTCTCCTGAAACTTGGCCAGTACCGTGCCCATGGTCTCCTGGGAATGGTGGTATGCTCCCATGATGTTGGAGAGTGCCTCGTGGGGTGTTGGTTCCCTGGGCCAGTCCTCCCCCTGTCGCACAGCAGTCCTCCCAGCTTCCCTGTTATCCTCTGCCTCTGTCCCCTGAACCGTGTGCCCACTGCCACTGACCCCAGGTCCCTGATTGTCTTGGGTTGGTGGGTTTGCCTGGGGTCCCTGTAGTGGTGGACACACTGCTGATTGACGTGTCCTGAGGACAGAGGGATGGGCCCGCTGGGTGGGTGCTGTGCTGGTGTTTCCTGAGGGGGGATGCTCTGTAGTGGTTTAGGACTGTGTCAGGGGAATCGCCTGTCCCGGGGTCCCTGATGGGCCGGGCTGGTCATCTTGATCCAGGTGTGCAGAGCTGCTGTCATCACTGTGGGCCTCTTCTGTGGGGGGGACTGGATATGTCTGGCACCTCCTGTCCAGTGACGTTGGGTATGGGTCCTGTTGGGGTGTAAATGCATAATCTTAGTATCTGTGTGTGCCATCTTGTGCAATGGGTGAGTTAACCTCTACTCCTGTGCTTGCATTATTGCCATGTTCCTTGTGTGATTGGTGATTTTGGGGCATGAGTGAGTCTCTCTACTGGACAGGCTTTGGTGAGGGGTGTCCATGCATTGGTGATACATGCAGGGCTTGGTTTTGGGATGTGTGGTTTGTGGTAGTGGGGTATCTGTGGGGTGTTGGGGTGATGGGTGTGAGGGTGAGGGTAGGGGTATGTGATAGCATGCAGGTAGGGTGGGGGGATATAGTAGTAAAGATTTGCCTTACCAGAGTCCAGTTTCCCTGCTATTCCTGCGAGGCCCTCAGAATGCATGATTGCCAAGTCTTGCTCCTCCCATGTTGTTAGTTGTGGGGGAGCAGGTGGGGGTCCACCGCCAGTCCTCTGTACAGCAATCTTGTGTCTGAATACCACGGAACGTACCTTCCCCCGTAGGTCATTCCACCTCTTTCTGATGTTATCCTGTGTTCTTGGATGCTGTCCCACTACGTTGACCCTGTCGACGATTCTCCGCCATAGCTCCATTTTCCTATCAATGGATGTCTGCTGCACCGATGATCCGAATAGCTGTGGCTCTACCCAGATGATTTCCTCCACCATGACCCTGAGCTCCTCCTCTGAAAACCTGGGGTGCCTCTTTTCCCTCTATATTTCAGATCTCCCCTCCTTTTTGTCCAAGGGCAAGGATTTTCCCCACTGGTGGGTGGGCGTCCAATTTGTTGCCTGTTGTATGCGGATGACATCTTAATCCTTGATTTAACCCCCAAAGGCCTACAGAACCGCTTGCAGCGCTTATCAAAATATTCTGACTTACATTATTTGAAGGTTAACGTATCTAAAAGTAAGGTCCTTTGTTTCTTGTGGAAAAAAAAGATGACCTTCCCCAATTATCAGTGGACATTGGGCAACCAAATCCTTGAAATCGTCAAATCTTATCCCTTTTTAGGGAAAATAGTGAGCGGGAACCTTAGCGATGTTGCCCACATCGCCTCTAATAAAGCAAAGGCTGAATGTCAGGCAAGAGGTCTGGGGGCCCTTTATACAGCTACAGGGAGAAAGCACTTCTCTTACCTTCTATCTGCTTATCGAGTTAAAATTCCTGCATCACTGCTATATGGTGTGGAACTCATTGATACCTCCAAATGGGGGTTCTTAAATCAGGCAGAAGGTAAAATTCTCTGAAAATTACTAGCTGTTAATACGGCAGCCTCAGTGGCGGCTCTGAGGCTGGAAATGGGGCTTCGAAGCGCGTATGCTCAAGGATTAGCGGGGGTTATACGACTGGCTACCTCAATTTTAAAGAGTGAGGAAAACACTTTAAGATCATTTCTGAAGAAAGAACTTTTCTTAGATAATAGCAAGCCCAAATTTGCCTTTAGTAAGAATTTTTCTACTGCCCTGGAGATGCTGGAGCTGGATCGCAGCCAAGTTCTAGAACTTTCCCCATTGCTCTTGAGGGTGACTTTGAAGAGTGTAACGTGGGCCTTGAGCTTCCGACAAAACTTGGAGTGCTGTAAAAAAATAAGTTTTTTTGCGAATATAGTTAACACTCTAGTAATAAAAAAAACACAACCGTACTTCACTTGGAACATCCCTCATAGTGTTAGGTGCTTTTGGACGTTGCTCCGACAGGAATTGCTCCCTTTGAATACACTATTGGCAAAATGGTACGGTACTGCAAAAGAGTGTAACTTCAGTCTGGCAGATTCCCAAGATTTACACCATATATTATTTGTCTGCCCTTCTCTTGCCTCATTTCGGCATAAATGGCTAGATCCAATCCGTCTTCAGTTTTCTCTATTGTCAGTGCCCGTGTTTCTCCAAGCCCTGTATGATCCTCCGAATGAAAGTTTTTGTTCTAAAATATTAAATTTTTTTAATTGTTTTTTAAGCTTATTTTAAGAAACTTTTGTTGTAAGGCATGTCAGGTGGCATAGGATTTTGATGCAACATTTCACTATATTTTTTATTTATCTCACCTTTTGGTACTCGATTGGATGTAAAGTGTAAATTGCAGATCTGACCTTCTGCTCACCAATATTGTAAATTTTATGTGGTTCTCAGCTAGATGTAAATGGTAAATGTGATTTTTCTGCTTTCTTCTTTTATGTGGACCTCAGTCGAGTTCCAAATCATAAATAAAATAAATTGTCAAAATTGGGGTGTCTTTGAGGTGCCATGATGTGGTGTGGGAGATGTGTGAGGTGCTGTCTGTTGTGATGTGTGAGGGGATGTGTTGGTGTGTGTTGTTTGAGGTGCGTGGATGTTGTATAAGTGATGGTGTTGTGTGTCTGTGGATGCTGGTGTTGTGTTAGCTAATCTCTCTCTCTGGCCTTCTTTCAGATTTTTGGTTGTAAGGGTTTGAGGGTGATGTGTGTGTGCTTTATATTGGATTGGGTGTGTGGTGTGTGTATGTATATCAGGTGTGTGTATTTTGAATTGTCTAATGTGGCTGTGTTTCGTAAATGTGTGTGTATTTTGAGCGCGGCGGTGTGTACCGCCAATGGATTACTGCAGTTGTAAGACCGCCGCGTGGATTCGTGAGTCATGGTAGTGTGGGAGTATTCTTGTTGGCATGACGTTGTGGGTTTTGCTATCGCCAGTTTATTACTGACCTTTGGTGTGGCACACTTGTGTGGGTGTCTGTATTGTGGCAGATTCCGAGCTGTGAGTCGTAACACGTGTAGCGGAATTCCGCTGCTGCAACTGTATGTTGGCAGTCTTCAGCACGGCAGAAAGCGGGATTTACTGCCAGGGTTGTAATGAGGGCCTTAGTGTGTCTTGGCAGATTGATAAACATTAGCACTGTGGGGGAGATGGAAAAGGGATTTCTGTACGTAGTGAACAACACAATTACAAGGACATACTAGGTGCCACGCCCTAGAGCTGGAAGAGTTGCTATGTGGATTAAAACGTATTCTAGTAACTTCTACATGTAATAGGCCCTGTGGCTGGCTGTACTCCCTACGTATTTGATAACTACACCTACAGTCACCTGGCATTTATTTCATCACAACATTTGGTGGAATGAGAGTCTAATCTAACTTGTAGTAACTTGCTTGTGCAACTTCTACTGTTACCAACATTGCCCAACACTACCTAATGCTTGACCTCATCATTGGGTTTTGAGAAGATATGTACTGTTGATTTGTATACTACACTCACAAATTGAATCCTATTTACCACCAGCATGGGGAGGTCGCAAAAATGTCAGGATGTAATCCCTACAGAGTCTGAGAAAATCGTCAGAAGCAGGGCAAAAGGATGGCACTGCCATTTCGAATAGTACTCCCTCAAAGCTCTTACAAGTACCTGGTCGCTGTGGTAGCCATGCTAGGATACTGGATATGAGGTTGGAGGATCAGGATGTTCGGGCTGATGTAATGATGTAGGAGATGGTGGCCTTCTACAGGGACTGCCAACTTCGGGAGCTTGTTTACTCGGCCTTTTCCCAAGTACTAAACACAATCAGGAGTCAAAAAGATGTACTAACCTGTCACTTCTACTAGCTAGGTGTTGGTGTAGGAAACTGACTCCTTGTTGGTAGTACCCCTCCACCAGCGCCTGTGTTCTTTCCTTAAAAATGTACCATTGTTCCATGATTGGCACACCCCTGGCTCACATCTAAGATCCTTGCAAATGGTAGCCTGACAGACTAGGAAGACTCCCCCAGGTAGGTTTGGCTGAGTCTCCTGGCCTGTGGGCTGGGGCGGAATGTGTAGGAAACTGGCCCCTTGCTGGCAGTACCCATCAACTTTTTTCTTGATATCTGATGCTGACTTGTCTGAATGTGTCCTGGGATCGTGGTAACCAGGCCCCAGCACCTGTGTTCTTTCCCTAAAAATGTTCCATTGTTCCACAATTGGCACACCCCTGGCTCCCAGCTAAGACCCTTGTAAAAGGTACCAGTGGTACCAAGGTCCCTGTGACCAGGGAGGATCCCTAAGGGCTGCAGCATATATTGTGCCACCCTAAGAGACCCCTCACCAAAAACATGCAAACTGCCAATTCAGCTTGTGTGTGCTGAAGGGGTGAAAAAGATAGAGTGGACATGGCATAGCCCTCAGGGCACAATACCCACAAACCACTGCCTGTGGCATAGGTAAGTCACCCCTCTAGCTGGCCTTACAGCCCTATGGAAGGGTGCACTGCCCCACATTTGAGGGCATAGTTGCATGAGCAAATATGCCCTTACAGTGTCTAAGTCCACTCTTAAACATTGGAATTGCAGGGTGGCCATACTGAGTATATCGGCTGGGAGTTTGTCATTACGAACTCCACAGCTTCATAATGGCTTCACTGAAGTCTGGGAAGTTTGGTATCAAAAATCTCAGCACAATAAACCCACACTGATGCCAGTGTTGGATGTATTGAAAAATGCACCCGGAGAGCCTCTTAGAGATGTCCCCTGTATTTTACCCAATCCTTTAGTGCAGAACTGACTGGACTGTGCTAGCCTGCCACTAAGAGACAAGTTTCTGACCCCATGGGTTGAGAGCCTTTGTGCTCTCTGAGGCCAGAAACAAAGCCTGCACTGGTGGAGGTGCTTCATACCTCTCCCCCTGCAGGAACTGTAACACTTGACGGTGGGCCTCAAAGTGAAAGGTGCCCTGTTACAGTGTCCTAGGGCACTTCAGCTAGTGGAGATGCCCCTCCCCCCCGACAAAGCCCACTTTTGGCAGCAAGTTTGGCGGAAACAAGGAGAGACGACTTCAGCTGGGACCACCCCTAAGGTGTCCAGAGCTGTAGTGAACTCCCTACTTGCAGAATACTCCTACTTGGTTTGGAGGACAGGGACCAATAGTGTTAGGTCTGTGTCTCCCTCCCCAAAGCAAGTGAACACTAGAAGGGTGTAGTCACTCTCAGGGATTGGCTCATGCCCTTTGACCCTTGTAAAGCCCTTAAATCTAGGACTTAAGAGCCTCCTTAAACCTAGCTCACCAGACTCCTGGCAACCTCAAGAAGAAGACAAGAAGAAAGAAAAGGGACTGCTAAGCTGTCCTCCAGCAGAGAAGACAGAAGACACCAACTGACTTGGCCCCAGCCCCACAGGCCTGTCTCCAGCTTCTGAAGCTCTGCTACAAAAAGGCGACACATCCTGTAGGACCAGCGACTTCTCAAAAGCCTCAAGAGGAATCCTGCAGATGACCAAGATCTCCCATGGACAGCGGCCCCATCCAGAAAGAAACACCAACAAAGGACTTCAGAACTGCCCCAGATCTGCGAGTCCTGCCCACTCTGCACCCAACCCCCATGGACCATTTCGACGTGGCCCAACCGACTAGAGCTTATCCCCAGCGATTCTGACCTAGTGTCCACCCTGGGTTGGCCCCTCCTGTCCAATATGATGATGCCTGCAGCCTAAATCTGGAGGACCTCTTGACTGCAACAGAACCGGATACCCCTGCACCCGCAGCCCCCTGGCCTTGGAGAATCCAACCTTTGGTGTAGCAACATCCAGTAGGCAGCCCTCCTCATTGTCCAGCCGTTGGTTTTCTGGAACCGACTCCCTGGACTTCGCCTTCAGCACCCTTGTGACTCCCGGAATCCCCTTATAGAAAAGCATTGGGACCCCGATGCTGTTTGCATCCTGCACCCAGCCATCCCTGTGCTGCTGAGGGTGTATGTTTGGTGCTGACATGTGGCCCCCCCGGTGCTCCTCTAAACCCCCCAGGTCTGGCCTCTGAAGATCCGGGTACTTACCTGCAAGCAGGCCTGATGGTGAGTGTCTCCAGTCTCCATAGGAGCCGATGTTAAATCGACCTCAACTGTGACCTCTGCACCCGGACGGCCTCGCATTGCTGGTGGTGGCTGTTTGGGGTTAACTTTGAACTCCAACCTATGGACCCCTTAACCCCCGGAGATTTTTGCTATTTATTTGAAAACCGTTTAACTTACCAAATCAAAACAACATTATAATGATACATATGTTGGATAATAACTTGCAAATGTACCTACCTGCAACTTGAATATTGTGGTTCTAGAAATAAAGTAACCAAATATATTTTTTACCATATAAAAACCATTGGCCTTGAGTAAGTCATTGAGTATGTGCTACATTTATTGCCTGTGTGTGTGCAACACATGATTTGCACTACCCTCTGATAAACCTAACTGCCCAGCCACACTGCCACAAAAGAGATTATTAGTATTATCAACTTTAGCCTCTGTTCAACCTCTGGGAAACCAGTGGACTCTGTCCACACTATATCTCATTTTGATATAGTACATTTCCATGAGTTGGTAAAATCAGAACTGCCAATCAATCCACTTTATTAGAGTTACATTTTTTAAGTGAGAATGGTTTGAATAATGGTGATTCTTTGCACCTAATGGTATTTATGGATCATCCCACATATAAAAGAGTAAAGTATATCGTTGATATGTTGTCTTCCTCCTCCACTTCTTACATTTCAATATCAGCTATATTTCAACAAGTATGAGTAGCAACGGCCATGTTAAATACTGATCCGCTGAAATACTCTCCTACATTATGTTGAAATAACCATATCAAATAAATAATAAAAAGTTTTTAAAACCATAAATATGGTCCCATAAACTAGTCAAATCGCTAAATTAAAGAATAAAAATGACTGCAGTAAGCGAAACGGAAGCCAAGCAGGTAACAAATATAAGAAATAAACTTTGAACTTCTAACCCTTTAAGAGGAAAGTATTTATTGCACAACCAATGAACATGTGTGTACAGCTGTAGATATATTTTATGTCCTGTAAATCTATGGTTTGTGTGCTAGGGGGTATAGTCATAGTTAGTTGGAATCGCTGCGTCATGTTGAAGCTCAAACGAATTGTCAGTTGCTGTGGAGTAGTGCTTCTCGTTCAACGCATTTGGTGTGGATGGAATACGTGAGATTCGTCTCACCTGGTCTCCGGCCAAATAACTAAAAGGCCATTAGAAAGAGGCAGGGGAGTGCTGGAAGGCTAACAGTGAGCATTATCGTTTTATGTGCAGGAAGCCAATGAAGATGGACTAAGATTTCGGTTATGTATTGCCTTCTTGAGTTGTGTGGAACAACTCTAGTACCCCATGCATTATCGTTACGACCAAAGAGAATAGTGTCTCTTTGGGAAGTATGAGAAGTATATTTCAGAATTATTGTAAAAAAAAGAAAACAATACTTTACACTGCCTAACTATGTGCTGCAAGAGAATACTTGGCATAAGTCTTTACACCGTGCTTACCTTGAGAACAGGCATGGAATTTCAGCAAGGATGTTCAGCCAATGGGATAAACAGTGGCGGCATTTTTCTGCTTTCTCTGATATAATAATAGGTGTTACTTTATTTACTTGCTATTTAGATTGTTTTTCGGCCAGTAGGGTATCTGTAATGTTCTTAATCTTTTAGAATGTTCATGATGTTTCGGGGCTTTAGCAGATCAGATACTGTTGCCTCTGAAACTGACCAGACCTGTCCCGTGTTATGGAATGTGTTTTTGGAAATAAATCTTTCCTACATAATGATTGATTTACTTTGTCTATATTGCTGTGTCTTGTCTATTTGGCGTAAGAACACTCTTGAAAATAACTGCAAATGGAAGAAGTAAGAAGAAAATGGGGAAAGAGAAAAAACAAAAGAAAATGTCTCACAGAGCGCCTGCTAGCTGGTGACTATTATCTACTAAGAAATTTGTACTTTGTGCTTGCAACCATTGTGAGCTCTCATTGATTGTTAATTCGCATGGCATATTCAAATGTAAAGAGACCACAACCCAGTTCAACCCACCAGAGTGTCCCTTTATTATGTGCAGTGTTCTTCTCTTCCTGCTTTGTGTGGAGGAGACTAATGTCATACATCGCCTGACTCACACATATGCATAGAACTAAGGGTAAATGAGCACAATTACATCACACAGTGACAGCCATTTTCAACTGTTAAGAAAAAAGCTTTCACACTTCAGCAGTGGTATCTTTGTGAGCGCTCAAATTATTACTAATAAATATTTCATGTATTCTGTATTTTGCATCTGCATAGAAAATAAATTAACATAGAAAATAATGGGAACATCGAAATGGTTGTCACCTACTATGTAATGTTTTACTAAGAGCGTACTGATGTTTTTTCCAAGCATATATGAATGTGAAATTTGAAGTAGTGTGTTATGCTCACGATTAAATGCTATGTATTTGCTTAAATTAACCGTAGGCCTCAAGTTAGCGAGGTCTAGGCCTTAGTAATGCACTGCCTCATATAAAAAATGCCATGTCAAAAAACTACGATCCCATGTTTAGTGAATAATAAAGATGTATTGTTCTAACTGAAGGTTGACCAAATCGTAAGAGTAGCAAAATGTTTTCTCATGAGGTAATGTGTGTAGAAACCTGAATGTTCTAAACTGTTACAAATGTTAACTCGAAGTGTGAGAAAACAATGTTCCCAGAAACTAACAATTGAAATTGTTCATTGACGAGTCGAACGATGTGCGCAGGAGAAGAAGAGTCAATCATCAACTTGTGAAAGACTGTTTAGTTATATCTTAGATTTGAAATACTAATTGTGTTGGACTAATAGCTATCGCACGATTGTTTGACCAATGACGACATGGGACAACTTTAACTTGACCGGACTGCACCGAGAGGTGTGAGCCCATTATCGCATTCTACTGCCGGATTTTCATTACTTATGATGCCTTTGATTCTCTTACTTAGAGAATTTTGATCTTTAACTTTAATTTGCTTAGGCTTTTGATGTTAAATGCTGCCTATCTTCGATATTACTTTCTAATGGTTCAGAGAGCTTATGGTCCCCGATTCTGAACCACTACCCCTTCTCATGTCCCGTTGCCGATGGAACTGATGTCTGCCTGACGAAGATTATCACAGCTTTCTGATCCATAAGGGAAGGTACATCAAATTGCTAATGTCTTTCTTGTTGATTTGCCTTTTGTTTCTAGGTACCAACTGCCGCTTTTGATAGAGCCATAGTTAGATGTTTTCCACATTCATGTTGACTAATTTTGCATGAAACCCAAACATGCTGATGCCAATCTGAAGTTAGTGAGGTTTCCTCCATCCAACTAAATTGCTATTTGATGTTACTCGGTTGCTGAATTCAAATGCACCTTATCTCTATTGAGCAAACACTCTTATTGTTGGTTTGAACTTTGGCTTTAGACAGAGGGATTAGTCATTAATACTTTAGTCAAGTTGAGATTCTTTAGAAGATTTGGTCAACCAGTGTTGCTTTTATACTTATATCATGTGGTTTTGAGACTGATTTGCGTGATACTAGCGTTGTTAATTTAGGGAAATAAAAATTCTAACTTTTACTAATGGTGTGGTTCTTCATGACCAAATGGGTCAGGGTGTGTGAAGGTTACTGACTCCAAATAATTTCTGGTTTGTTTTGATGATATTTATGTCATATATGGCCTTAGGGTGTGAACATCATAAGCTGAGTCAAAAGGTCCATCGAACCTCTAACGCGTCCCCTTATAAACTAACAATAAGAAGCCAAAGAAGGTCAGGCGCACCCGCATCTTCATGTCATTTAAATACGTCTGTTCAACCCAGTTTCTATCATTTATACTCAGCATTTCTCAAAGTATAGGAGATTGCCTACAGTAACGAGATCTTTATTATACTGCTCCCTCTGCTTCCCATATCTTTTAATTATGTCTACAAGGTAAAGGGCCAGATGTATAAAACTATTTTTCATTCACAAACGGTGCGAATCACAAAATTCCACTGTTTACCAGTGCAAAATAGCCATACAGAGGGCCAGATATATCATTTTATTAAATTGCGATGACCTAATTGCGATTCCCTGCAAATCGCAATTAGGTAATCGCTATTTGAAGGTATGAAACTGATGGAGTTTCATTTAGTGATTCCCAATCGCTCACAAATCAACCTACTTCATTAATATTTATGAGATAGGTCGCAATTTGCGACTAATTAGGAAGTACTAAAATCACAGGGATGGTTGCCTGCTGGGCCCAGGAGACCACTGTGTCTGTGTTTGCTTTTAAATGAAGCAGTCTTTTTAGTTTAAAATGCAGCACGTTGTCCTTAAAGGAAAACAGGATGCGTTTAACCCCTAAGGTGCTGCAGGCAAGCTGGTCTCATCCAGGCGCATGGTTCGCGTGTGCCTGGGAGTAGCCTAGCTCGTCCTGCACCCAGCCCACGGGGAGAGCGGTAGCTCTCCCCCCATGTGCCTCCCTTCCACAACCCCCATTCAAGGATGGAAGGGGAATCCCTTCCCCTTCCACCCCTGACCCCCCACCCCTCCATTAACGTCTGATGACATCAGCGCGCAAATCGCAAGCTGACCTAATCAGACGTCACCTCAGATCGATCCCAGAAGATAAATGCTTTTGCATTTCTCTTCCAACAGGGAGGTGGGGAGGGAGAGACATGAAAGGAAAGGAAATATATAATAGGCTGATTTTTTTTACACTAACGCAAAAGGGGAGCGGCCCCTTGGGCAAGGGCAACTCCCCAGAGGGGACAAAATATTTGTAGGTGTTTTCTGCCCACCCTGGGGGCAGATCAGCCTAATACAATTAGGCTGATCTGCCCCCAGGGTGGGCAGAAACCTCTAGACACCAGGGATACATATATTTATTTACTTTATGTTTTTATGTATTGGGAGTGACCCCTTAGGCAAGGGTCGCTCCCCTGGGGGACAAACTGTATTTAGGCCATTTCTGCCACCCTTGGGGGCAGATTGGCCTATTTTTGTTAGGCCAATCTGCCCCCAAGGGGGGTAGAAACCTCTAGACACCAGTGATTGGTGTGTGTATATGTGTGTGTTTTGTTTGGGCAGGGCAGCCCCTTGGGCAAGGGTCGCTCCCCGTAGGGCACATTACTGTTGGCCATTTCTGGCCCCCTGGGGCAAATCGGCCTATTATTGGAAGGCCCATCGGCCCCCATAGGGGGCAGAAAGCCCACCAGAGACCGGGGAAGATTTGTTTTTCAGAATAGGAGATTGGGGGTATGGCCATATCCCCACCCCAAATAAATGGGGCCAAAGTTGTTCTGCCCACCAGTGGGCAGATTGGGCAATTACCTCCGATCCACACCCCGGGGGGACAGAATGTCTAATAGATGCCAATGAATAAGAAAAAAACAAAAAATAGTGGGGTGGTGGCTACCAACCTGTATGCGCTTTGTCATGCTCCCACTCCAACTGAAGGGGGTGACAGTCTTTCAGCTCTCCCCCACACACTAAAATATCTTATCCCACGGCAAGCAAGAGGACATTTGATTATTTTGGGTTTTGGTTTTACATTTGGGCCATGAGAGCTTGGTAACTCTCAAAATCGTCCCACTTGGAATGGTGAGGGCTGCACTTTTTTAACTTTGGGACACTGCCATGTAGAAAAATCCACAAGACCTAGACACATCTGAAAACTAAACATCTGGTTGATTACATGGGGGTGTGCTTCGCATGCACCCCCACCTTTTTCTTACCCACAATGCCCTGCAAACCTCCAACTTTGCTGGAAATCACACATTTTTACCACATTTTTGTGATGGAACCTTCCGGAATCTGCAGAAACCCACAACATTCCTACCACCCAACATTGTTTCATTTATACCAATAACAATTCTGCTGCACTTGTCAGCCTAAACATTTTTTTTTTCAAACTGCCCTTTTGGACCTGCTTTGGTTCCCCCTCAGTTTCGACAAGTTATTGGCTCTTCCGTGTCACAGGCACTTGGTCCACCTACACAAGTGAGGTATCATTTTTACTGGGAGACTGAGGGGAACATTGGGTGGTAGGAAATACGTCCCGGTGCGGTGATCCCACACAGAAATGTGGGAAAAATTCGATTTTTTAGCTAAATTTGAGGTTTTCTGAGGATTCTGGGTAAGAGAACATTGGGTGATCGACGCAAGTCACACCTCCCTGGTATCTAGTTTTTGGAAATGTCTCGGTTTGGTAGGTTTCCTGAGATGGCTGCTGAGCCCAGGTCCAAAAATGCAGGTGCCCCCCCCTTCAAAAACAGGTAGTTTTGTATTTGATAATTTTGATGTGTCCAGATAGTGTTTTCGGGCATTTCCTGCCGCAAGCACTTTGCACACCCACACAAGTGAGGTACCCTTTTTATTGGGAGACTTAGGGGAACGCAGGGTGGAAGGAAATTTGTGGCTCCTCTCGGATTCCAGAACTTTATGTCTCCGAAATGAGAGGAAAAAGTGTTTTTTTTGCCAACTTTTGAGGTTTGCAGAGGATTCTGGGTAACAGAACCTAGTGAGACCCGCACAAGTCAACCTATCTTGGATTCCCCTAGGTGTCTAGTTTTCAGAAATGCATAGGTTTGGTAGGTTTCCCTAGGTGCTGGCTAAGCTAGAAGCCAAAATCCACAGCTAGGCACTTTGCAAAAAACAGCTCTGTTTTCTTTGGGAAAATGTGATGTGTCCACATTGTGTTTTGGGGCATTTCCTGTCACGGGCACTAGGCCTACCCACACAAGTGAGCTACCATTTTTATTGGGAGACTTGGGGGAACGCTGGGTGGAAGGAAATGTGTGGCTCCTCTCAGATTCCAGAACTTTCTGTCACCGAAAAGTGAGGAAAAAGTTTTTTTTGGCCACATTTTGAGGTTTACAAAGGATTCTGTTTGACAGAACCTGTTGAGAACCCCACAGGTCACCCCATCTTGTATTCCCCTATGTGTGCAGTTTTAAAAAATGTGCAGGTTTGGTAGGTTTTCCTAGGTGCCGGATGAGCTAGAGGCCAAAATCCACAGCTTAGCACTTTCCAATAAACAGCTCTGTTTTCTTTGGGAAAATGTGATGTGTCCATGTTGTGTTTTGGGGCATTTTCTGTCGCGGGTGCTAGGCCTACCCACACAAGTGAGGTACCATTGTTATCGGTAGACTTGGGGGAACGCTGGGTGGAAGGAAATTTGTTGCTCCTCTCAGATTCCAGAACTTTCTGTCAATGAAATGTGAGAAAAAAGTGTTTTTTGGGCCAAATTTTGAGGTTTACAAAGGATTCTGGGTAACAGACCCTGGTGCAAGCCCCACAAGTCACCCCATCTTGGATTCCGATAGGTTTCTTGTTTTCAAAAGTGTGCAGGTTTGGTAGGTTTTCGTAGGTGCCGGCTGAGCTAGAGGCCAAAATCCACAGCTTGGCACTTTGCAAAAAACAGCTCTGTTTTCTTTGGGAAAATTTGATGTGTCCACATTGTGTTTTGGGGCATTTTCTGTCGCGGGCGCTAGGCCTATCCACACAAGTGAGGTACCATTGTTATCGGGAGACTTGGGGGAACAATGGGTGGAAGGAACTTTGTTACTCCTCTCAGATTCCAGAACTTTCTGTCACTGAAATGTGAGAAAAAAGTGTTTCTTGGGCCAAATTTTGAGGTTTACATAGGATTCTGGGTAACAGACCCTGGTGCGAGCCCCACAAGTCAACCCATCTTGGATTCTGCTAGGTTTCTTGTTTTCAAAAGTGTGCAGGTTTGGTAGGTTTTCCTAGGTGCCGGCTGAGCTAGAGGCCAAAATCCACAGCTTGGCACTTTGCAAAAAACAGCTCTGTTTTCTTTGGGAAAATGTGATGTGTCCACGTTGTGTTTTGGTGCATTTTCTGTGGCAGGCGCTAGGCCTACCCACACAAGTGAGGCACCATTTTTATCAGGAAACTTGGGGGAACGCTGGCTGGAAGGAAATTTGTTGCTCCTCTCAGATTCCAGAATTTCTGTCACCGAAATGTGAGGAAAAAGTGTTTTTGGGCCAAATTTTGAGGTTTACAAAGGATTCTGGGTAACAGAACCTGGTTCGAGCCCCACAAGTCACCCCATCTTGGATTCCGCTAGGTTTCTTGTTTTAAGAAATGTGCAGGTTTGGTAGGTTTTCCTAAGTGCCAGCTGAGCTAGAGGCCATGATCCACAGCTAGGCACTTTGCCAAAAACAGCTCTGTTGTGATGTGTCCACGTTGTGATTTGGGGCATTTCCTGTTGTAGGTTATAGGCCTACCCACACAAGTGAGGTACCATTTTTATCGGGAGACGTGGGTGAACACTGGTTGGAAGGAAATTTGAGGCTGCTCGCAGATTCCAGAACTTTCTGTCACCGAAATTAGATGAAAAAGGGTTTTCTTGCCAACTTTTGAGTTTTGCGGAGGATTCTGGGTAACAAAACCTGGTGAGAGCCCCACAAGTCACCTCATCTTGGATTCCCCTAGGTGTCTAGTTTTTGAAAATGTGTAGGTTTGGTAGGTGCGGTAGGTTTCCCTAGGTGCTGGCTGAGCTAGAGGCCAAAATCTACAGCTAGGCACTATGCTGAAAACACGTCAGGTTTAAAAAATGTGATGTGTCCATGTTGCATTTCCTGTCGCGAGCCTTAGGCCTACCCACGCAAGTGAGGTACCATTTTTATCGGGAGACTTGAGAGAACACAGAATAGCAAAACAAGTGTTACTGCCCCTTGTCTTTTTCTACATTTTCTTTCCAAATATAAGACAGTGTGTAAAAAAGACATCTATTTGAGAAATGGCCTGTAATTTACATGCTAGTATGGGCACCCCAGAATACAGACATGTGCAAATAACCACTGCTTCTCAACACCTTATTTTGTGCCCATTTAGGAAATACAAAGGTTTTATTGATACCTATTTTTCACTCTTTATATTTCAGCAACTGAATTGCTGTATACCAGGTATAGAATGAAAACCCATTGCAAGGTGCAGCTCATTTATTGGCTCTCGGTATCTAGAGTTCTTGATGAACCTACAAGCCCTATATATCCCCACAACCAGAAGAGTCCAGTAGATGTAATGGTATATTGCTTTAAAAAATATGGCATCGCAGGAAAAAGTTACAGAGTAAAACGTGGAGAAAAATGACTGTTTTTTCACCTTAATTTCAATAGTTTTTCCTTTCAGCTGTTATTTTCTGTAGGATCTACACAAATTACCCCTTGCTGAATTCAGAATTTTGCTACTTTTCAGAAATGTTTAGCTTTCTAGGATCCAGCATTGGTTTCGCACCCATTTCTGTCACTCACTGGAAGGAGGCTGAAAGCACAAAACTGGGGTATGTCCCAGTAAAATGCCAAAATTGTGTTAAAAGATTGGGTTTTCTGATTCATATCTGCCTGTTCCTGAACTACAATACAGTCCTGAAACCTGCTGTAAGATTGTGACCACATGTGCTATTTTGCACAACAGAGCAGCAAGAAAAGGCACACCCTTGAAACATACAGAAACAGGTGAGGATGATGACCAGTTGTCACCCCCTCACCCAGCAGACCGATCCAGAACAGCAGACGGCAGGCAAATACCTGCAGAGATTACGTGCAACTATTTCTGATGTAAGGAATGAAAACACCACGTATTGTTTCTTTTTTGCTATAGATATCACATTTATTGCCTTAACTTCAGATCAAATAAGTGGGCATACAACATAGGTAGTGGCAAAGCACTATCTGTACTTAAATCAAAAGATATACTATTAACATTGTATTAGGAATGCACATGTCCATATTACTTTTTGCATCCATGTGCAGTATGTCAGTTATAAAGTGATTTTTTCATGTCTCAGTTCTCATAATGAGAATTACATAACAAGGTTTCCTACTCTAAATGCTTCAATTCCTCCCTGTGCTGCTTATTTCTGTAGCTAACAAGACTTACAATCCTGCCCCTCATCACTGCCTTAAAAGTGTCCCAGACTACAATTTTAGGTGCGGATCATTGATTAATTCTAAAAAAATCCTCAGTCTCCTTCCGAAGATAACTAATGACCTCCTCCTCCAATAAGAGGGTCTGATCTGAAGTCCATCCCGCCCCACCTACCTCCTGAGGGCAACTCAAACTTAAAGTTACTGCTGCATGATCTAATAAATGGGCATGTGAATACTTAATATCTGCTACTAGATCACACACCAAATGATCGACTAAATTATAATCAATTCGTGAGGCATGGCCATACTTCCTATTATGAAATGAAAATGCCTGCTTCTCCCCAACTCTCTGCCTCCACAAATCACATAGGCCCTCATTCTGACCCTGGCGGTCGGCGGAGAGACGGCGGTCGGACCGCGAACAGACCGGCGGTATTAAAAATGGCATTCTGACCGCGGCGGTCCCCGCCGCGACCGACCGCCACTTCTCCACTCCGACCGCCACGGCGGTCATGACCGCGGGGCTGGAGTTTGCGCACTCCGGCCCGGCGGTCGTCCCAAGACCGCCAAGGGTATTATGACCCTGCCTACCGCCGCGGTTTCTTGCGGGCGGGAACCGCCGTGCGAACCATGGCGGTAAGCACTATCGGGGCCAGGGAATTCCTTCCCTGGCACTGATAGGGGTCTCCCCCACCCCCCACTACCCACCCGAGTCCTCCCCCCACACCCTCCACCCCCCTGCCACCCCCCAGAGGTGGTACGAACCCCCTCCCCACCCCCACCCCGACATGCACATACATGCACCCCAACATGCACACACCCCCAACATGCACATATACACACCCCCTACACACACATACACAACGGGGACACATACCCGCACACATACATGCAGACATGCGCACCTGCCGAACAGCACACATTACCCATAGACACAGCAGCACCCCCCGCCCGCATACACGCACTCACACACCCCCTCTACACACTCACACGCACACCCCCATGCACGCCCACATCACACAACACCCCCCCACCCCCTCCCCTCACGGACGATCAACTTACCTTGTGCGTTGGTCCTCCGGGAGGCGACGGGAGCCATGGGGAGGTGACCGCCAACAGAAGACCGCCAACAGAAGACCGCCACACAGAAATGTGGGTCGTAATTCTGTGGGCGGTGTTCTGCTGGCGTGGCGGTGGAGGTTGACCAGTCTCCACTTTCCCGCCGACCGCCAGTGTGGCTGCTGGCGGTTTTCCGGCGGAACGCTCCCAGCGGTCAGAATGCGCACAGCGGCATACCGCCGCGGTCGGCCGTCTTCACCGCGGCGGTAACTCGGCGGTCTTGCGAAAAGACCGCCAAGGTCAGAATGAGGGCCATAGTCTAAAATCTTTCATCATTAACTTAAGATATTGCTGAGACTTCGGAGTACCGATTGACCTACATTTTACTGACCTATCAAGTCTATTGTCTAGAACCACATTAAAATCCCCTACCATAATAACTGGATCTGAAAAGTTCAAAAGGTGGGAAAAAAACATTCAGAGGGGTTGTATATCATCGTAGTTAGGTCCATAGTATCCTACCAATGTAAATCCCCTACCCCCCCAACTGCAGTCTAAGTATAACCCATCTACCTAATCTGTCCGTTATCACCTTGGATAGATTCGCATTCACCTGCTGTTTGACCAAAATCACCACCCCCTTAGTATTAAAGTTATGCTCAGTAATGACAAAATCTCGCGCCCATTTCTGAGTTTTAAACAAAATTGAGCTTTCCTTCTAAGATAAATGCGTTTCTTGTAAGACTATTATGTGAGCTGGGGAATCCCTAAGAAACTGCAAAACTTTTCTCACCCTACCTTTAACGCGCAATAACACTACAGGACATCAATTGTATTATTCTTTTCCCGTCTCCCTGGCTCTCCTGAGCGTTATCCAGTTGGATTTAAAGGAACTGAGGTGTATGAGGTTCTTTTTCCCATTTCTCCCACATACCCCCCACTCAGTTCACCCCATAAAAAACCCTACGGTCCCCACCTTAATACCCTGTAACCTCCCCACCCTCCCTGGAAGAACCCCCCCTTATTGTTGACAGACCTACTGGTCCCATTTAGAACGCCATGAGCTCCCCGGCTTCCTTACACAATGCTCCCCTTCTTTATGCCTTCTAGAAGCTCGTCCGCTACAGCAGGATCCCTAATGTTGTGCATTTTATTATTATACATTACACAGAGGCTTCCTGGAAATTTAAGTTGAGCTACCGCACCAACATTTTTAAATTCCTCAAACCATTTTCCTAACGCCCATTGCCTACTTAATGTTGATCTGGAAAGGTTGAATCTAATCTCAAATTTAAATTCCTTGCTTTCTAAAGATCTCGCATCCAAGGCCTTTGCTAGATTTTTCTCCTTCAGAAGGTAAGTTTGAAAGTTCACCAAAATCTTCTGTGGCTCCTTATTGTTAGGATTCCTCCTAAACGGATCTCTGTGAATCCTCTGAATATCCTTAATATTCTCAACATCAGTTTCATCCAGGACCATAGCCCTTTTGATAACAGAAACTACATACTTTTTCAAATCAACTCCCTTCGCTCCTTCTGCCACATTTAAAATTCTTAAGTTGTTCCTTCTGGAGCTATTTTCTAACTGTTCTAGCTTCTCATGCAGGTCGCGCGCATTCCCTTTAAACAATTGAATTTCTTCCTTATTGCTATTCACCTCCTCCTTTGTAATCTCAACTGATTCCTCAAGGGCTTGGGTTCTAAGTACCAAAATATCACATTTTTTCTCCAACGACTCGCTAGCCAGCCTTATCTCTCCTTGATTTGCCTCTGAAATCGAAAAAACCCTCTTGATATTGTCTGTAAGAGACAAAAGCATATTTTCCAATGTACTAGGCTCCGATACCACGGTCTGGGCTTGATTATCTAAAGAATGTAAAGCTTCCATATGCTCTGGAGCCCCCGGGGAGTCAAGAATTTCATGCGTCTACAAAACATTCGCCCCTCCCCTTCTCTCACCTTGGATCGTAAGAGGTGAATTGACAGGTAGTTCTAACATTGTCTTTTGTATTGTCTCTCTGTGTGGTTATACACAATGCTGCAGTCTTTGTTCTGGGTGGACTGTTTGAGTATGGACTTCCATTCCATTTAAGCATTGTTGGGTAGCATGGAAAGTGTGGCATCAATGATTTTTCACAGTGCATGGTAACATGGCATTTATCTAAGGGCCAATTCTAAATGCACATATGGTGATTCATATAATTACTGCCCTTATCTTAGCTGGTGCCTGGTGTGCCTGGGGTGACTATGTCAGTGATACCAACTACTGCTTAAGCCTGCAGTGTTGACTCCACCATGTCTCCAAGTGGGTGAATGGTGTCTGGGTGGATGGTCCTCCGCCATTGCTCCTTGGCTCCTTCAGCCTGGTTGCTACCTTCTCACGTAATGTAAGCTATACCAGTGCTTTCAAATCTCATCAGTCATACTCTGTGCAACACCCACCACGCTGATTTTAGCCTGGATGTCACTCCACAATTTTCTCTTCTCATTCTCTGGAACAGGGAGTGAGTTTTTACCAAATAGCTTATCATGGTTCTTGTCAACCTCTTCAGTGAGCACCTCCAATTCCTGTTCAATGAACTTGAGCTTTCTCTTCCGTCCTCCTGTCTTCTTGGTATTCCCCTCAGTGGCCATTATGTGTTAGGGTCCTGGTTGACACTTCTAAGTGCCTCCCTAGTGCCTCCCTGGTGCTGTACTCACTATCTATGCCTGCTCCTGTGGCTGAGGCTTCTGGAAACAGTGTGCAGTGGCTCAGTTCCTGGTTGTGATGTCATCATGCTGGTCCAGATTGCAAAACTCTCAATTTTTGATTATCAAATACCGTTTCACTATTTTACCGAATCGCTATTTGGTAATCGCTATTTGTGACTGCAATTTTTTGGTAATCGCAAAATATTTTGTGATTGCATTGTTACATCGCATTTTGCCAATGTTCCAAATAGTGATTCTGTAAAAATCGCTATTTGGGATATGCAAATGCGGTGCTTCATACATGTGACCCAAAATGTAGTCCAACCACCACATGTCCTCCAAAAAAATGGTAAACCCAGGATAAAATGGAAGTAACGGCTTTTGTATCTTTGTGAACCATTTGTCTGCTAATGATGCCATGAGATATGATCCACTGAGAACATTGGCACTTTTGTTCAATCAGTTACCAAGTTGACCATCTATCCGAAGTATCTCAAGGAAATAGATAGAATACGAGGGCAATATTCAGGAGAGTTTAGTGTATTTTTAGAACGGCATAATTTCTTTAAACAGAAAGTGAGACTGAGAATAATGTAGAGACCCATTTGTATTCAATTGTTTCTAAAAAAAAAAATCACAAGAAAAGTTGCTGACCCACAGGAATCCATTGTTGTCAGAGGTTATCAACGTAGTGACGAATATACAGAGATGCATTGTTTTTACACAAGATTTGTTAAACAACGAGGCTCTTTAGCCTATTGTTTGTAAAACTGATGATAACTATGCTTGTTTGGTGAACTCAAGAATTAACAAACCTGGGAACGGGCAATCTTGTTGCTATAAATGTGGTTTGAGGAAACATCTTGGTAACAACCCATCTTTTCCTGTCCTAAGAAGGAAGTATAACTATTGCATAAATGCGTCATTTCCCGTCAATTTGTAGAGTGCATGTAAGTAACACAAGGTTTGATAATAATCAGTAGCGTAAGTTAAAAGTTAGTAATGTAGATGTGCAAGTATTTTGCATTCTATATGTGCAAGAATCTGCTAATGAATTTAACAGTGTGCTGTTGATGGGTGCCTATGTGGGTGATGTCAGAAGTGATCACAAAATTAAGGGACCTTTGTGTCTGGCTAAAGTTTATGGTATACTTTTAAGTTTCAGTAATGAGAGACACTGCAGTGCCAATTACTATCCTAGCTGATACCATATTTTAAGTACTGGCCTGAAGAAACTGGTGTCAATCCCAAGGCCTTTGGTGACCAAAATATTAACATTGTCGGATGGAGGATTTTGGCTAGTTTGGGCATTTTAATATGACCTGGTCATGAAAATCTCATTGTTCATGGGTGAAGATTTAGTTCAGGCTCTCATATCCAATTCCCTAAGTGGCCCCAGAAGGAAATAGGAATAGTGAAAGGGTATGGACACTCTTTTCAAACAGGGTGCTATTTCGATTGTAAATAAAATAAAATCCATTCCTCTCAGCATAGGGAAGGTTTTGAAAGTCCTACCTATACATTATGTACTGAGAGTGTAATCAAGCTTTCAGGTTCATCAAAATGGGTTTCTTCAGTTGTTTTGACAAGGAAATGTTCTGATGATCTCCATGCCTGGATTTGTGCTCTTTAAATCAGTGGACTGTCATTCATTGCTGCACATTGCATGCAAACATTGGGAAGCATAGGTATTTCTCAAATATTGATTTACATTATGTGTACCACCAGATTGCAATGAGTGAAGGATCACATGATCTTACAACTTCTGTGAAATCTTTAGGTGATATTAAGCACACAAGGTTGCCGTTTGGATTAGCATCTGCAGTCATTGCCTTTCAGAAAATGATAAAACATTGTTTGGTGAGAAGGAAAATGTTCGGACTTTTCAAAGATGACATACTAATGTTCACGAAAGGCTTGGATGCATATTAAATATCTTGAGCGAAAGGGGAATGACAGTGAAACCATAGAAAAGTAAACTTCTTTACAGACAGTAGAATACCCAGGTCACTGCATTTCAGCTAATGGTATGAAACCAAAGTTTTGTAATGTGGAGGTGATTCTCAAGGCACTGCCACCTGTAGACAAAGACTTGTTGAGTTCATTTTTTAGACTGTGTGAAGACTATGCTCGATTTGTTCTAGAATATGCACTGTTAATATAACCTTTACATAAAAGACTGAAGAAAGAGACCATATGTAATTGGACCTCAAATGTACAATTTCCTGATGGTGTTAAATATCTTCCGCCCTCTAAGGATAACATGAAGAGGTTAGGCTTTCAGCTAGATCCTCGCATCCTGCTTCGGCCTATTAAGATCCCTGAGGAAAAATATTAACCTTTTACCTTTTAATACTGTCCCGCCTAGATTATGACAACTCTCTTTTTCTTAGCTCTCCAAGCTATGTGGTCAAAAGACTGCAGGTTGTAGAAAATGCTGCTGCACATCTACTTAAAAATACCCCTAGATACAAATCTGCCAAATCTGCACTAATTTCCCTCCATTGGCTTCCTATAAAGTAACAGGTTAATTTTAAGGCCATTTGCATGGCACATAAAGCCTTGCACAACAAGGGGCCCAGATTCCTTAGGCAATGCATGTCCTTTTATGTTCCGACTAGGTCCCTCAGATCTTCTACTGCCTCACTGGCTTATACGCCCCGTTTTAAGAAAACCAGATGGGGAGGCAATTCCTTTTCAATCAAAGCCGCACATCTCTGGAATTATCTCCATTTCGAACTTCGCCAAGATCATTCAGAACTTTCTTTTCATAAGAAATTGAAGACATTCCTATTCTCTTTTTAGGCGATTCCTTGGCACTGATATGAGATCTACCTACCTCGTAGTGCTGGGAAGCCTCCGGGTAGTCATGCGCTCTATAAATCCCCTAAATCAACAAAATACATGTTCATAACACTTTTGAAGAGGTGAAAAACCTGGCAGTCAGTGCACCAGCTTTAGAATTGTATGCACCTGTGGGAAGGTGTCTTTTAATGGTTGAATTTAGCATATAAGGTGCTGGTGCTGTTTTTGGACAGCCAATTAATGTTAAAGGGACTACAGTTTGCATTTGCTTTCAGAATTCTCCAGAATGCTGAGCCTACGTATAGCACTACTGAGTGGGAAGTATTGACCTGTGTGTGGGCTGTTCAGAAATTTAAAACATATATCTGGGGCACCTCCTTTGATGTCAGAACATAAGCCACTGCTTTATTTGTTTATGGCTAATCGGCTTGGAAAAACGTTGGCACGTTTGGTTAGGCTTCTATCTAACCTCCAGGAATAAGATTTGAACAACAAGTATATTGAAGGTGGAAATAACTTTCAAGTAGTTTGCCTTTCACATCTGCCTGTCCTTCTTAAAGATTGGCATGATAGCATCAATCATTATTTTGAAAGTGGTGTGGCTACTTTGGATGCTGTTGATGGAGCTAAAGGCTTAATTTCAGAGGAGGGCTGGGTGAACGCCACTTCACAGGATTCTGTTTTACAAAGTGTTTTACATATGTTAAGGAAGGCTGGCCTCAGTCCGGGAGTCTTGCCACTGATCTCAAAAGGATTAGTCAAGTATCAGATGGATTGTCTTGTGAGAATGATATTTGAGTGAGAAATGGTAGATTTATGCAAACAATGAGTCTTCGTGTGAGACTAGTTGTGTTAACAGTTTACTTTTATGAGTGAATTTATTGTGCCTCTGTGGATTCTCCTAATACTAGCAATGTTATTAGGTTTCCGGAGAGTGTGGTCTATTTGGAGGGGGCTCCGAATGTGATTGTCACAGATAATGGCATGCAAATTGTCTCCAATGACATGAAGGATGTTTTATGCAGATGTGATAGTAAGCTTCTTCGTGTTGCTCTTTATAGTCCTTATGCAAGTGGTTTAATTGAGTGAGTGGAGCTGTGTACTTAGAGATGGCATGCAGACTGCTCTTTCAGCTGGGCTGAATTTCAGTAAAAATGGGGACTTTTCTCATTTGGCCTAAGTCCACCCCAGGTCTTTCACCTTTTAAGTTGTTAGGAGGAAGGGATCCCAAGTCCAAATATTTTCCTGATTGTTTCCATTCAGATTTTTCAAAAACACATTTGAATGTTGATAAGAGCAAAATGAATGAAATTATTACCTATAAACTGAAACAGAAGGAACATTTTGATGACAGAAAAAAATGAGAGACAATTGGATTTTAAAATTGGTGTTTGTGTTTTCATTCAAAAAACCCATGCTGTGAGAGAAGGAGAATGAAAACGTACTCCTCCCCTGAAAATTCAAAAGGTGAGTTAGAGTTCTCACTTATCTGTTGGAAAGAGATTGTGGAACAAGAGTTGGCTGGTATCCATTTCCAACTCGCAAAAAGAGATTTACAAACGAGTGTCCAAGCATACCACAGAGAATTCAATTGATGATGATTCCATGATTCCAACTGATTTGAGTGTTTATTCCTAATAATTTGCGTGTCCGTTCTTCTGATGGCGGTTATATATATTCCTGATCCAGGGTTTGGACAATACTTACGTACCTGAGCAAGCTTCAGGTTTGTCCTCATCTGAGTGTGTGGAAGTGTTTCACCGGAGTCTTTCTACTCATAGTACGTGCGAGGTCATGTAACCTGTCAAGTTACTTGATTATAATTTGTTATGATCTCTTGTTTTTGTGTTTTGTAAAGGAAGGAAGATCCTGTAATAATAAGTGTTACTTTATTTATGTCTTATTTGGGTTGTTGTTTTTATTTGCTAGTACTGTATCTTTAAAACTTATTATATACAGACTGAATCCTGTTGTCTATATTGCTTTATCATGTCTATCCCAAATGCCAAATTCTCCATAGAAAAAGTAATTCTATTTTGATGCCAGTTACTTAAAAAAACATGGCGTTCCATTTTCAACAAAACATTTAGGATTGTGTGCATTAAAACAACGCACAGTCTTCAGACAGAAGAGGACCCCAATTGGCTGATTTTATACATTGAACACAGTGGGACTGAGATATGAACTCCGTAAGAGTGGTTGTAAGATTGAAGAGAAAGGGAGAACTGAATCTGTCTGCTACCTGTTTGACTGAAACCAATAGAACCACCTGAAGGCAGTAGCTCGTGCTTAGCCTCATGGGGTGGTTCTGGCAGCTGCAAGCACTACAAGGGTTCCCAATAATGATCAGATTTGAACAACTGGAATTCAATCAGGCTCAGTCTTATAGTACAAATCAAATTAAGTGAGACTTGAGATCTAATATAAGACTGGAGAGGATTACTGCAGTATGTGTCATTCATTACAAAAGGTCTGTTCGATGATACAGTTACTATCTGTAATTAATGAGTGCCTGGAAGCGAGGCTAGGAATGGAACTGTTCAGAACTGTGATACCAAAGTGGTCACACAGACACAGCGAGCAGAGAACCTCCAAAGCACAGACAACATGAAACCAGATGGCTTCATAACTGCTGAAGAGCAAAACCTGACAGACCCTCTGGCACAGGGAGCATGCTTTAACAGGGGCTGCTTCTTTCGCTCTTCTCAGAAGAGCCCTGTCTGGGACTTTCCCCAGTTCTTTCTATGGCCCACCTCTTCCTGCAGTCAGCTCGTGCCAAACAATACACTCGGATTTGCAGAACAGTTCCAAGTTATGCATGAAAAATATCAACATGCTACACCAACGTTCTAACCATTTCGCTGTCGACTTACAGGGAGTCCTTCATCTATGTTTACTGCTGTCCTGGGCTGCACAGAACAGGGCACCCTACAATAATCACTTACCATGACCCAAGCGACAGAATAACATCTGCAATTACTTTTAATACAACACAAACGTGCATGTGCTTTGTTACAAATGCACATACAGAGCACACCAGTGCCCCTGCATTGTGAGTCATGCATACTTAATGTAAGTGTGTGTTATGGTGAGTTAGGGCTAATCTGTGGAGCTTTAGTCCTCATGCCGTTGAATCAGTCATAGTCAATCACAGTTCAAAGATTAGTTTTTAAGATCTTTAAGCCCCACAGCTGATAGAATCAAACCCAAACGGGGCAGGATATGACTAACATTCCGAGAGGATGCATGTGACAGGTCGTATTGTAACGTATGTAAAAAACCTCTACATCCAGCATTAAAAGGTGCCTGCGCTCTCTTTGGCTCGTGCTTTGAGGTTATTACGAGAGGGACAAACTTTCAAAATTCAGCAGCAAACTTGATCTGTTGGGAGTTCATACTAACTCTTCATGGTGCTGTGCAAAAAAAACCTATTTTATAAAATCCTCATGCCTGAAAATTGTGCTCTGAAAAGTGGAAGGTTAAAAGTGACTGCTGCAAAGAAGATTAACCTGACATGCTCCGAGTGAAATTGTGTTTATTGCTGTCACCGCAGGTACGACCACCTCCAAACCTTGGAGACACTAACCCCTTAAGAAGGCTGGCTGTATTTACACAGGAAATACAGCGAAGGGCACGAGCCTGCACATGCAGAGATCTGCAGGCTGCACCTCTTCTTCCTGCTGGCAGAATAATTGAAAATAAATGAATGTTCTCTTTTGCCCTCCATGCTATGTTCTGAAACTGTGACTAGACACCTGGAACTAACTGAAGAAAAGGCATTTTCTTATCAGATAACTGCATTTACTTTGCTTGAGAAGAGCCAGTCTAGAGCTGCAGACAGAGGCAACCTGAATCTGTTTTGTTCCGATAGAATTATATGGCCAGCATACAACTAGCTGTGGTATCTACACATTTTATGAACATTATCAGGCCTGAATGCTTACTTCATTAAAGCAGACATTTGGTCTTATTTTCTGGAAGGCTAAAGTAACTCTATCTAAAAAAGACCTTTCTGGTTTAGATCCTTTCCTGTGAAACTGAGCACAGTCTTGCTAATGCTTACTATTTAGATGTTCCAGTTTTTGTGTAGTGCGATATGGAGTGAACATACAACTAAATGGTATTGGGTGTCATATAACTGATTGATACTTACAGTGCATTAGCTCACAACTAATCTCTTAAGACTAGGTCTTGGTAAACTCGCAGAGTTTTGCTTCACGGAACTCTGCAGAGTTCCAAAAAGAATTTCAGGATTCTGCAGAACTCCATAAACAGGCAGAAGAATGCTCGCCTGCCTGTTATTGCTGCTTTTTCACACCACTAGTGCATTCTGCTCCGAAAAAATCAGTGCGACTGAACCACGCAGTCCGCATGGATGCAGCCATTTTGTTTTATCTGCATCCTTTGTAGGAATCAATGCCCTTCAACGTGATTGAATCTTTGGACCCAAGTAGTGGAGTGATAAAACCACTAACACAATTTCAATACAAACCCAATTAATTCAAACACCATGACCAATGTGGCCATGGAAGGAATACGCCAGTTAAAAAGTAAAGTTAAGAGATTTATCACAAACCCGAGCTCAACGCCATGTAGACAATTCACAAGACCAGGTTATAAAGATGCATACACCCCAAGGGCTGTCCAAGGCGATAAAATAAATTCAGACAAACTAACATTAGCAAAATTAAGCATTCAAGAAGGACAATACATATCTTTAAAAGATGTATCTGATGCAGAAATTAAGCTTTGCTCAGGTTTAGCAGTCATCAGTCCACTCAATTTAGCAGAGCCATAATTTAGCTGGGGACAGGGGAAAACCCTACAATTGACCAAATCAGAGAAATATATGTGTGGGGCGGAACACATGGGGTTATAAGACAAAAGTACAAAAAGGGCAAAATTTGTTTGGAAACACAGATAAAAAGAAGGCTGGGGCTGTAATAATTTGAGAGGGGGCTGTGAAATGTAACCCTTTCCCTTCTGATCTTCATATTCGAGTCACAGACCCTTGTTTCCTTGGGGTTTTTCCTGGTACTAGTTTGCCATTACCTTGTCTGGTTATGAGGAATATGAGCAGGGCCTGGAATATTATGGCCCTTATGAGGATGAAGATTTTTATTTCGATCCATATATGGAACCAGTAATAAATTCCTCTGTTCAAAAGTCTGTGGACAAAGCACTTTCATCAGCCCTTCATCCACTTTCCAAATGTTTGGATGAAATGTCCAAGCAGTTCATGGAGATACCTCATCCTCTCCTCCCCTCCACCTCCTGACCAACCGTGGTCCCATTCCAGTACTTTGGCCAAATTGTCCCTCTCTTCCAGTCCCGAACACATTTACACAGCTGCTGCTCCCAAGCCATCATCTTCTCTTCCCTCAGAGTCTAACTCCGAATCTTCCACGTCTTCCAAAGAGTCCCGGCAGACACGTAAACGTGCCAAAAAACGCAAACGCTCTGCCTCTCCCATCCTTCCCCTTTCACTTTTGAACCTTCTGATATTGTGCACTCCAGATCTTCTGACTGGGCCCCAGTCCCAGCAGTTGCTGAATATATGCAGGCCCATCTCAGAAAGGGCTTTGAAAAGGAGGTAACACCCAGATTGAAATCCGAATGCCCTCATCCTGATCTTCCACATCAAACAGCTGTCAATCTTGAAATAGATGCCACTATAGTGACCTTCTTAAAGAAATATAATAAGGATCCTAAGAAAGGCATAGACAGAGCCGTAAAAACATGTCAGGATAAGCTTTTGGACATCTCAGGACCCCTAGCAAAGATTTTGTAATTAGCTCCCCAGGCTAAAGAATCAGGGACAGCCATTCACCCAAATGTGTTGGCTGGTTGGACTCAAAGGGCCATTTGTTTTTTGGGCAACAATAACTGTGCCCTAGCTTCTGAATGCCGTAAGTCTGTTTTGTTGCGTATTGACTTACAACTTGTGGGTCTTGCGTCCGCTTAAGCACTGCCTCTTACTGAAGGGAAATATTTTGGAGATCGCTTCATAAAGGGCATTGCAAAGTTTGTGAATACCTTCACCTCGTTGGATAATCACAAACGTCCCTCAAGTGGATGTTCAATCCCCTTTTTGGACTCACCAGTCGTTTTCGAGGACGACAGATAGGCCGAGGTAATCAACAAGGTCCCTCTAGAGGAGTTGTCATCAGACGCAGAGGTTTTACCCAAGACACAAATCAGGGTGATTTCTATCCTTCCAGATCAAGAGGCGCACATGGCCATGGCTTCCGTGGCTCCAACAGAGGTTATGAAGCCATTGACTGCACCCCAACAGATAATGAACCTGCCTGTTCTCTCTCTCCTTTCTCTTCCCTTGGGGGGCAGAATAAAACATTTTGTTCACAATTGGGAAAACATTCCCTCAGATGCCTGGGTGTTAAATACAGTGCAAGGTTATTTCAGAGATCTAAATTCTATTCTGTTTCAACCAGGTCTCCCTCCTCCTCTCCTTTTTTCCCAACTAGACAAGTCTTTTATCAACTCTGAAATTCAAGGACTTTTAATAAAGCAGGCCATCGCCATTACTTTTCAACATCCAGGATGTTTTTGCAGCAACGTTTTCCTAGTGCAAAAGAAGGGAGGCGGTCAGTGATTGGTCCTCAATCTCAGGGATTACAATGCTTTTGTGGTTTACCACCACTTCAAGATGGAAGGTATCCTTTTTAGAGAGACATACTGATAGAGAAAGATTGGATGGTCCATTTAGACCTCAAGGATGCTTATTTAACAGTGCCAATTTCTCCCTCCCACAGGACATTTCTTCATTTCCGTTGGAGGGACAAATGGTACGAGTATTTGGCGCTCCCGTTTGGCCTGTCATCCGCCCCTTTGATTTTCACCTAACTGCTGAAACCCGTGGTAGAACACTTTCGCAGGAGGGGAATTCGCTTGATCATTTATCTAGACGATATGGTTCACCTATCTCAGGATCAGTCTCTTCTGCTAACTCATCTTTCATTGACAATTTCCTTGTTGCAAAACTTGGGGTTTCTGATCAATCTCAAAAAATCATTTTTGTCCCCTTTTCAACATCTGGAATTTTTGGGTTTTTAGGTGGTTTCTGTCACAGCTCAGCTTCTGCTCCCATCACAAAAGATGAAGTCGATCAAGAAAGGGTTGAGAGTGACCTTGTCAAAACCGGTGGTTTCTTTGAGGTCACTAGCCAGGATTGTGGGGTTACTAGCTTCCTTGATTCAAGCGATATTACCGGGTCCCTTGCACTACAAGACCGTTCAGAGATTAAAGATTCTTTATCTGCAACAAGGCTTTTTGTACGATCACCTGATCCCATTATCCCTTGAGGCTCAAGAGGAAATCCAATGGAGTCTTTCCCATATGGAGGCCTGGAATGGAACGTCTCCGGAGGCAGTGATAGAATCAGATGTCAGCCACTGGGGCTGGGGAGGAAGATGCAGGTCCTTTCCGACAGGAGGTCGTGGTCATCAGAGGAGAAGGATCACCACATAAATTTCCTGGAACTGCTAACAGTTTCCTTCGCCATCAAGTCGTTATCTCCTGTCAAAAGCAATTGTTGCATCCTCTTGAGGATGGACAATGTGTCAGCAGTCCGGTCTATCAACCGGTTGGGAGGGACTAGATCTTGCCTTCTGGTGTACATTGCCAGGGATTTTTGGCATTTTTGCCTGTCTCAGAGGATTATGGTGGTGGCAGAGTACCTTCCGGGGAAGGAGAATCTGATTGCAGACTGGAACTCCCATTTTATAAGGGATTGCAGCAATTGGAAACTTTCTCCAGAGATCTGTCCTTGTGGGGTTCATGTCACATAGATCTGTTTGCCTCTCACCTCAACTTTCAACTCCCAAGCTTTTTCAGTTGGAGGCTGGATCCATTAGCCTTGGCAACAGATGCTTTTCTGCAGAACTGGACAGGTCAGATGAATTAAGCTTTTCCTCCTTTTGCCTTTATTCCGAGGGTGGCGACTCACATGAGACGCCAGTCGGCATCATTGATTTTCATCACTCCTGTGTGGAGGAGTCAACCTTGGTTTCCATCTCTTCTGGAGTTGTCCCTTGCTTTTCCTTTCCTTCTGCTAGTCTTTCCATCTCTCCTGCAGGACCCAGTGGGATTTCCCCACCTCCTCTTGTTATTGAGTCAACTGAGCCTAATGGCTTGGAAGATATCGGGAGACATGGACAAATGCAGGGAATTTCATCTGCAGCTGCTGCTTTTATACAACAAGCTTGGGTTCCATCCACCGACAAGAGATATTCTTTGTCATAGCGAAAATGGGTTGGTTGGTGCCTTTGAGGGGAGGTGGATCCCGTGGAATCCGAACTCAAAGATGTTATACATTTTTTGTCTGAATGTGCCAAATATGGTTTATGTTACAGGTCAGTAAATCATTTAGATCAGCCATATCAGCGGGACACGCATGGATTGATGGTAAACCAATTGGTCAACATCCTTTGGTATGTAAATTGCTTTAAGGCATTAGGGTGTCCAACTCTCCTAAACCACGCTATATGCAATTGTAGGATGTGAATGTGTTTTTTTCCTTTTTGAGTTCCTTGCCGGACAATTTTTCCTTGTCTTTGAAACAGTTATTGGCAAAATTGACCATGTTATTATGCCTAGGTTGTTTTCTCCTACCGGGGTCTCTTTTATCATTTCCAAGCAGAATAAATGTATGTCTACATCTGTGGACTATCCGCTTTTTCGACACAATGATAAGCTTTGTGTGGTCAAATGTTTAAAGGTATATGAAGAATGCACAGCTGGTCATAGGACTGGCCCTTTGGGTCCTCTTCTCATTGCAATTCAAAAACCTTTTAGTCCTGTGTCAGCTGCTACTTTAGCCCGTTGGATTTGTTGGAAGATGTCTGAGGCAGGTATTGACATTTCTATATATGGTGCTCATTCTACTAGAGGAGCCATGGCTTCAAAAGCTTTTTCTTTGGGTTCTAGGTTGGAAGATATTCTTTGTGCAGCTTATTGTTCAAATGATTCCATGTTTGAAATGTTTTATTATAAACCTATTGTGCATGTTTCTTCTTTAGTTGTGGATCAGCTTTGAACCAGCATAATCAGAGCCTCTGGTCCTGAATTTGAGATTCTATTAAGGACACAGAGGAGAGGATTATCCCACCAAAGATGAAGCTGGAGCTATCAAATGTTGAATGTTACCTACATGAAAATGTTATTGTATTGCGCCCTCCCTTGTTTTAGTCTATTGAGGCAGACTTGAGATTCATTTTTTTCTTTTATTTTAGGTTCAGATAATAAACAAACGTGAAATGCAGGAACCTGAGGATTCACAATGGAAAGTTTGGATTTTGGTCAGACGGCAGGTCTTCTGACTCTGTTGACAATGAAACTGGAATCCCAATTTGTTTGGTTTGTTGGTTTTAACTGTTTAGAGACTATGGCCCTCATTATGACATTGGCGGTGAGTGATAAAGTTGCGGTAATACCTCCAACAGGCTGGCGGTAATTACTGTCAAATTATGACCATGGCGGTGATAACTCCCATAGACAGCCAATATACCACACCATTGCCAGGGCGTTAACACCACTGACTATGGCGGTAGCCACCAATAGCCAGACGGAAGCCAAAGTACAGCCCACCATATTATGACCTTGCAATCCGCCAGGATTTCCAGGGTGGTACCAATGCCATCAAAAGCCCGGAGGAAACAGAACACAGAAGACCAAAGATTTACTATCGGAGGCACAGGGAAATACAACGGCACCATGGAACCTGAACTGCAAGTCTTCCCGGTGTTCATCTACGTCATGCTCTACCTGGAACACCAACGTCGACGAAGATGACAACGGTGGGTACAGCCACCTAGCAATCAAGGGAGGGAGGGAGAAAAACGAGAGTGACACACACATGCACGACACACACCCAACAAACACGCACCATTCACACAACCAGCTGCAGATGAAAAACAATGGCACACGACCACAGCAGAATAATGCAAGGACAACAAGAATGCAGTAATGAGAATGTATTGATTGTAAACAGCTACCAAAAGAACCAATGGTATGAAAAACAGATATGTACAAATGTACACAAAGGGCCAATGCACATTCCAAAGTACTAAGGGCCCATATGGCCACAGTGCACATTCCAACGCCCAACTCGAATCCTGACTTCATCCGGATAGAACTCTGCAGGGGCATCCGTTTGCAAGTGGGCAGGCACCTCAGGGGGATGGGGTAGGGGGCACCTCAGCCAAATACAGGAACAAGCCCACTGGTTCTGGAGAGGGCTCCATGCTCATATCTCTGTGCTGGGGATTGCAAGGGCACAGTCTCTGGAGTGGGAGACGTGCCCACTGGTTCTGGAGGGGGCTTTATGCCCATTTACCCATGCTGGGGAGTAAAGTGCCACAGTCTCTGGAGTGGGTGACTTGCCCACTGGTTCTGGAGGGGGCTCCATGCCCATCTCTCTGTGCTGGGGAGTGTAAGGCCACAGTCTCTGGAGTGGGTGACTTGCCCACTGGTTCTGGAGGGGGCTCCATGCCCATATCTCTGTGCTGGGGAGTGCAAGGCCACAGTCTCTCAGGAGGGTGACTTGCCCACAGGCTCGGGAGGGAGATCCATGGCCATATCTCTGTGCTGGGAAGTGCAGGGCCACAGTCTCTCAGATGGGTGACTTTCCCATTGTTTCTGGAGGGGGCTCAATGCCCATTTACCTATGCTGGGGAGTTCAAGGTCACAGTATCTCATGTGGGGAACATGCCCACTGCTTCTGGAGGAGGACTCTTGTACAGCAGTCCCTGGAGGGTGGCCTACATGGCTTCTGCTGGTATTGGTGGCTCCACTGTGTCATCTGGAGGTGAGGGCTGCACTGTGTCAGCAGGTGAAAGTGCCTCCTGGGCAGCCTCTGCTGGAGGTGAGGACTGCACTGTGTCAGCTGGTGAAGGTGCCTCCTGGGCAGCCTCTGCAGGAGGAGTAGGCTGCACTTCCTTAGCTGGTGGTGAGGGCCCCATGTCTACTGGTGGTGGGGGTGGTGGTGTCACCCTGGCAGCCTCTGCTGGAGGTGAGGGCTGCACTGTCTCAGCAGGTGAAGGTGCCTCCTGGGAAGCCTCTGCATGTGGAGTAGGCTGCAATTCCTCAGCTGGCGGTGAGGGCCCCGTGTCCACTGGAGGTGGAGGTGGCGGTGGCGGTGTCACCCTGACCGCCTCCCCTGGAGTCGAGGGCTTCTTCCCCTTCATGGCAGGAGGCGTTGGATCCTTACCCTTCCTGGCAGGGGTTGAGGGCTTCTTCCCCTTCTTGGCAGGAGGTGTGGACTCCTTCCCCTTCCTGGCTGGTGGAGTAGGATCCACCACAACTAGGTGGTGCCAACACTGTCCACATGGACTCTTTGGCTGAGGTAATGGGCTTGGTCATTGGGACCCTGCTCTTACGGGCAGGACGGGGGGAAGGGGGAGGGAAGAGATCAAGTTGGGCAAGGAAAAGCTTCTTAGTGATGGTGGGGCGGGATGAGGGAGGAGGGATGGGTGTGGAAGTTGAGAAAGAGGTTGTTGGAGGTGTATGTCTGCTGGACTTGGGTGCAGGTGCATGGGCAGTGTGCTGATGTGAGGTGGATGGTTGTTGGGTGTGTGAGTGCTTGTGTTTGTGTCTCCTAAGGGGGGGACAAAAAAGGTGTAAGAGGACACAAGGGACGCGTGCATGGATGTTGTGGAGGTGTCTGCTAGTGAGTTGTGTGTGCTGCTTGGTGTGGTGATGCTAGTAGTGGATGTTGATGCAGTGCATGCAGGTGTGAGTGTGGACATGACTGTGAGGGAGGTAGAGGAGGAGGAGGGGAGATAGTGGAGGCAGTGGATATGGTTGTGTCTGCAACTCTTTGTTGTTTGCGTGAGTGCTTGTGCGATGAAGTGTGGTGCCTACGTTTGACTGTGCCACTCTTGTGTGTTGTCTTATGTGCATGCTCATCTGTATGAGTGCATGGGATGGGTTGGGGTTGAGGAGATTGGGACTGGGAAGTCGAGTTGGAGGGGGCACAGTAGGAACAGGGACAATGGCTGCCATCAGAGAAGAGGCCAGAGCCTGGAACGATCTCTGTTGGGCCGCCAATACACTGTGAATGCCCTCCAGGAATGCATTGCATTGCTGCATCTGGGATACCAGCCCCTGGATGGCATTCACTTTGGTTGACTGCCCTACAGAGATGGTTCTCAGGAGGTCAATAGCCTCCCCACTCAGGTCAGCAGGTCTCATTGGGGTAGGGCCTGAGGTGCCTGAGCGGGAGGCCATCCCCAGCTGGGCCTCTGTGGTCTTCCAGGCCCAGTGTCTCAGATCATCCCACCTCTTCCTGCAGTGGGTGCTCCGCTTGCTGTAGACCCCCAGGGTCTGCACATCCTTGGCGATGGCACGCCACAATCCCTTCTTCTGACGGGCGCTGACCTGCAGAGGAAACACAGACAGGTGGACACCATTACACATTTAATCCAGCCTGTCACACATATGGCCCACAAATCCCCTTCCATCTCCATTGGCACACACATCACCCAGTGCCCACCATGTACACTACCACCAGACATAAGACTCCCCCAAATGACACAATGCTTGCACACACATCTCCATGCAACCTTCCCAAACGCTGCTGTGTCCAAGCTGGAGGTGAGGGCTCCTTGCCCACTGCTGTTGGAGGGGAAACCCTGCCAGCCTCTCCTGGAGGTGAGGGCTCCTCACCCACTTCTGTTGGAGGGGGCCTCTTGCCTCTCTCAGTTGGTGGAGAGGAATCCTTTCCTTTCCTGGGTGGTGGAGTGGGATCCTTCCCTTTCTTGGGTGTTGAAGTGGGATCCTTCCCTCTCTTGAGTATTGTAGTGGAATCCTTCCCTCTCTTGGGTGTTGGAGTGGGAGGGAAGAAGTCAAGTTGGGCAAGGAAAAGCTTCTTATGGACGGTGGTGCGGTATGAGGGAGGAGGGATGGGAGTGGAGTTTGAGGGAGTGGTTGTTGGAGGTATATGTCTGCTGGACTTGGGTGCAGGTGCATGGGCAGTGTGCTTATGTGAGGTGGATGGCTGTTGGGTGTCTGCATTTTTATCTCTTAGGAGGGGGCAGACTGGGTGGGAGAGGACACAGGAGTTGTGGAGGTGTCTGCAAGTGAGGTGTGTGTGGGCTGCTTGGTGTAGTGATGGTAGTGGTGGCTGATGATGCAGTGCATGCAGGTGTGAGTGCAGATGTGACAGTGAGGAAGGATGAGGAGGAGGAGGGGAAGACAATGGAGGCAGTGGATGTTGTTGTGTGTGCAACTGTCTGTTGTTTGTGTCAGCACTTGTGGCCTGAAGTTTGCTACCTGTGTTTGTCTGTGCCACTCTTGTGTGATGTTTTGTGTGTATGCTTGTCTGTATGTGTGCATGGGATGGGTTAGGTCTGAGGAGATTAAGACTGGGAAGTGGTAGTTGGAGGGGGAATGGTAGGAACAGGGACAATGGCTGCCATCAGAGAGGACGCCAGAGCCTGAATCGATCTCTGTTAGGCCGTCAATCCACTGTGGATGCCCTCCAGGAATGCATTGCATTGCATTGCTGCATCTGGGATGCTAGCCCCTTGATGGCATTTACAATGGTTGACTGCCCTACAGAGATGAATCTTAGGAAGTCAATAGCCTCCAAACTCAGGGCAGCAGGGCTCAGTGGTGGCAGGGCCTGAGGTGCCTGAGGCGAAGGAGAGGCCCACCCTCCTGGGTGAGCAGGCACAGGCAACTCATTGAGGGCTACTGGGAGGGCTTTGCTGGTACGGGGGTGGCGGCTGTACCTGTAGCTGGGATGGTTCCAGAGGTGTCCAGGGAGCTTCAATCGGGGGAGGAATCATAGTCAGTGTTGTCACCTCCTGTCTCCGCCGTGGTGCTCCCCTCGCCCTCCATCCCACTGGTCCCCTCAGCATCAGTGAACTCTGCCTCCTGGGTCCTGTGGGATGCAGCTCCCTCAGTCACCGGTGCCCCTGCTCCTCCGCCAGATGATGCTAATGCACACATGGACAGGATGACAGAAGATAATGGGGGCGAGAGAAAGGAAGCACTGGGTCAATTACAGCAACAGCACCACAGTTGGCATACACATTACCATCACACACAGGGATCAGGATTGAGCACTATGCATCGCACTGGCATTACATTGAATAAGTGCCACAGCAAGATGAGAGCCAACCACAGCCAACTGCACCCCTCCTGGGACCCACTAAGCCCTGTCTGACATGGAATGCTACCCATCTAGTTTACCAGATTTTGCTATACACCCATTTACCTTGAGCTGGATCATGCAGCAATGGCTGAGCTGCCATTAAGCGGCACCCACTGACCGAAACCCACCACGAGGGTCCCATGCCTGCCAAAAATAATTGTCACGCTCACTGTACTCACCCCCTTGTGGCTGCTGTGCCCCCCTCAAGCGCCCATCCAGGTCTGGGTAGGCCACCGCCAGTATGCGGGCCATCAGGGGGTCAGGTTCCGATGGGTACCCCACCCTCTTTGGGAGGTCAACCCCAGCTGGGCCTTTGCGGTCTTCTGGACCCAGCATCTCAGGTGCTCCCACCTTTTCCTACAGTGGGTGCTGCTCCTGCTATAGACCCCCATGGTCCGCACGTCCTTAGCGATGGCAAGCCACAATCCCTTCTTCTGATAGGTGCTGACCTGCAGAAGTAATACAGACAAGAGGACACCATTAACCATACAATCCAGCCTGTCACACATATGGCCCACAAATACCATTTCCATATACATTGGCACACACATCACCCGGAGCCCTGCATGTACACTACCACCAAACATACCCCCACCCAAATTACACACTGCTAGCACACACATCTCCATGTAACCTTGTCACATGCACCATGCCCATGATGTGCTCACCTGTTGGTCTGGAGGCCCATACAGCTGTCCCTGCTCTAACTCCCCGGAAGTTAAGGCAGGGGCATTTTCCCCGTCACACGGGCCATGGCAGGATCCAGACACAGGTCACAGCAGCACACACAGTGGAGGTGTTCTCCTGTGGAAACTCAGGAATCAAGTGAGGTTTTAGACAGAAAATGCTAGTCACGCCGATTACCCCCATTAGAACCTGTACTCCATAGAGCCCCATTTTAGCCAATGAGGAATAGCACGGAGGTGCAAGACCGCATTCCGCTATGACGCCCAACACGGGCAGAGTTACATCACTTCAACCTGTCCATACTTACAGGAGAGGCGGTTTCCATTTTATGGTGGTGGACAACATTCAGAAAATTGAAACTGCCTCATTGCTATAAATTGCACATACATTGCCATTCACATTGTCCGATTACATACATGCCCTATGTACACTGAGGTGGTGGTTCCATTGTTCAGATTGTGACACCCTACTCACTCTTGTGTCTCTTAGATACCTACCACTGCGGAGGAATAGGAGGAGGAGACAAGACCCGGTGTACAGACCCCTTGTGGACTTGGCTACACAGGAGGACAGGCACATAATACTGACATATAAACTGGACAGGGCCACAGTAACAGAGCTGTGTACTAAATTGGAGCCTGATCTTATATGAGCTATCCGTCATCCCACTGGGATCCCCCCTCTTGTGCAAGTTCTATCGGTGCTCCATTTCCTGGCAACTGGTTCTTTCCAAGTGACTGTGGGCTTGGCAGCTGGAATGTCACAGCCAATGTTCTCAATTGTGTTGGCAAGGGCTTTTTTCTGCCTTGGTCAAACAAGTGTGCAGATACATCGCTTTCCCCCAAGTGGAAGATTTGGCCACTGTGAAGGCTAGAGTCTCTGCAATGGGACATTTACCAAATATTATTGGTGTGATGGATGAAACACATATTGCATTTGTCCCCCTTGGCACAATGAACAGGTATTCAGGAATCGGAAGAGTTTCCACTCACTCAGGCCCATATTTATACTTTTTTAGTGCCGCATTTGTGCTGCTTTTTGATGCAAAAGCGGCATAAACGTACAAAATGCTATTGTATTTTGTAAGTTTGCGCCGCTTTTGTGTCAAAAAATGACGCAAATGCAGCGCTAAAAAAATATAAATATGGCCGTAATGTCTGGCTGACCAGTACATCTCCCATGTCTCTGCCAAGAATCCTCGGTTGGTGCATGCTGCCTTCATCCTGAGGAATAGCAGCATCCAAATTGTGATGGCACAACTACAGAGGAAAAATGTGTGGGTAATAGGTGAGCCAGAGTCCCCACCCACTGTATGTCAGTGTATGCCTTCAGGAGTCATCCCCCATACCATGTCTAAGGCTAATGTGTGTCCCTTGTTAGAAATGGAGTCTTTGGTTGGCAGTCAGGTTACCCCCTGTCCAAGCAAGGACCCTCTCTTTCATCAGGATAAGTCACATGCAATCCAAACTATCCTGTGCCCACCCACTGGTAGCTTGGCACTGAGCAGTCAGGCTTAACTTAGAAGGTAATGTGTAAAGTGTTTGTGCAATAAATCATGCAATAATACAGTATGAACACCACAAAAATACAGAACACAGGTTTAGAAAAATATAGAAAATGTATCTGCACAAGTTGACATATCACTTTTATAATGAAAAATAGAGTCTTTAGTTCTTAAAAAGCAATAGGCGGTAAATGCCGCTTACCACCGCTGTGACGGCTGCCAACATACCGCCCAAGTGGCAAATATCCGTTTGCCATATTATGACACACAAATACCAAACTGACAGAATGCTGCCACATACACAAATCCACCAGGCCAAAGGTCAGTGGTAAAGTGTTGGTACGAACACCCATACCGTTACGCCAACAAAACAACGCCCACCACAATACGACTCACGAATCACCACAGCGAACATTCACAGGTGGTAAACCTTTGGCGGTATGCACCGGCACGCTCAGAATGGCCACCCAAATACAAAACAACACATCCTTGGCCAATACCAGAAACACACACCTGACACTGATATACACACCACACACACACACCCATAGCACTATAAAACACACACCCACATTACACACCAGAGTAGATCCACAGCTGTTTGGAGCACAGGTACACCAAATATCAATAACAAGGAAGATGGAGCTATGACAGAAAATCGTGGACAGGGTGAACGCCATGGGACAGCATTCAAGAACAAGGTACGACATCAGGAAGAGGTGGACCTATGGGGGAAGGTAGATTCCATAGCAGCAAGGCACCAGCTTGCCATCACGAGAACTGTCTGTGGACCTCCATCTCCTCCCCTACAGCTCACAGCATGGGAGGAGCAATTCTTGGCAATACTGAATCATGAGGGACTCACTGGAGTTGCCGGAGGACTGGACAGTGGTGGGTCGACATTTACTACTTATCAACCCCCCCCCCATACCTGCATGCCATCTCAACCCCTCACTCTGACTCTCATCACTCCACTCCACTCCATTCCACACACTGCACCTACACATCTGACTAACCCTAATGCCAAGCCCTGCATGCTATACCAATGCATGGAAAGCCCTCACAGCCCTGCATGGACACCCATCACTAAAGCATGCACAGCATGGAGAGCTAACAAGCACACAGTACATCACCATACACAACCAAAGGTGGCAGGGCAATGGCAACAATAGGGGGGAAGGTACAATATGTCACAGACATGAAGTATAATACATCACTTACATCCCCACAGGTACCCCAGCCAATCTCAGCGCCACCCGACCCACTCAAAGTCCACCCAGAGCCTTCCCGATCTCTATCCAACATCACAGCACCCACCCAACGTCCCCACACCTCTGTTCCCAGGACACGTCAATCAGCAGTGTGCCCACCTGTACAGGGACCACAGTCCACACCTCACCCCCAAGACAATCAGGGACCTTGGGTCAGTGGCAGTGGGCACAGGCACAGGGGAACAGGGACACTTGGAGGACCCCTGTTCGCCAGGGGGATGACAGTCCCAGGGAAGCAACTCTACAGGAGGCACTCACTAATGTTCTGGTGGCTTACCAACAAGAACAAGAAGGGCCAGATCCTTACCAACATGCAGGAGAACAAGTGGCTGCAGGAGGTACACCACCAGGAGATCAGGGAGGATTTGCATGCCCTCAACACCACCATGGTCTCCATAGCAGGGTTCTGGCAGATGTGGCCAACATCATGAGGAAATGGAAAGCACACCAGCGGGCCCCTACCACTAGCCAGTCTACTGACCAGCCCACCACTTCTGCTGCAGCTAGTGGGTAGGAGGCCCTGCCACAGGACCCACAGGCCCCCACCACCCCTCCTCCTGCAGAAGGAGAACCACCCCTCAAACGTTCCCTGTGACCTAGACAAAAGCCAGAGACACTTGCCATGACCAAGACCACCGCTAGGAAATGAGACCCTCCTGAATGTCCCCCTTGTGTCCTACCTTGTCACCTTGTCCACTTTAAACTGCCTTTGCTCCCCTTCCTATGGCCCCTTAGACGGTGACCTGTGCTACAAACAGAGTAGAACAATACCCTGGACTTTCCTCATCCATCACCCCATTTCATTGCACTTTTCTGTCAATTATTTGCACTACAATAAACACCCTTGAACATAACCTGAGTGAAAGTGTTTTATGTGATGAAAATGTGCATATATGGAAACAGTCACATTATGTGCAAATGATCTGAACACTGTGATAGCATACATTTAATGACCTGTAACTGTCTGTAGTCATCACATCAGTACAGAGTTGTTATATCACCAACATCTGCAAAATGAGAGTCCATAGGTGACTGTAAGTAAAGATGCAAAGGAGGTGAATACCATCCTGCTACAGCCACACAGAAAACATCAATAATCAGAGGAATAATCAGTTCCACTGTCTGCGTCATTGGAAGTAATGACATATAACTGAAGTTCTGTTGTCCACATCCTCATCCTCTGCCTCCTCATCCTCACTGTACTCAGGGTCAACTGCTGCCACAGGTGCATTTCCAGTCTCCTCCTCCAGCAGATAAGGCACATGTAATCTGAGGGCCAGGTTGTGCAACATGCAGCATGCCATTACTATCTGGAAGACGTTCTCGGGTGAGTAGCACAGCCTGTTAGATCGAGTCATCTGAACCTACCCTTCAGGAGGCCAAAGGTCCTTTACATAATTCTCATGGTTCGCCCATGTGCATCATTATAACGATTCTCAGCCCCTGTCCTGGCATTACTCACAGGGGTCAGGAGCCACGATAGGTTTGGGTAGCCAGAGCCACCTGCAAGTATTGAGGGACAAACATTAGCCTTACACAATGGTATGGTGTTAACACCAGAAGGCATGCACTGACATACAGAAGGGATTGTGGCATGCCATCGCCAAGGATGTGTGGACCCTGGGGGTCTACAGCAGGCAGAGCTCCCACTGTAGGAAGAGGTGGGAGGATCTGAGACGCTGGGCCCGAAAGACCGCGGAGGCCCAGCTGGGGATGGCTTCCCAGTGAGGAACAGGGCATCTGTGGTGTCTGTAGATAACCTATCTACTATTGTTGACAACTTTTTAATCTTGATATCATTGAAATCCACTAATGGAGTTATTTCACAAACAAATCTCCTACAACCTCTAAAGCATTAGCTTCTCTTTTGACTCTGGAGTTTAATTGCGCACTCCATATGGGATCATTAAAATGTTCCACATGATAAGGCTTTTGAAAAGCTAATCTCAGATAACATGTACCATACAAGCCTTTTGGCAGCTTGTAATAGGCATTCTTTCCACGTATGAAATAAAGACCTGGTATGGTGGGGTCTTGGCCATTTAACATGAAAGTCCAAACACTCTTAAACAAAAATACATGTCTGCATTCACTTGTTTCTACAAAATGTGTGTCAGGCTTTGATCTAGGTCTATATATACATAGGTTCCTTGCACGCTGCCAATCTGTAGCAAGGAATCCTTGATTTCCAGCCACTAAGGGGCACATGTACATAAGTTTTGTAACTCGCAAATGAGTTGCAGCGCTATTTGCAAAATGGTATGTACAAATGCCATTTCGGAGTCCCAAATAGTGATTTTACCAATTACCGAATCGCAAACATTTGTGGCTTGATTTTGCGACTCGCAAATAAGAAATCACAATTTGCGACTTGCAAACCAAATGTACATGGTATTTGCAAATTGTGATTTGTTGCAAATAGGAGATTTTGCACACGCAGATTAGCACTGATTCCAAACAGGTGGTAAGTAGAATCAAAGTATAAAAGCAGACCCAGAAGGCATCTGGGTTTTCCAAAATGGCTGCCCTCTATGTGATTGCATTGAGGAGGTGATTCCAGGCTGCCCAGCAGAGGAGAAGGAGGCGGAGACATGTGCAAGTGCTGTTCTCACTGCACCTCTTGGCCTCGGATAGCTACCAGGGGGTGATTGCTGTTGCTGGTGGGGTGTCCCAAAGTGCCCTGTCACAATTCTTTAGACGGTTCTTAGATGCCATACTCGCACACATGTCCAGATACATTTACCTTCCCAGGAAAGCTGAGGAAATACACAACACCAAATTTGACTTCTACAGAATTGCAAACTTTCCCCATGTAATAGGGTGTGTGGACAGGACACACAAACCCATATGTCCCCCTGAAAATCTGGAATATGTGTTCTGCAATAGGAAATGTATTCACTCAATCAACATCCAGGTGGTATGTGAAGCCCACAATGTCATAAACAATATAGTGGCAAAATATCCAGGGAGCACACATGATGCATACATTTTCAGGCACAGTGCGATACACCAACGCCTAGAACGTGGGGAGTTTGATGATGGATATTTATTAGGTACTGTGTAGTACCCACCAATGCCATAAATACATGTCACTGCATAACCATGTGAAGCCATGCTCATATTTGCTGTTTTGTTACACAGGTGACAGTGCCTATGCTCTGAGGCCATGGATACTCATCCCATACCTAAAACCTGCTAATCAGAATAAGCAGTGCTACAACATTGGACAACGGTGCACCAGAACTGTCATTGAAAGGACCTTTGACATATTGAAGTCGTGTTTTAGATGCCTGCACAAAAGTGGAGGTGCACAGAGATTGCATGCAAGATTGTGGTGACATGTGCCATCCTACACAACATTGCAACCTGACGTGGGCTACATCTCACCCTAGATGACACAGATTCTGATGATGAGGAGCAGGAGCCACCACTACGACAGCCTGGGGATGGCAGTATCGCAATGGAGGGCAGACGGAGATGGGATCACATAGCAACTCATTACTTTGGCAGGTATGTGCCAACCGTAACTGCACTTACAAATGTAAGACACACATAGACTGCTGCCTCCTCTGCTGCCATGGTGGCATTTTCACCTCCCTCCACACTTGGGTCATCAGTGGATACCTGAGGGAGACTTGTGAGATACAGGGGATACATTGTCACTCCATCTCAGATATGTGGCTTATCAAAATAAAAGTTCCTCAAAATGTGGACTACTGTACTACATTGCCCATAATGCACTGAACTTGAGGTGGACTTATAGGCATGGAATTATTTGGATGATGCATGCTTTTGCGAACTGTGGTTCTGTGCATGGTGCCTTGAAATGAGTGAACAAGTGAGATGTACTACTTACATTTAGAGGTTCCTGGTGCTGAACTGTCCAGGTCCCCAATTCCAACAACAGCCTCTTGCTCCAGTGTGGTCTCCACCATGTTCTCAATTGCTGTGGGTGGTTGTACTGTGGATGGTCCCCCACCTGTTCCATGCACCTTCTTCATCCGCTCTGCAACCCTTTCCTTGGTTCTTGACCTGTGGTCATACCATCTTTTACACACTTCCTCGATGGAGCGGTGACTGACTCCAATGGCATTGATCTTACTTTGTAAGTTCAGCCAGATTTTCTTTTTCTGTGAGTCAGGGACACTCATTGCTGCCTTCCCAAACAGAACCTCATGTTGCAAGGACCTCCAACTCTTTGTCTGAGATTTTGAGCTTTCTCTTCCTCCCTGCAGTGTTTGCCTCCTTTGCTTGGCTTGCCATGGCTGCAGTTGCTCCTATCAGCTGGGTGTACCTCTGCTGTATGTTCTAGCTAGACTCCTCCACCTTCCGTGGGAGGCTCTTCCTGGTTCTGAGGTCATCATCCAGCACCAGAGGAAAATCTCTGTTCTTTTGCACCCGTTCCCTAATTGCAACTCAGTCGCAATTTGCGATTCCAGGTCGCAAATTCCGATTCAGTTATAACCCGCCTCCGTAAATTAGGTAATCGCAATTTGCGATTTCGCAAATTGCGATGCGACTCGGCACCGAATCGCTAAATTGTCTGCTATTTGTTCGTATATTCTGATTTGAGGGCCTGTAATTGCGATTCACATGGAATCGCAATTTCCGACTCGCAAATTTTTATATTCGTACATGTGGCCCTAAATGTGTTGCACCTTTTTTCCCAATCCTGCAAAACTACTCCCTTTTCTATCTTAGCTTTCATTGCTCTTGTCCTCTTCTCAACAATGAATGCCTTCTCTACTGGGCTAAGAATGCAGGTCAAATTGTTCTTGTGTGTATTTACTGTTCTAAATGTCAAAGTTGGTTCGTAGAATCCTACCACAGTGTCAATGCTTTTTGGTTTTGCAATGTTACTCAAGTGTTTCATTATGGGGACATTTGAAAACACCAAATCATAATTAGAATAGAAGTATTGATATTACTCCTACTGATAGAACAGTGTTAACCACAAATTACAGTATATTCCATAAGGTAGGGATAAACTATGATATGTGATTCCCTCACTTGCTCATGAAGGCAACTGTGTGCATACATAGCAATTTCTAGCTTTCGTGGTATCTACATATTCATATAAGAGCTGATAATATACGTTTCCTGACAAATCATCTCTGGGACCATCAGTGGGTAAAGCATTTCCAGCATTACAAAATTAATTCTGATCAGCAATGAGATTGGCTACATTCGGGAAAACGTGGATGCAATCCTTTCTGAATCATTAGGTAGAGGCAAACTCAAACCTATGAGCAATAAAATAATTGTGATGACTGTTACTATTGCTAAACCTATACCTATATTTCTACACATGTTGCTTCTGTTTCGATTCAAGTCCATGAGTTCTCTAATTCCAGACCACAAGTCCCAATTAAAAAATCAAAAATCAAAAATGCAAAGCAGCTTTAATGAATCACTGTCTCTTTTCAGTCCTTTTATTTGTGAGCAGAGCAAAAATCAAAAATAGTCTCTTCAAAATGCAATTATTCACAAAGTTCCTTGATCTTTTAGAAAGTTCATCAAGGGTTTTCTCTACTTGCAAATGTTTAAATAGCTTCTAAAAAAAAGTTCAAATGTCTTTAATAAAGGCACAGTTCATAAACAAAGATAATCATTTCCAGAGAGTAATGCCTTTGTTCATCAAGTAGGAATGAGATTTCCAAGTTCAGCTCCAAAGTAATTTCAGTCTCAAGAATGTTGAACTGGATTCAAATTGTTAGCACAAAAGGTAGCAAACTCGCGTTCCCAATCAGCAGCGGAAAAATATGTCCATTCAGGTGCTGAGTACTTTCTGCTTGGCACTGTTTTTCTCTTTGACCTTCTGTTTACTCGACTCTCAGCATCACTGTCACTTTAAATTGATTTTTCAGCTTTTTCAGCAGCTCACATGCACCCAGTTCAGAAGACCAGACACTTCACAGCTGTAGTAGTTAATGGGGCCACCTGGGGAGGGCCTTTCCAACACTCTTCCAAGCATATTTTCCTTACATGCTCCTTAATCATGACACAGCTGCTGGGACATAGGTGATGACACAGTTCCTGCTGTGGCTGTACAGTAACCTTTCTAACCTGATGAGACAAAGAATGCATCACATCAGCCGGTCCTTTGCAATAATCCAGCACTAAATCAAACGTAATGTTCACAAGCGCATTTGTAGGCACTGCTGGCAATTTCATGACCCTGCCCATAATTACCTCATGGGGCTACAATCCAGTCTTTCTGTCAGGTGTAATGCGCACACCCATCAACACAACATGCAGTGCACCTGGCCATCTCAGTGTTGTGGATGCACATACTTTTACCAATCTGTACTTCAAAGTTCCATTAATCTGCTCTACTGGTCCTGAAACCTCTGGTCTATAGCTGCAATTCGGTCTTTGTTCAACTTGTAATGCCGCACACTACATTTTCAGGATCTCACTGTTGAAGTGAATTCCTCAGTCTGATTTTAGAGAAGTCAGGAAGCTGAAACAAAGAACGACTCTCTAAGAAACAGTTTTGCAACTGTGGGACTGTCATTTCTCCTGGTAGGTTAAACCTTGAGCCAGTGTGAGAAAATACATACAATAACTAAGACATATCTCAGTCCATTGCTCGGTAAAGTCCAGCTGCATTCTGTTGAATGGTGCTCCTGATCTACCAATATGACTAAGTGTAACAACTGTACGTTTTCCTACATTCATCTGTTACGTAATCAGTAGATTTTCTGTAAACCATGCTTTTTACAATGCTAATTTTTGCTGACAACTGTAAGGCATTCAATAGATTGTAAATCTTGTCATCCTTTCACATAGGGCAGCCAGAAGAGGTTATAAAACTGCTCTGGGACCACAACTGTCTGAAATCATGAACAACACTAAAACCATACTGACTATCAGTGAAAATTGTCACTTTCAGCTGTTCAGAAACACAGTGTGCTCTAGTAAGAGAGACCAATTGGGCTTCTTGGACTGAAAAGGCCCTTCGAAGCCAGAACATTTTCTATCACACCTGAGACTGTGCAAAATGTATAACCTGCTCTCAGGGTACCATATTTATGTCTTAAACAGGAGCCATCAACAAACATAACATAGCCACTTTCAATTAAGGGGACATCTTGAATGTCAGCTCTTGGTTTGGTGCACGATTCAGTCACATTGAGCCAGTCATGCTCAACCTCAGTCTGTGACCCAAATGCAGAACTTCTTTCTTGCAATACTGCAGTTTCATAGGGGAAACATTATGACCATTCTCTCTTAAATTATTCAACAGAGCAATTGTATCTCTTCTGCATGCTTCTCAGGTGTTTGATACAACTAATAGATCATCTATGTATTGGACTAAGACTGAATTTAAGGACGTTTTAAGGGACTTCAGATTCTTTTTCAAGACCTGGTTAAAAATGAATGCTGACTTCGAATACCCTTGTGTAGTTTAGCACCATGCTAAAACACAAATGTCGAATTTGAACCGGAAAATATATATAGGCTTTCCTTATGCAACGGTACGGATAAGAAGGCTTGTCAAAGATCAATCACAGTGAACCATTCTGCTTCACAGCAAATCTGAAATAAAATGAATGCAGGATTCAGTACCAGGGGGCAATGTTGCATGACAATCTCATTCACTTTTCTGAAGTCTTGAACTATGTAGTACTTTCCATTGGCCTGCTGCAATCCTATAACGGGAGAGTTGCATGGACTTCCTAAAATCTATTTTCTTGTAACTTGTGGCCATGTTTTATTCCCTCCCCCCCACACAAGAGATAGGAGTGACAGACTTCTGGCCCCACACTGCTACTTCTAATTTAAATTTTGACAAGCTGAGCAGACTAAAGGTGCTATTGTTTAAAAAACAAGTGACACTGGCATCAGTCAGGGAGATGTACAAATATCCAGATAGCAAGGTAATCAGCTGAGACACAGTCCATATTCAATATCAATTTCCACAGATACTTTGGAGAATTGGTGAGCAGAATTGTCAACACTTCTAGTACTGCAGGGATTGTGCACTTTTTGTGTCTTTGGCAGATTCCCAATTACCTTGGCATTAATTGGCGGACTAATGCTGCTGCTATTTTTACTATGCAGTGGCTATCCTACGTCAGACAAACAGAGTGATGGAGCTACCACCAACCCGGCTGAATCATGATAGCATGATGCAGAACTTTGGAGCCTCCTTGCTGGAAGAGCTGGAGCATGATTGGTCATTGACATTCCGACCAGTCCAAACGTGTGTGCAGCTGGTTTTCCACTGCATTTGGTGCATCTTCAAATGCGCAGTAATAGTGTGTCATGCTGTGCAGCCTGTGCCTCCTGTGGACAAGGATCTGTTAATGTTCTTGATGAGGGTTCATTCATGGACATGGCCCTCGAGACTGAGGTTGATTCGCGAGGCATCTTATGTGCCACAGCTTGTGGATTTCCTGGCTCCAACAACATCTGGCACAATGGACGGCGCTGCCTTCGCCAGTCATTCTGCGCTTGAGGTTCCTGCACACTTCTGCTCCGTGAATTCCTCTGCTAATCTTTCAATTAATCTATTGCCTGCCGAAATAGAGTCCTTTCTGGTTTCAACCTCAATTGATGACATCAGAGACCTTTTGCAAGACTATGATTATTGACAATACATACATACAACAACACGTTACAACACCTGACAACCAATATACACCATCACACAGCCATACAACGAGGCATATGTCATACCACGCTAACACAACACACAATGCTTCTGACATGCCCATCAACACACATGCACAGACAAAAACCACACAAGGGCACACAACACCACCATTAAACATGTCAACACAAACAATATACAAATTATCAACATACATGCATGTTCCAAACAAAAACATATCCTACACACAACACATAGCCATCACAGAGGGACACATGGCAGGGCCACACCCAAACATGCTTCCCAGACACAACAACTAGCACAACCAACACACATACACATGTCACTCATACACAAACCAAAGCAGGCAAGACCAAAACAGCCATGTGGAAAGAAAGGCGGGACAAGTATGTTACCATCAAAACAACAACTGGATGGCCCAGATATAATAAATGTAAATATGAATATAAATATAAATATACGGATATAAATAAGAACTCTTTACAAACATTAGGCCACTGGCCAGTCCCAAGTGCACAAGGCAGTAATGGCACTTCTGTGTGCCCCTTACATGACTCCTGACTGCTAGATTACCTCCACAGGGTGGGTCAACAAGGGGGCAGGCAGACACCTCATGATTAGAGGGAAGACAGAGTGGGGTTTGGGCTTGCGTTTGGGAGGGAGCTCTCTGGGCTTGGGCTTGGAAGGGGGTCTTTGGGCTTGGGCTTGAGAGGGGTTTACTTCTTGGCAGGGGGAAGGGCATGGGAACTAGCAGGTGGAAGGGGAGAATTTAGAGGTGCAAGGGCTGGACTTGGGGAGGGACACAGACCGTTTGGGGGTATCACATGATGGGAGAGGAGTAGGGAATAGGAAACGTCTGAGAGGAACACCTTCTTAGACACACAAGGCAGTCATGGCAAAAAGGTTTGGGAGTAGAGGTAGAGGGAGTGGCTGTAGGAGGTGTCTTGGTGGATGTCTTGGGTGCATGTGTGTGCAGGGAATGCTTTTGGGTACTGGGTGTCTGTTGGGTGGATGAGTGCGGTTGTTCATGTGTCTTAGGAGGAGGGAGGAGGTGCTTGTAGATGCCATGCTGGATGGGTGACTGTTTGTTGAAGTGGTGTCTGCGGGTATGGAAGATGTAGTGCATGTGGGTGTGTAGGTGGTTGTGATGTCTTCCGTTGTGGTGACTGGGGCGGGTCTGATATTGTACTGACTGTGGGTAGTATAGGAGTAAAGGCTGGATCAGTGAATGTTGGTGTGGTGGCTGCAGGTGTGTCTGGTGTAGTGTCTGTGAAGGTGGAGGCACTGGGGGAGTCTGTGCAGGTAGTAAGTGTTGGTGTGTCTGCATTTGGGTGTTGTTTGTGTGCATGCCAGTGGTGGGTCTTGTGGTGCTTGTGTTTGTCTGTGCTACCCTTGGATGTTGAGGTAGATGATTGCTTGTATGTCTGTGTGCTTTGGCTGGGTTTGGGAAGAGGGGTTTGGGATTGGGAGGAGGTAGGTGGAAGAGGGACAGTAGACCAAGGGAGACTGGCTGCCATCAGTGAGGAAGCCAGACCCTGAAAGGATGTCTGTAGCCCAGCCAGTCCACGGTGAATGCCCTCCAGGAATGCATTGCTCTGCTGGACGTGTGCTGCCAGCCCCTGGATGGCATTCATGATGGTTGACTGATGTACGGAGATGGACCTCGGGGGGTCAATAGCCTCCTCACTGAGGGCAGCAGGGCTTACTGGGGCAGGCGCAAAGGTGTCTGCAGTGAAGGAGACACCCACCCTCTTGGGTGAGTGGGCACAGGCAACCGGGCAGGGAGCTACAAGGAAGGCAGTGGTAGTAAGGGGGTGACAGACAAAGATGGTGCTGGGCTGGTCCCAGATGGGTCCGCCACCGCCAGGGAGTGTCCACTGGAGGAGGATTCTGAAGATGACGTAGAAGATCCGGTCTCCCCCATGGGACTCCCCTCATCCTCTGTGACACTTGGTCCCTCACTGTTGCTGGTAGAAGCACCCTGGGACTTGAGGCCTGGAGTATCCCCACTTGCTGCTGCCCCTTCTCCTTCACCTGCTGATGCACACAAATAGAGAGAGAGAGGGAGGGAGAGAGAGAGAAATAGGACGAGAATGGGTTAACATATACCTCACATACATACATATAAGCATGCACATCAGTGGGAATACCTATCCTGTCTAGGCTATCTGAGGTGTCAATACACATTTCCTACATCATGTCACAATATGTCACTACTACCCATCCCTGAATGCCAACCCTCACGCCTACATCTATATCCAAGTAGCTCAGCACGACTGGAGTCATCCACATGATCATCACCAAAGCCATGTTTCCATGCACATCATGCCCTGGGTGAAGTACAAAGGACTCCCTGATTTCACATCACACCTCTCCATTCCCCTATCACCCATTGATAGTGCAGATGACTGAACAAACACATCAGGCCTCTACAGTTACATCAGTCCATGTCCTTTGTAAAATATCCATTACAGTGATGACTACTCCACTCACACACCACACAACATCTGCCTGTCACATAACATAGCTGACCTAACGCTCTGTACAGTAATGGCAATATAGATATCATAAGTGATTTAGCCACTACAAGTTAGTCACCATACAGGTGACATCGGATGTATACAATACAAGTCTGGGGTAGAGCCATGTGATTAGTCTGACCCAATCACAGAAGAAGACATGCAGACACCAAACACATAAATCACAACTAATCATACAGCTATGTGCATCTACCATGGCCCACATTGTACATATCACACATCCATACTCAATTACTGAGTGCAGTGTCACAACTGATCTACTTCAGGACCACACATATTACATCACGGTCCACATACAATATCACCACACATGCAGTTTCACCAGTAGAACTGCACAACATGATAACACCACCTTACCACACACCATTCCATATTTGTGAATTCCTGCACCTAAGTCCAGACAATACACATCTCTGACGGTAAATACATGTAAGCATTATGCACACATGAACCAACACCACTGCCTTTGCACGGACAACACATCCCTCTACTACACAGAGCAAACTCAGGAGAGTAAATACAACATTTGATTCACATCGACATCCCATAAGTCATGCAATACCCAATTCTGTCCTAATCTGCCACTTCAGCCAGGCAAAGGGTAGCAGACATTGTCCCACTCCATCAGATGTGCCCCCAAGTAACCATTGAGACATGATATAGGCAGTAACTAAGCTATATTGCACTGTAATTGCTAGGTCATTGGCATACATGACATATACATAACATATTGGCAATGACGAGGTCTGTCTAGGAACTTACCACCTCTAGTATCATCCCATTGGGTTCAAGGTTTCAAACCTACAAGTCTAGCACTAAGAAATGCATGATGTTTGCAATCAGACTTAATTAATTGTACATGTATCAGTATCCTACTTTAGCAATCTTTGCATACCCGATAATGAGCAGATGACCAATATATGGGTATACAAACATCAAGTCCCATTAGTCCAGTCCTATACAGGCCATGTATGTGGTGAAAATGTAATGGCTACCTCACATTCAGTCAATACCATTACAAGTACTTGATGTATATAGTCCCTGTGATAATTCAGGAGTCACACAGTAGCATGTATAGGTATGCTACACAGATGGGAGTGGACTGACACCTTAAAGCCACAAATGCAGATGGATGGAGCAGCTCATACTCAATGGTTAAGGCCATACACAAGCTCTCATCCATTGTACAGTCACGATGGAGTCACACATGTGGCAATGTCATTAGACCATCTCCACAATCCAGACATGGAGATGTCTTGATGTGGGAGATGTACACCCACTGACAGTAAACCATGAAAACAAATCTACAACTTATACTCAGTCCAGGTGGTTACTACCCATTCCGTCTAGTCTACATACATGTTGCATTGACTACATTGTCACATAAGCTACAGTGATACAACTAATCCCATACAACCGGAGCCAAGTTCCAGGATACAATCAGTACTCACCCCCTTGTGGCTGCTGTGCTGCCCTTAAATGCCCATTCACCTCAGAGTAGGCCACCACCGAAATGCAGGCCTTTAGGGGGGTCAGGGTCCAATGGGTCCCCTCCCTCTTTGGGAGGAAATCCCCAGATGGGCCTCTGCGGTCTTTCGGGCCCAGTGTCTCAGGTCCTCCCACCGCTTGCGGCAATGGGTGCTCTGCTGGCTTTGGGCCCTCAGGGTCCACCCTTGCTTGGGGATGGCACGCCAGATCCCTTTCTTCTGATGGGCATTTACCTGCACGAATGACAAAGACAAAAGGAGAAAGTTATGTACACTGGCACCATACCAACCGCAGTGGCCTGTACACATCTAACTCACCAAGTGCTCACACATACCCATCCTCTCGACTCACACACCTTCACTTCATGCCCTCTGCATGCATGTACTACCTCACCAGTACACTTACTCCATTCACCGTCACACGCACCCCTATCACACATGAATATGGCATTGGGCTCACCTGCTCCTCTGGTGCCCCATATAGCGTAGGACCCCTTCCACAGGCTCTTCTGGGGTGAAGGCTGAAGCCCTATCACCTGCAGGATGTGGCATGATGGCTTCCAGAGACAGTACACAGCGGCTCAGGTAGTGGAGGTCTTGCTAGAAACAGTGTCAGGTGTCAAGTAAGCAAGGCTGCAGAAAATGACGGTCACAGCGTACAGGACCATCATCGCCGGCGGTCATCACCATTGGCCCTAGCCCAACATAGGCAGCAATGTTAACCAATGACAAGTTGCACAGTTGTTGCGACCGCCTACCACCATGACAACATATGCAGGCAGACTTAGGTCACTTCCAATTGTTCAGTGCAGCAGGACAGAAGGCTGCCATTTTGTGCACAACTCATGCTTTGATGTGCCTAAATAAGTGCACCATACACATATTCACCCAAATAGTGGAGTAAACCTTTGTTGTGCCGTCATGGTAGTGCAAAGACATGTGACATGCATGATACAGGGATGTGATGTGGCAGTATATCTGATGGTGGGTATGTTTAGATATTCGGAGGCACATAGGCAATGACACTATTTTGGTATATGCCATTACTATTCTATTGATCAGTGCAGGACAGCTCAGTGTGCCACATGAGGTACATTACACATTTGAGATGCGTCCCATACAACTTACAGGTTCAGCAATGTGCTGCAAGGATGGTGCTTATTATAGTTTGTGTCAGCAGTGCTACGCATGTCCTACAGTGTAAGGTGTGTGCGATTATGACATGTTCTGCTTACATGTGCCAAGTGCATTTCTGTCTTCTCAATATAGATATCCTACCATAAGGAGATTGAGACACCCATTACTTGACCTTGTAACACTGGAGGACAGGTATATCATCCAGACCTATTGTCTAAATCGTCAGACCATCATGGATCTATGTGCACAGTTGGAGCTTGATCTCTTGCCAGCCATTGGCAATCCCTAGGGCATCCATCCCACAGTACAAGTCCTATCAGTGCTACACGTTCTTGCCACATGCTCCTTTCAGAATACAGTGGGTTTGGCAACAGGGATGTCACAGCCCATGTTCAGTCTTGTGTTGAAGGATATACTGTGTGCATTGTTGAAACACCTGGACAGCTACATCAGGTTCCCCGAACGTGCAGGCTTAGCTTATGTGAAGGCAGACTTTTATGATACGGGACACATCCCTCAGGTGATAGGGGCCATTGATGGCACCCATATAGCCCTGGTCCCTCCCAGTGCCCATGAACAGGTGTATAGGAACAGGAAGAACTACCACTCCATAAATGTTCAGGTGGTGTGTCTGGCAGACCAGTACATCTATCAGGTCACAGTCAAGTTTCGTGGATCTGTACATGACTCCTTCATTTTGAGGAATAGCAATGTCCCACAGATGATGGGACGACTACACAGAGAGAGGGCCTGTTTTCTTGGTATGTATGCATATGAAGGTGTTTCACTGTTATGGCACCTGTCTTCACACTCTTCCCCATCGCTGTACCTGTATTTTCACTGGTCCTCCATTTTGAAGCACAGGTGGCTCTGGCTATCTTAACCTTCCCTGGCTATTGACACCAGTGAGGTACCCTGCCATGGATGGGTAACTCCTGTTTCAGTGAGGCCCACGGGACGACGAGCTATGCAATCAAAAGCACATTTGGCCTGGCCAGATTCAGGTGCCAGTACCTACCTGGAGGTGCCCTCCATTATTCCGCCCAAGAGGTATGCCAAATAATAGTAGCCTGCTGCATGGTCCACAATCGAGCTCTGAGATGTCAGATATCAGCTGGACCAGTGGCTGGTAATGCTGACATGGCAAGTGGTGAGGAGGCAGAGGAGTAAGGTGTAGCTGAGTTTAGGACTAAGCTTATCAATCAATACTTCCAGTGACATACAGGTATGGTGAGTGTGTACAGTAAAAGTGTCTCAACTCTTACAAGTGAACTCACTGCAGTTTTCTACATTCACATCTCCTCTGTACAGACCACTATTGAGTTATGTTTGCTGCAATCTCCTGTTCTCATTTCATCACACCACTGACTATGGTATTAAAATATGTTCCTCTATTACATATTTCATGAGGCATTCATAGTAATTAGCCATTGCTAAATGATTTGAGGATTTGATGGTTGTACATGACAGATGGCATCTAAAGTGATGTTTGCTGACGATCCTGTGGCTGGGGATGTATAGGTAGTGTCTGGGGGTCCCTGCTTAGGAGGTATTATACACTAGGCATGACATGTATGAGCTGCGTATGTGCTTTGTGTGGCTCCATGCCTTGCATCCTGATGGTACTATCTGTCATTGTCTTTTAGCAGGTTGGAATATTGACTTTACTCTTGTGTGGCCCTGGATTTTTGACTCTCTGACGTGTGTCCTGGAGCATATCTGTTGTTCTCTGTCTCCTACTGAGGATGCCTCCATCTGCTGTCCTTTACACCGCCTGTTGGATGTAGGGGGCGTGACCAGATCACATTTTGCAATCATTACATTTGTTGATGTTTTAATTAAGACAGACATAGAGTTTCTGTGTTCCAGTGGTGTTAATTGTGCATATAATATATTTGTGACTATAAATTATGGTGCATGCATTGTCCAAGAGGTGATGAGTGAGGTCATGGTAGATGGAATCATCAGAATAGGTGGTACAGCAGTTGGTTATACAGGTCCAGTGTCCATGTGACAATGGAAAGATGGAGTTCTGCCCTTCAACAGTCAACAGGGTGTCTCAGTGGCAAACAAGGGAGACAAATCAGGTGAGGTTCACTTCCTGGCAGTGGGTTGGGTCTTGGCATCTGCTCCTGACGGATGTCTGGATGGACAACCAAGTTTGCGGGTGGAGGGGTTCTTCTGCTACAGAGGAAGGGGTGTCTGAGGGCTGGGGTCCCCCTGGCAGGATCTCCATTCCACTAACTGCCCCTGATGTGGATGGCTCAGATGATATGTTGATAGCAGAAGGGCCCTGCTGGTGGGTGGTGGAAGCATGCAGGGTAGTGTTGATATCCTTCAGCACCTCTGCAATGGAGGCCATGGTGGCATTGTGTGCCTGCCACTGCTGCATGACCTCCTGGTGCTATTCCGTCTGCAGCCTTTGGTTTTCCCCCAACATGGTGATGATCTGGCCTACCGTGTCCTGGGATTGTTGGTATGCTCCCAGGACTTGAGAGATGGTTTTCTGGTCAGTTGGGTCCCTTGAGGGCCCCATCCTCTGGCCCATAGCTTCCCTCCCACATCCCCTGCCCTCATGTGCCTATGTCCCTGGCACGGTGTGCCCACTCCCAGTGTTTGTGGGACCTTCATTGTCTGGCGTGTGAGGGGTCGAATTAGGTCCCTGTACTGTGGGGCACACAATAGTTTGAACAGTCCTTGTGACACAGGTTTGGGGACGAAGGGTTGGCTATGATGTTGAAGCCACAGGGTTGGGTCGGATAGATTTGGGCAGGGTAAGGCAGGGAATTGTAGTCTGGCCTGGTCTCCCAGATGGGCCATGTATTTCGTCAGTGTCCTGACATCCAGGTGTTTTGTTCTCACTGGGGCCTTCATCCTGAGGAGGGCTGGAAGTCTCTGGTATCCTCTCCATGGTGGCACTGGCAGGGGTACCTGTGGATGGAGTGAGAGAGGGAGTTGAATGTTGAACGTTTGTTTGGTTCTCTCTTTATCATATGCATATAGTGGCTTGACATGATTCACAGCAATGACAATGACAGTTGCTGCACAGCATACCATTGGTGGTAGTTAGTGGTCTGTGACCTGTGTACCATACTCCATTTTGGTTGGTGTCATTCAGGGTTAGTAATTTTGGCTCTGTGTAGGGGTTCTGGTATGGTCTGACATGACTGTTCTGCACTGTTAGCTAGTGACTAACCAGGCTTGCTAGTTGTGAGAAGTAATGGTTGTACATTGTCGCATAGTGTCCCAGTGGGAGGAGAGTATGTGTGTATGCAAGTTTAATTGTGCTGTCAGTACATGTTGTGCATGTGCATGTAGTCTGCCATCTTACTTTCCATACCATGGTGGGTCAACTTCTGGGTTGTGGATCCTGATTAGTGGTCAACTGGATTAGTCACAGCTGTAGCTGTGTTTATCCTTGTCTGGCATTGTGTTGTGCCATTGCATCACTGTCATTGCCATGTAGTGGTCCTCAGTTGTACCATCTAGTTGATATAGCTAGTACAATAGTCATACATGCAAGGGATGTGATGTGATGTGCACATTCCAGGGAGTGTAGTATTAGAAAATGGCATCCATGCCTTTGCCAAGGGCTGTGTGGGCATTTGGGCTGGGTGAGGTGTGACAAGCAGGAGAGGGGCATTAGGTGTATAGGTGTGGGATGTAGTGAGACAACCAGGATTTGGGTGGTGAGGAAGCATGCAGGATTCAACAATTGTATGACATGGAAGTTGTGGGTACTTACCACAGTCCAGTCCCTCAGGTATTCCAGTCAGGCCCTCGGAATGCAGAATGTCCAAGATCTTCTCCTCCCGTGATGTAAACTGTGAAGGAGGAGAAGTGGCCCCACCGCCAGTCTTGTGCATGGCGATCTGGTGTTGTGATGCCAGGGAACGCACCTTCCCTCTAAGGTTGTTCCACTTCTTCCTGATGTCCTCCCTTGTGCGTGGATGGTTGCCTACTGAGTTGACCCTGTTGACTCTTCTCTGCCATAATTTCATTTTATTGGCAATTAAAGGTTTCTGGACCTGTGCTCCAAACAATTGTGGCTCTACCCTGATGATTTCGTTCATCATGACCCTCAACTTGTCGTATGTGAACTGTGGGTGCTTTTGTGGGGACATGGTAGTGGTTGTGTTGAAGGAAAGGGGGTGTTGTGTGTGAAAGGGTGCAGTGTAGGGTGATCAATGAGGTGTGGGTGGTGCATGGTGAGTGATGGACGCTTGTGGTGTATGTGTATGCTCGTTATGTGTGTTTTGTGTCAGTAGTGCAGTTCTGTGGTGTGTGCTGAGTGAGATGTGTATGTGTGCCTTTGGTGTAATGGTGCTATATAAGTATATTTGCTGCTCTTGGTGTATGTGAGCATCAAATTTGTAGCAAGGGATTGTGGGTTGTGTGGGGTGGTGTTATTTAGAGCAGTGAGTAGGTGTGTCTTATGTCTGTGTACGTGTGTCAGGTTAGGATTATTCAAACTGTCCAATGTGATGTTGTGTCCTGACAGTAGTGGGTTCTGAGCACGGCGGTTCGCACCGCCAATGGTTTTTCATCATGAAAGAACTGCTGTGGTGATTTGTGGCTCACAATATGGTGAGTGGAATTGTGTCAGGTTGGCGGTGCTGGTGGTGGAACCCCCTCTTTCCCACCCCCCTGTCTCCTGGCAATGTTGGATTTGTGGCTGTTTTTTGGCGGTCTTTATGGTGTAAGTCATGATATGGCGGTCAGATTACCAGCAACATGGTGGTCTTTTGACGGCCGCCACTGCTGTCGAAAAGACCAATAAAGTCATAATGAGGTCCTATGTCTCGGAAGTATGAGTTTAAATTTGCTTTTAGATTTTTTAATTTAGAGCATTCTTAGACTTTGGACTTGGCACCCTTGTTTCGAAAATAGGGAAGGGTGTTGAGGGTCCATTTTAGTTTGCCTCTATACAGGAGTTACGCCTAGCTTCAGCTTGCAGGCCTCTGGGCTTTAATCTAGATAACAGTATCTCTGTTATGATTTATTTTTATTTATTTTAGCATTGCTTGCGTTTTAGAGGAGATGGATATTTTATTTCTTAATCAGTTGCCATTCTGCCATTCCACGAAAGCGTCATTACCAGTAATGTACGTATTGGAATATCATCATGTCCTTTGCTTCACATTGGACAAGAACAGAATGTGAACACGTCAGGCATTTTGTTATGATATTGCCGATACAAGTTTGTGCACACCATCTAACATTTAGGTACATACCCACATCAGGATATCTGCAGAACAATAACATGTGCCTTATCAAAACACCTCGTGAGACCACGGCCATTAGAGAGGTTTCACCCAGGATATTCCATCTATACTGCAAGTCACTTTGCATCAGACCTCAGGCTTTGTGTCTCCACGAAGCTTGATTTGGAGATTTGAGGCCGACCTTGTTCTAAGGTAATGGGGTTGGGGCACTTCTCATGGTCATGACTTGTGCAGATTAGGTTTATTGCTCTCTTTGGTGTAGAAACTATGCTTTAGGGAGGAACTTGCATTTTCATGTTTATTTTAATATGTCAGGGCTGTTCATATTTGCATCACTTATTTTCACAATCCTGATTTTGTTACTTCCCATTATCCTAATCATTGCAGCTCATCGTAGATTGCAGTCTTTTCAATAAATGTACTGAAAACTATCCTGCACCTTCTTCCTTGCCAATGTGTGTGTAAGAGACTCATTGCTAACGTGAGAAAAGGGTAAGACTTGTTTCGCTATGATTTCCCTGAGAGATTTTCATAGTCCATGTGCGAGGCTGCCAGAAATCACCTTTACTATATTGGTTTTGGTGAGGTGCGACTAGAAAGCCAGAAGGATTGCGCCAACAGTTGCCACCCGGTTTAGGAGTGACTCAGTCACCCACAAGCAGCTGCCGCCCCTAATCCAGCAGTCTTATAGAGATACAAGAGTCCTTACGACAATACCTTGCTCAACTAGGCATTTAATCAAAGGGGTAATTCCAGCAATTGTCATTGGTGATATGTTATACATGGGTCATTTTGGATACACTTAATTTGGCTTTACTGTTATTTTAATAAGCTCATCTCCTTTGATGAGTTCTATTCTTTTCCTGAAAAATCCCAAACCTCTGGTGTCACTGTTTCTTTGACATTTTTGGGCAATTTATTACATGCCATCATTCAGTACAATGTGACATTCGGGTAATGCGTTGCAATTTTACAGGACACATCTTCCTCATTTGTTTTAATTGGTATCCCTCGGGTCATGCAGCTAATGGAATAGTTTAGCTTACACAACACATCAAGTCCTAGCAAGCTTATGGGACCTGAGTCACACATCACAAATTGGTGCTCATCTGTGAATTAACCTATTTTTACAGGGACATACTCTGTTACAGGGTTGGTCAACTGCCTATTAGTGATTCCTACAACCTGGATTCACTTTCCGGAAAGGGGTGAATAGGAAACTTCAGCAGTTCTGACAGTGGAACATGTAGCTCCTGTTTTAACCAAAAATGATGCATCATGGCCCATAATGTTGGCAGTTACATAAGGGTCATGTTGATCAACTTCTAAAAATGCACTTAGCATACAATCCTCCTCATCAGAGCTATCAGTATGAAGAATTTCTGAAAATTCCTCATCACTCATGTCTATTAGGGGAATTTGAGATGGTAGCTGATTTACATTCACATTTGCCATCTGGTTACAGTTCTGTTGGGGCACAACCGCTTGCTGTTTTGTCGCCGGGGCTTGTGGTACCTGCATCTGCTATCCTGGGGACATATTCACATTTGGCACTTGGGGTCTTTGAACTCTTTGAACTTTAACTTGGTTACTGCCTAGTATTTGAGCAACTTCAGCATGCATAACATGGATTATTCCTTTTCAAAGCTTGGACATCAAGAACACCTCCACTTTGATCTATCTGAACACCATGTCCTCTACATCTAAAACCACATTTGTCACCTGCTGTGGTACTCCTTGCATACTTTTAGTGTTCACTGTCATCTACCAACTCTGATTTGACTTCTGTGCTGCTTTCAATTGCAAAACCATTACTTTTTCCTTAAGCTTGCTATGCTTCAATTCTAATTTGTCAATACGATATTTTGCATAATGCAGAATCTCATCATCCAATGTGTTTTGCCAACAAATCAGGTGCTGCAAATTGACTAATAAGTCAAAACCACAATATCAAATAATGTATTCAAATCTTCCAACAGGCATTTTGAAAGTTTCACAAATCTCTCTGTTTGCTTGTACCATTCCATAGGCTTTTCTCTCAATCTTGGGTAAACGTTTGTAAATGACAATATATCAATCCTACTCCAGGGTACATGGACATAACCTCCAACTGGTATTTCTCTCATGAGCATCATTTTCACATTGCTCTCACCTTCATATAATCCTGCCAGAGGTACATTTGGCTTTGCTTTCTTCTGATCTCTTTTCTTCCCCCATCTACCTTCCTACTTATCTAAGGTTCCAGTGTCTGAATGCATGCAGTAAACTCCTTAAGGTGCAATTTCATTTCAGGAGATCTCATGCTAATTATGGCCTTCATTACAACCCTGGCAGTCGGTGATAAAGTGGTGGTAACACGGTCAACAGGCCGGCAGTAATTACCACCAAATTTTTACCATGGTGGCAAGATCTCTGAAAGACAGCCAATGTACCACACCGACCGCCAGGGCGGAAACAACAGCCACCACAGCGGTGGCCGCCTACAGCCAGGCGGAAGTCAAAGTTCTGCCCACCATATTAAGACCCTGCAAACCGCCACCTTTTCTGGGGCTGTACCAACGTCATCAAAAGCCTAGCGGAAACAGATCTCAGAAGTGAAAGGACTCACCATTGGAGACACAGGGAAGAACCACGTTGCTATGAAACCCGAACTCCATGTATTTCCGATGATATTCTACGTTCTGCTCCGCCACGAACACCAACGCCGGCGAAGACGACGACGGTGAGTACAGCCACCTAGCACACAAGGAAGGGAGGGAAGAAAATGACAGTGACAAACACACGCACCACACACACACCATACACATAACCAGATGCACAAGAAGACAAGTTAATCCCCCTAAATTGGCTGATTAATTCAAGGACAAAACAAATTTACTAAAGTGAGTGTAATAATAGCAACGCATTCGAAAAAATAATTTAGCCAATGTTACAGATATCTACAAATGTACAGAAAAAGGGACACTGCCCAGTCCTCAGTTCGCGTGGCCCACATGGCCACAGGGCAAAGCCCAAGGCCCCACTTGTCGACTGCATCAATACAGAGAGAACACTGCAGGGGCATCAGTTGGCAAAAAGGCAGGCACCTCAGGGGGAGTGGGGCACCTCATCCTGATGTGGAAACAAGACCACTAGTTCTGGAGGGGGCAAAGTGCCCTGTGCTTGGTCCTGAGGAGTGCAAGGCCACAGTCTCTCAGGTGGGTGTCTTGCCCACTGGTTCTGGAGGGGGCAACATGCCCTGTGCTTGGTCCTGGGGAGTCCACGGCCACAGTCTCTCAGGTGGGTGTCTTGCCCACTGGTTCTGGAGGGGGCAACATGCCCTGTGCTTGGTCATAGGGAGTGATGGGCCACAGTCTCTCAGGTGGGTGTCTTGCCCACTGGTTCTGGAGTGGACATGCCGCACAGCAGCCCATGGAGGCAGGATCTCATTGCGTCCACCGGTGGTGACAGCTGCACTGTGGTGGTGCTGGCGGTGGTGGTGGGAGGCTCCTGCACATCCCCTGCACCCTCGGATTGATGCAGTACCATGGTTGGTGGTGGGGGCTCCATGACAGCTTCTGGTGCGGGGCTCCTGGCCCGTCTTGCCTGCTGGTGCAGGCTCCTTCCCCTTTTGGGTGGCAGGGGCAGGCTCCTTGCCCTTCGTGCCTGCTGGTGCAGGTTCCTTCCCCTTTCGGGTGGCAGGTGCAGGCTCCTTGCCCTTCTTGCCTGCTGGGGCAGGCTCCTTCCCCTTTAATGCCCTTGTTTGTCTTGTAATGTGCAACAGTGAATCTCTGTGAAGCCAGCCGTAGTGTCGCAGTACTTATTGTTATGGTACTCAGTTTGGGTTTTTGGTAATGCAGTGTTAGTAATTGTGCCAACAGATATTATTATCCAAGAAAAGTGCTGGAGCATCCCGGTGTTCTTCTACCGCTCCCGTGCCCATGTCAGAAAGAGAGATTCATTTTCAAGGAAGTTGAGTGCACTAACTCTACTACCACTCTGTCAACAACAACCTGCCCCCCGAAGATACAGCGTGCCTGGCTGGACTGGCAAGACGTGTCAGTGTTTTGTCTCTTTCTCTTCCACTCCCCGTTTCCTTTTGGGACACTTGCCGGGGTTTCTGTGTCCACCAGAAAGTGCAGAGAGGTGTTCCAGGAGGTCGGGGGCCATACCATCAACTGTATTTTCTCAAGGAACACTTGGGAAGTGCACACAGCCATGATTTTTTGGGGGAGTATAATGCTTCTGACCTGTTCTAGCGCAACATCAGAGGAGAAACCCATCCTAGACAATGTGTCTGCCTTTTGTTGTGTAGTACCTGGGCTATAGGTGATTACGAGGTCAAACTCGTTAAAGAATAGAGGCCACCATAACTGAGGTGTCAGGGCCCTGGTCACTTGAAAAAACTGTAAATTACAGTGATCTGTGTAAATAGTTACAGTTTGTCTTGCTCCTAGTAGGTGGTGACACCATTCCTGAAAAGCAAGCTTGATGGCCAGAAGTTCCCGCTCTGCCACTGTGTAATTTTGCCCTGTGGGCACCAATTTCTTTGACAAGTAAGCTACTGGATGGAAATGCCCAGACTCAGGATCTCGTTGGGACAAGACACAACCCACTGTCATTTGGGAAGCGTCTGCTTCCACGAAAAATGGCTGAGCCGGGTCGGGACGATGGAGAATGGGTGTTTCAGTGAATGTGTTTTTAAGATGTTGGAAGGCTTTCTCAGGTTCTGCATCCCAGGGGAACTTAACCCCCTTTTGTAGGAGACGAGTTATGGGAGATACCATGGTAGAAAAGTGGGGTATAAATCTCTGATAAAAATTTGCAAAACCCAAAAACTGTTGCACTTCCTTGATGGATCTTGGGGCTACCCAATCCAGGATGGCCTGTACCTTGGACCTATCCATGGGAATTCACATATCCGAGGAATTCTACAGTTGTAGATTGAAAAACACATTTTTCCAGCTGGCGAAGAGATGATGCTCACGAAGCCGTTGTAAAACCGTTCTTAAATGCCCTATATGTTTTCTCAGTGGAAGACGAATAGATCAAAATGTCATCTATGTATACCACTACACAGATATCCAGAAACTCCTGCAGCACTTCATTGATGAAAAATTGAAACGCTGCAGGAGCGTTACACAACCCGAAGGGCATCACTATGTACTTGAAGAGTCCGAATTTAGTTTGGAACACCATCTTCCACTCATCCCCCTTCATCACTCGGATCAAGTGGTAGGCGTCCCGGAGGTCAAGTTTAGTATAAATGGTCGACTGACGTACCTGATCTAAAAGCACCGGGATCAACAGAAGTGGATTTTCATGGTCACTTTGTTCACTGTGCGATAATCTATACAGGCGCACAGCTCGCGATTCTTCTTGGGCACGAAGAACAAAGACGACAATACTGGTGATGTTGAATGACAAATGAAACCCTTAGCCAATAGATCATCCAGGTAGACTCGCAGGTATCGATTCTCACGCTCAGAAAGAGCATACACCCTACTACATGGTAGCATTGCTCCTGGAATCAACTCTATACAACAATCGTATGACCTATGTGGCGGCAGCTGGGTGGCTTTCTGTTCACTAAAGACATCATAGAAGTCTTTATACGGTGCAGGAATGACCAGTGTGTTGTTCGGCTTGATAGCCGTACTATGTGTGGACCCACAATTCAAGGGTGTCACTAGTAGTGGTTTGTCTTGGTAACAGGAGTGCCAGCAATGTTTAGAGTCTAATGTCACTGTCCTTGATGCCCAGTCAATTTTGGGATTGTGTAACTGAAGCCAGGGTATCCCCAAAGTTGCTCCAAATACTGGGGTATTTATGAGGTCAAACTGAATTTGTTCTGTATGGTTGTTTGCACAAAGCATGGACAAGGGTACTGTTTGATAAACGATAAGCCCGGAGGACAATTCTGAGCCATCCACGGCTCTGACTGGCTCAGGGACGTCTTTTTCTGACAGTCGTAATATTTAGGGTTTTAGCCAAACCAAAGTCTAAAAGGTTTCCGGTGACCCAGAGTCAAGCAATGTGGGAATAACCTTACGAATCTGAAGAGACCATATTGAAAGAAGCTCTCGATAAGATGGTCTCAGAAGTTATCGAGCCAGTTAGTTTTCTGCCTGGTCAGGAAGAGAGAATTCAGGTCCTGTTACCGCTCCGATGGCTTTCTTTGGAGCAGTAGGCTTGTTAGGACATTCCCAAGCAAAATGCCCTGCCTTAACGCAGTATAAACACAGTTTCAATTTTTTCCTACGTTATTTCTCTTCCTTAGATAGTGGGCCCCTCACACTGCCAATTTGCATGGAATCAGGTGTATCATGACTGGAAATGGTGGACTCCTTTTTTGCAGTTTTGAGCACCACTAAGCATGTCACCCCAGAATTTTTCTCCCTTACGTTCACTCTAGCGGTGATCCAATCGTACCACCAGGTCAATGAACTCTTAACACTCCGCAGGAGGTTCCACAATTTCGGCTAGAACATCCTTCAGATCATCCCGTAGGCCACGATAGAAGAGGGAGGTCCTCTTCTCCTCAGGTTACTCAGTTCCTGCCACCAACCGATTGAAAGAGGTGATATAGGACAGTAGATCCTTGTTTCCGTGGCACAACTCATTGTCACTGGCTTGCACAAAGAGATGTTTGGCGAACAGTTTCCGCAAGGCTTCCTTGAACCGGTTGAAATCATACAGTACAGGGTCATTGCGCTCCACCAGCGGAATAGACCAGTTATCTGCATTGCCTTCCAAATAAGAGATAATAAATGCTACCTGTACAGCATTGTTGGGTAATGTAGCTGCCCGACATAAAAACTGTAGCTGGCATTGGTTAAGGAAAATGTTGAACTTGGCACTATCTCCAAAAAACCTTTCTGGAGGAGCTAAGGTCACAGGAGTTAGTGTTGTGACCATTACCTGCATGGGTTGTGTGGTGGAAGTCGTTGGGCCTGAATCGGGTCTAGGAACATGATTAGACGGGTTAAACCGAGGGGCCTGTAGTACTGGAGATCTTTGTTTTAATTTGACTCCTCCTCAGGGGGTGTCTGGTGGTTTATACCGCTGTAGTTCAGTGTGCAACTTCAGGTTCTCTTGCTTTAAGGAAATAACTTCCTTCTGTAATCCTGCTAGGGCCCCAGTTAAATCTAATAAAGATGGAGCATCCTGATCAGCTGGTAAAGCTTGTGCTAAACCTTTGAAAATACCCATTGAGGAATACATAGCTCCAGGCAGCCCTGTTTGTTGTGGATTGGCTTTATGTCAAGACGGGCCACTCACCAGAAAAGTAGGATGTCTGCAGGGGCCCAGCTCACACAATGTTCCCTGTTCAACTGATGTGTATAAAAAATAGGGTTTACTATACCATGCTGATCAGTTGTACGCCCCTACCAAAGAATTACGGGATACAGTGTTACATTGAGGACATGATTCTGTCCTCGCAGGTCACCTGGGTGAGAAAAGGATATTAGATCTCTGTTAAAGATGGATTTGGTGGCCCACACTTGTGCAGGATGTCAGAAGCTACGTCCAGACTTGTTCCACCTGTGTTTGGGCTAAAACCCCACATACTCCAGCCACAGGATTGTTACTTCCCATGCCAATTCCAGTGGCCCCATGGCATACCATAAGTATGGATTTTATTTCTGATCTCCCAGCTTCCAATGAACACACTGTCATATGGGTGGCTGTAGATTACCTAGCTAAAATGGCTAATTTTGTTCCATTAAAATGCCTCCCTATGGCTTCTAAACTCTCTGATTTGTTTGTCCAACACAATGTACGGCTTCATGGGTTGCCCACCACAATTGTTTCCGATCGTGACCCCCAATTTATATCATAGTTTTGGTGTAGCTTCTGTTCCTCTGTCGGTATGGATGTCCGCTTGTCCTCTACATATCATCCACAAATGGATGGGCAGACGGAACGTGCCAACCAATCGCTGGAGCAAATCCTGAGATGTTATATTGACACATGGTCTACTGAGTGGGATAAGGCTTTAACTCTTGTTGAATTTGTGTATAAGAACAGTGTCCACATGGCTACAGGAGTATCCCCATTTTACTGTTTGTTTAGTATGCACCGAAGAATGCTACCTATAACTGGGTCCCAAACATCCACAATAGTTCCATCAGTACAGAAACACCATAATGAGTTACAGGAGATTCAAAAACAAGCACCACACCATTTAAAATGCTAACAAGCTCAAGTAAAAAAACAAGCAGACAAAAGAAGGAGACCTGCTCCCTCTTATCAGATAGGACATCAGGTGTGGCTCTCACCAAAAAATCTCCATCTTGCAGTATCCAGAAAATTAAACCCCTGATTTCTAGGCCCCTTTTCTGTTGCCAAAATCATCAATCCTGTGGTAGAAGAACTGACATTGCCAGATGATTTCAAGGTACACCCAGTGTTTCATGTGTTGTTACTCCGTCCCTATTCTCCTGATACCTCCCCCGGTGAAAAGTACACGGGCAATGGGAATTTGAAGTGGCCAAAATTCTTGACTCCAGGCACGCCCGTGGTGTTCTACACTACTTATTGGCTTGAAAAGGCTATGGGCCTGAGGACTATTCCTGGGAACCCGCATCCACAGTTCATGCTCCACATTTTACTAAAAAATTCTATCTCCTGCTCCCTTGCAAGCCCCGCCATTTGTGGCTGCTGTGATGCCCTCAAGCGCCCATCCAGCTCTGGATAGGCCACCGCCAGTATGCGGCCCATCACTGGGGTCAGGGTTCGACTGGCACCCCTTCCTCGTTGGGAGGCCATCCCCAGCTGGGCCTCCGCTGTCTTCCGTGCCCAGCGCCTCAGGTACTCCCACTGTTTGTAACAGTGGGTGCTCTGCCTGCCATAGATCCCCAGGGTACGCACCTTCTTGGCGATGGCACACCATATACCCTTCTTTTGATGGGCACTGACCTGCAGAGGCAATAAAGATAGGAGATCACCATTACAGTAACAGTACAGCCTGTCACACACATGGCCCACCACACCCGTTTCCATCACCATTGGCACATACATTGCCCAGCTCACAACATGTACACCACCAACAGATAATCCCCCATTACACAATGCCTTCACACACATCTCCATGCATCCATCCCACATGCATGGTGCCCACAGTGTACTCACCTGTTGTTTTGGAGGTCCATACAGCAGTCCGTACTGGGGTAGGACCCCATCCACCAGTCGCTCCAACTCATCTGAAGTGAAGGCTGGGGCCCTTTCCCCTGTCACACGGGCCATGGTAGGTTCCAGACACAGGTCACAGCAGCACATGCAGTTTAGGTCTTCCCTTGTTGAAGGTCAGGAAACAAGTGAGGAATCAGAGAGAAAATGGCCGTCACGACCGCGGCGGTGCATACCTTCACTGCCGCCGTACATCTCCATTGGCCACTGTACTCCATAGGGCCCAATATTATCCAATGAGGAATTGCATGGTGGTGCATGACCACCTACCGCCACAACGCCCAACGTCGGCGGAATTACCTCACTTCCACTTGTCCCTCCACACAGGACAGGCGGTCGCCATTTCAAAGGGAGGTGAGCAGGCATATCAAGAATTGCTGCATCACAGGATAAATAGGAGCATACTTTGAAATTTACACTGTCCCAATACATAAGTGCACGACGTGGACTGCTGTTGTGGTTTAGTTGTTCCAATTGTGAGAGCCTACTCACTCTTGTGTCCCTTAGATACCTACCGCTGTGGATGAATAGGAGATGGAGGCTTACCCCCGTGTACAGGCCCCTGGTGGACTTAGCTACGCTGGCGGACAGGCACATTATACTCACCTGTGGACTGGACAGGACCACAATCACAGAGCTGTGTGCCCAGTTGGAGCCAGACCTGATCTCATCTATCCGTCATCTGACTGGGATACCCCCTCTTGTGCAAGTGCTATCAGTTCTCCATTTCCTGACAACTGGTTCTTTCCAAGTGACAGTGGGCTTGGCAGCAGGAATGTCACAGCCAATGTTCTCAATCGTGCTGGCAAGAGTGTTGTCTGCCCTAGTAAAACACATGTGCAGCTACATAGCTTTCCCCCAGGTGGAAGATCTGGCATCTGTGAAGGTTGGATTATTTGCAATGGGACATATCCCAATATTATTGGGGCGATTGACGGGACACATATTGCATTTGTCCCCCCCCCCGAGAATGAACAGGTGAACAGGAATCGTAAGAGTTTCCACTCCATGAATATGCAGATGGTGTGCCTGGCGGAGCAGTACATCTCCCACGTCAATGCATGATGCCTTTGTCCTGAGGAATAGCATCATCCCAAATGTGATGGCCCAACTACAGAGGCACAGGATGTGGCTTATAGGTGAGCGGTGGTCCCCACCCGGTGTATGTTAGTGTATGCCTCTGATGTTAACCTCATAGGATAGTGTGTGTCTAAATATTGTCCCTCACTATTTGCAAGTGACTCTGGCTACCCAAACCTATCATGGCTGCTGACCCCTGTGAGGAATGCCAGGACAAGGGCAGAGGAGCGTTATAATGAGGCACATGGGCAGACCAGAAGGATCATTAAGAGGACCTTCGGCCTCCTGAAGACCAGGTTCAGGTGCCTCCATCTGACAAGTGGATCCCTGTGCTACTCACCCGAGAAGGTCTGCCAAATAGTAGTTGCATGCTGCATGTTGCACAACCTGGCCCTCAGACGCCATATACCTTTTCTGCAGGAGGAGGAGACTGGAAATGCCCCTGTGGCTGCAGTGGACCCTGAGGACAGTGAGGATGAGGAGGCAGAGGATGAGGATGTAGACAACAGAACATAAGTTATCGTCAATACTTCCAGTGACACACAGGTGAGACAGTGCAACTTCACATTTCCATGACTATTGGTGTACGCTGTGTGGCTGTGGCATGATGTCATTACCCACTTTTTACCTCTACTTACTGTCATCTATGGATTATCATTTTACAGATGTTGGTGCTATGACAACAATGTCCTGATGTGCTGACTACAGCAAGCTACAGGTCATTATTTCTATGCTCTCACAATGTACAGTTCATTTGATATGGGTGTAGCTGTTTCCACCTATACAAATTTTCAATACATGAAATACTAGTAGTCAAGGTTGTTTATTGTGGTTCTAATAAATTGAGGGGAAAGTGCAATGGAATGGGGTGATAATGGAGGAAAGTCCAGGGTATTGCTCCAGGCTGTTTGTAGCACAGGTGCAGTGTCCAAGGGGACATAGGAAGGGGAGCAATGGAATTTCAAGTTAGACAAAGTGACTGAGTGGGACACAAGGGGGACAATCAGCAGAGTCTCATTTCCTGGCAGTGGTCTTGGCAAGTGTCCCTGGCTTCTGTCTGATTCGCAGGGAACGTTTGCAGGGTGGTTCACCTTCTGCAGGGGGAGGGGCGCTGGTTGCCTGTGGGTTCTGTGGTGGACCCTCCTGCCCATTAGCGGCAGCGGAAGTGGAGGGCTGTTCAGTTGACTGGCTAGTAGTAGGGGCTACTGGTGTGCTGTTGCCTCCCTCATGATGTTGGCCATGTCTGCCACAACCCCTGCTATGGAGATCAGGGTGTTGCAAGTCCTCCCTGATCCCCTGTTACTGTCCCTCCTGCAGCCGCCTGTTCTCCTGCACGTTGTCAAGGATCTGGCCCATCATGTCCTGAGAATGTTGGTACGCTCCCAGGATCTCGGAGAGTGCCTCGTGAAGAGTCGGTTCCCTCGTCCTGTCCTCCCCCAGGTGGGCAGCAGTCCTCCCAGTTTCCCTGTTGGCCTGTGCCCCTGAATGGTGTGCCCACTGCCACTGACCCCAGGTCCCTGATTGTCTTGGGTATGAGGTGTGGCCTGGGGTCCCTGTACAGGTGGGCACACTGCTGATTGACATGTCCTGGGGACAGAGGTGTGGGTAACTGGGTAGGTGCTGTGGTGTTGGATCTGGATGGGGGAGGCTCTGTGGTGATCTGTGATTGTGCTTTGGTGACCGGCTGTCCAGTGGTCCCTGATGGGCCAGGTAGGTCCACCAGTTCCAGAAGTCCAGAGTTACTGTCATCACTGGGGGCCTCTTCAGTAGGGGGACTAGATAGTGGTGGCCCCTCCTCTCCACTGACATTGGCTGGGGTACCTGTAGGGATGTAAGTGATGTATTATGCTTCAAGTGTACATTTATACATCCCTGGCTTCCCCTCTATCGCTGGTGTTGCCCTGTCAGCTTTTGCTTGTGTATGGTGATGTATTGTGGGTATGTTAGTTTCCATATGCTTTGCATGCTTTAGTGATGGGTGCCCATTCAGGGCTGGGAGGGGTGTCCATGCATTGGTATGGCATGCAGGGCTTGGCATTGGGATTAGTCAGATGTGTAGGTGCAGTGTGTGGGTCGGAGTGGAGTGATGGGAGTGAGGATGTGGGTGTGAAGTGGCATGCAGGTATTGGGGGGATGATAAATGTTGACTCACCAGTGTCCAGTCCTCCGGCAACTCCAGTGAGTCCCTCAGGATGCAGTAATGCCAGTATTTGCTCCTCCCATGCTGTGAGCTGTGGGGGAGGAGGTGGGGGTCCACCGCCAGTCCTCTGTATGGCGAGCTGGTGCATTGCTGCTATGGAACGTATCTTCCCCGTAAGTCGTTCCTGATGTCGTCCCTTGTTCTTAGGTGCTGTCCCATGGCTTTGACCCTATCCACAATTCTCCGTCATAGCTCCATTTTCCTTGCAATGGAAATCTGCTGTACCTGTGCTCCAAACAGCTGTGGCTCTGCCCTGACAATTTCCTCCACCATGACCCTTAACTCCTCCTTAGTGAAATGGGGGTGCTTTTGTAGTGCCGTAGGTGTTGTGTGATGTGAAGTGTGTGCGGGATGTATGGGTGTGAGTGGTATGTGTGTCTAGTTGTCTCTGTGCTCTTCTTCTCAGTCTGCTGGTAGCAATTGGTGTTTGTAAGGGATTTTGGGTAATGTGGGTGTGGTGTGTGTCTGAGTGTCAGGTGTGTGTTTTTAGTATTGGCCAATGTGGTGTTGTTTTGTATGTGGTGTCCATTCTAAGCGCAGAGGTATGTACCGCCAATGGTTTACCGCCATTAAATGTCCTCTGTGGTGATTCGTGGGTCATAATGTGATGGGTGTTGTTCTATTGGCGTAACGGTATGGGTGTTGGGACCACCACTTTACCACTAACCTTTGGTCTGGCGGATTTGTGTATGTGGCAGTATTCTGTCTGATTGGTGTGTATGTGTCATGATATGGTGAACGTATATCCGCCACCGCGGCAGTATGTTGGAGGCCCTCAGCATGGTGGTAAGTTGGATTTACCACCAATGTCATAATGAAGGCCATAATCACTAAGGGTTGCCCAAGGCGAAAAAATAAATTCAGACGAACTAACATTAATAAAACTGAGCATTCAAGAAGGAAAATGCATATCCTTAAAATAAATATCTGTGATACAGAAATTAAGAATTGCTCAGGTTTAGCAATCATCAGTCAATTCAATTTAGCAGTCATAATTTAGCTGGGTGCGGGTGAAAACCCTACAATTGACCAAATCCATAAAACACATGCGTGCAGTGGAACACATGTGGTCAAAAGACAAAAGTGCATAAAAGGGCACAACTAGTCTGGAAAAACAGATAGTCTTGAACTGCAGGTTATTAGCTCAGGTGAAAAAAGATAGGGAAAAAGAGAACATGTCAGCATGTCAAAAGCTCAATCAAAAGTCTTCTGAAAGGGATTAGAAGAGTTATTTCCAAGTCTCAAAGTGACAAGGAGGTACGAAGGTAGAAAGGAAGACACCTCTCTAAAGGGCAAAGCATTCAGGGATTCTTCATCAGCAAAGTATCATCTGTCAGTCTGAACAAAGTTCTACTGGTCAAAGTTTATAAAGCAATTTGGCTTGGCAAAGGTATCAGCCCAATTTACTTTTAAGGGGCATCATCCAAAAGAAATCGATCACACAACTCCAATCTGCATCATCCATATTCATTCCCAAGTATGTCATGGGAACATCTTCCATCTCTGTGACTCCATATAAGTTTGAAACAATTGTATATGATGGCAGTCCATATTTCACAATGTTCTGCTCTCAAGGACAATAAGATACATTCTCTCTTTGTCTAAACAAATAGGGCCTATTACCAAAATCTAGTCTTCTTATAGGAATGAAGTCTGAAAGGAAACTCACGTAAGGGAATGAATCGACATTTCCTGCACAGTCAAGGAATACAAGCTTAACAGGCCTCACTTATGCTAACACAAATAAATTACAGCAATATATTCCATTAGTACGTTTTAATAAACACACTCTTATATGCAAACTAACAAATTCAATATTAACACTTCATTAATATATGTGGTACATTTCATTTTGAAACGGGAAAACTTTGTCAATGCATTTCATTAAGTACAATGGAGAAGTACATTTGTTTTGTTTTTGCATGCATTTTTACTTCATTAATGATTAGAAATTAAATACTGTTCCTATACATTCTGTTAGTTTGGAATCTAAATTACATTACTCACTTGGGCTGATTCTTTAAGAAATCATGCAGACTCCTCTGTCCGGTCACTAAGATAGTGGTAATAATAATATCAGTTAGCATTCACTGTGCCTTTCTTTATGTAGTTCAACAATTCCAGTCTCCTAGTGATGTGTAGTATGCATCTGTGCATTGAAAAGGAAGACTAAGTTGGCCCATCAAAGGGATTTGAGAAGAAACCATAATTTGTTGCAATGCATTAGTAGTTCTAAATGTTTTTCGGTTTAGGAAATTAGGAATAGGGCTTAGGTTTAGATCAGAAATAAGTCAACTCAATACTAGCACTATAGATCATTGGCTCTCAACCTTTTGACTTCTATGGACACCCACTGGAATCTGGGGACCCCTACTCAATCATTATTGAAATTGGGGGACACCCACTGAGTCAATACTAGAAGCCGGAGACCCCGGCCTAAACATTGCAGATGATTGAACAGCAAAACAATACACAAAAAATACAGAAACAAGCATTCCATCAATCACATACACATATGATAACACATTTCATTTAAGTTGCAAACAAATATAAATAAAAAAAGTTTAATTTTAATAGGAATATTGTAGCTTTTCCAAATTCAATTAAAATCACACATCACCCATACTGTATTCTGTTTGATGCACCAGCACTGCTCCCACAAATCGAACTGAGGATACAACTTTCATTTTTAGCCTCCAATTTCAAATTCCTTGACATGTAAAGTACATTTAATCATTTTCAATTGTACATGTAGCCACTTTATGTTTATACACTGTAAGAAGCTGTTAATATTATTTAATTTTCTAAGCAGTGGATCTGATTTAGAAAAGTACAGTGCTACTGCGTTTGGCTGTCAACATTTCTTTTTGGGAGATTAACTGTACCAGTCATCTATTTTCTGTCTTCTTTATTTCTTACATCAGCACCCAATGGCAAGAGGGGTTCTAAGGTTGGTGAAGCTGAAGGAGCTGCAGTTATTCTGCATTATCCCTTTTCTATATATTTCATGTTTGTGTAAGTCACTTCCTCCTGTCTGAGCTAGTCTGTAGCTTTATTCTGTTTTGTTAGCAAACTTTTCATCTCCCCTTATATATATTGTAGTATCTGTGGTTTATGTGTAGAAATATAAATCAGACCCTTAATTTTAATCTGGTGGTAGTCTGGCTTAATTCCTTGGACCCAATACGTGCTTTCTGTGAGGCATATATGGGAAAAACTTGGCCCTGTGACTAATTCCATCAAAAATTACAGTGGCCCTGGAGGACCGGCAATGTACTGCTACTCTCCCACTATATAAAGAAGTGTTCTTTTTAAATCATTTTCTTTCTTGATAGAGCTATGCCTAGTGGTCCACCATATTTGCAGGAAATAGCAGCCTGGCGGTGGTGGCACTGGATGGAGGCCATTAAGACTGAATATCATCGACTGGTAGCCCTTGGGGAGCAGACAAAGGTATTTGCCTCTGCCCTGGGCCCCAGTTACTCCAGCGAACCACCAGCACCTGCATCATGGCCACAAAATCGCCTGTGGCACCATCATATGGGATTTCCCTAATTCTCTACTGTTTTTCCCCCACTCAGACCTCTTCCAACCCTGCATACTTCAAGAACTGATGCTGCTTGGCCAGAAGCTGGGATGCTTTAGCCAGCAGTTGGGGAGCCTTTGAACCTGCACAGATAAAGCCCTCTGATGTCCTTTTTCTATTTTTTCTTTGGTGGGAGGGACCTTTGTTGTGGGTGGAGAAGGTGGGAAATAGGAAGGGATGTTGGACTTCATTTGGGCATTTTGGACATTGGTTGAGGACAGGTTGTTTAGTAAACGGGGTGGGCCTGTTGTCGGTGGAGAGGGTGGTTTTTATATTATTAAGAAAAAAATAAAGGGACAATTATTATTTTACTTTATGCCTGAAGTCATTTACTTTGTACTGCTGCCTTTTAGTGCAGCCTGTGTTTTTATTATACGTATCAAAGTGTATACCAGTTAGTTATACTCTTGTCATACTAGGCTACTACTATAGTGACCACTACGGGATATGCAATTGCCTGTGCCGATATTTTATACAACAACCTAGATAAGCAACATCTTAATCTGAAGTGGAAGTTATACTAATTAAACTAGTTCACTTCTCTCCACAGTTCTCTCACCTGAATAGAGGAAGTGATGCCTGCTAATTCTCTCAATCTTCCAAAACCTTACTGCTTGGTTTCCCAAGGTGCCTTCTTAATGGTGATGGTAGTAGCAGGCTAGCACACTAACAGGGAAGACATCACAAGTAAGGTCCCACTCCCCCCAGGTGAACTCCTACTGTAGGATTAATCAAAAGGATTATCCATCACAGGCACCTGGATTGAAAGAAAACACAGTTAGTGGGTTTTATATTTTTATCAAGACTTTAGAAAGACTGAGACCAGACTACCACCTTGACATGAAGACCTGATATATGAGCAATAGTGGCTTCTTCTGAGATATGAAATCCTCGACTCAGGAGAAGTAGACTCAAGAGTGGACAAGGTTAAGCATTTATGCAACATAATCCCTCAATGATGATGTTGATGAATTATGTTATATATTGCAATTATGGATAATTTTTATGTATGGGTAGGAAAGTGGGGCTGGTGTGGGCTCTTGCTCAGGTAGTAGGAGATCACCCAATGAGATGGTGTCACGTTCACCACATCTACCTCACCACGTATGTGATCCACTTATAGTGCAAATTAAGTAACACTTCAAAAAAATCACACAGCCTGGGGGAAGAGGGTTAGAGGTTTAATGAATGTATAGGAAAGGGGAGTTGGGGAAAGGTGAGACAAAGACAAATACTACAAAACAACAGCAATATACATTAGGGTGATGAACAGCACATCATCATCAAATCTATTGTGGAGGAAATTAAGGAATGACAGTTTAATTAAATGCATTGCAAACAGTCCTTCAGCCCCAGAGACCCAAGTTAATATATATATAAATGTTCTGTCATCTAGGTTTAAACAATACAAATTATGGGGGAATGATTGAATCCACAAAGTTCTAAAAACTATGATTGTTAAAAGTAAAATGATACTGTTTCTAAATGCCAAATTGGGTGGTGCATCTGTACTCTTCTCAGAATGTCCGGAATGCCTGTCTTGGGTGCCTGGCTGCACCGGTCCAATAAGGTAAGCAGGAGTGTTGTGGAGTTTTCAACTTTCATGCAGGAGAAAAGAGAAGACCTATGGATTGTAAAGCAGTAACAATATTGTAGTATTAAGGAGAACAACAGAAGATAAGCTTCACGAGGAGTTGACCAAGAGGCAGAGCAAGGACATAGGCTGCTGAAATCCTTCATGATGACTCATGTGTGATGAAGTGAGAGCAATTTTACAATCAATCCCAGACAAGTACCTGCATGTACCTAGCTGATCAATCTCACAACTGTCGTAACGTTTAGCCGAGTGCATCAATAGTGTGATGCTAATGATGTGATATCATCACATATCTGTTTCCAGTTATAGCCCTCACACGACCACAACCACATAATAGAGGAGTTTGACATTTCTATGAACCAGCACATTACTCAGTATTTCACAAATCATTGCACCTCTCTCTAGCCCACCAAGCTGAGTAGGCCTTTTAAGGTCACCATCATGTTGATTAGGCTTCCTTTTGAACTAGATAAATGCAATCTTCTGGCTATTGAGGTTGTCCCAAATTTAGTACTGACTCAGAGTGACAAAACAGTCCCACTCTGTCCCAACCTAAATAAGTTTGAAAGTGATAGACCTGTAGTCCACTGCTGTTAGCAAAGGAATTTCAGCATTTTGTGCAGATTTGTTTTGTTTAACTAAACTGACTGGCCTGGTCTCTGAAGAACCAGAAAAAAGTACAGCAAGGAGTGGACTATGCAATTAAATCCAGTGTGAAAGGGCCAATCACCTTTGCATAAAATCACCCATCAGCCCCAAAACATTGCAAATCATCAAAATCAAGTTTACAAATTAGTTGAATACCCTCCCTCACTCTCTACTAAATGATGAATCATAAATTATCACTTGCAATCACTCAATAACATGTCATTCATTGATGGGATAGTTATCTGTTCCAATCCAAGCATGGTGTACAGAAATGTATCTCCTCTTTTGATGAATGTAATACATTGGCATTTGACAGTCTTGTATATCAAATGATCCTTGCTGGGACAGCCCTGCTAGAGAATGTGAAAAAAGAAGGATAGGCATGGGACGGGTGCAGACATTGTCTTCAATATCCTAGAAGGGAATGGGGAGGCTTCTTCACTGTACACTGTCCAACTCCAATCTGGCGTACACATGCCTAAAATAGTGGGGGCATAAGTCAGACACAAACAAAATAGATAGGGCCTCATTATGACTTTGGCGGTCAGGGGACTGCTACTCTGGCGATGGCGGTAGTACCATCGCCAGGCTGGCTGTAATGACCGGCAAATTATGGCCATGGCAGTGATACTTCCCACTGACAGCCAATGTACCATCCAAACTGCCAGTGCGGTAGAACCACTGACCACTGTGGTAGCCCCCTACTGGGAGGAGAAAGACAAGGATCCGCCCATCATATTATGACAAAGTAGACCGCCAGAATTTCCGGGGTGTTAGCACCGCCACCAAATGCCTGGCGGAAACACATCACATAAAAGGAGACGCTCACCTCCAGGGACACAGAGGAGTCCGTGGCCGCCATAGAACCAGAACTGGAAGTCTTCCTGATGCTGTACCAATCGATGCCCGCCCACGAATACCAACCCCAACAAAGACGATGATGGTGAGCACAGCCACCTAGCACACAAGGGAGGGGGGAGAGTGACACACACATGCAACAACACACACCACACACCCAGAACAATCTGCAGAGTAGCAGAACCAAGGAGCAAATAAAGCTAGGACACATACCTCTGGTCCAACAACTGTAATCATGTTGGATAACAAGCGTAAATTCAAATAAATAATAGATAACATATTTACAGGCAGGGCCACTAGCCAGTCCAAAGTTTGTAAATGGACACAGGGTAAGGTCTAAGGCCCAACTTGACTCCTGACTGCCCAGTCACTCCACTGGGCAGGGGCATCATTGAGATGGTAGGTAGGCACCTCACGTGGCAGGCAGGTATTTCTTCTTGGGAGTGGGGTCCTTTGGCTTGGGCTTGGGAGGGGGCTGGTCCTTGCCCTTCTGTTTTGGGGGAAGGAGTGGCCTTGGGATAGGGGACTGGAGTGCCACTCTTTTCCACCTTAGTGGCAGTAGTACTCTTAGGGGAAGGAACAGGACTGGAATTGGGGCTGGAGGTACTGGGCTGGGGAGGTGGGACTTTTCTCTTATGGGCAGAACAGGGGAATAAAAGAGGGAAGAGGTCAAAGCCGGAAAGGAAAAGCTTCTAAAGACCAATGTGGCGGAGTGTGGGAGGAGGAATGGGAGTGGAGGTAGAGGGAGCGGTTGTTGGAGGAGGAGGTGTGCTGGACTTGGGTGCATGGACAGTGTGCATGTAAGGTGGATGGCTGTTGGGTGTGTGAGAGTTTATGTGTCTTTGGAGGGGGCAGACAGAGTGGGGGAGGACAAATGACGTGTGGATGTATGTTGAGGTGGTGTCTGCAAGTGAGATGGGTGTGCTGCATGATTTGGTGATGGTGGTGATTGTGCATGTGGTGTGTGGGGTGCATGTCTGTGGGTATGCTGTTGTGGTGACTGTGGGCAAGGCTGTACAGGTGGCAGGATGTGGGACTATTGAGGCAGTGCATGCAGGTGTGAGTGCTGATGTGACTATGAGGGAGGAGGAGGATGGGGAGACAGTGGAGGCAGTGGCTGTGTGGTGCCTGTGTTTGTCTGTGCGAGTCCTGTCTGTGATGGGTTCATGCTTGTCAGAATATGTGCGTGCGATGGGTTGAGGGAGGGGAGACAGGGACTGGGAAGAGGTAGTTTGAGGGGGGACGGAAGAAACAGGGACACTGGCTGCTGTCAGAGAGGAGGCTAGAGCCTGAAACAATCTCTGTAGGGCCGCCAAGCCGTTAGCCTGAAGAGCGGCCGATGGCTGAGAGGAGCCTGTGGTGCGGGCGCGCACCAGAGTGACCCTCGGCCGGCTGACTGCCGGGGTGGTGCTTGGGGGCAACCTGCAGCGCCCTGAGTGCGGCTGTTGAGGCGGTGGCGGTGCGGCCCGGCCCAGATTCCCAAGGGGTGGCACGGAGGATCTCGGCTGCGGGAGCCCCTCCCCCCTGGCCTGGCCGCAAGACTCATGGAAACCTGAGGCCCAGGCCCACAGCGATGAGGTGAGAGGGCCGCAAGGACGTCGCAGGGGGCACCCGGCCTACCTGGTCCTCTGGGAGTTGAGGCATTGGAGAGGGGTCTCCAAGGAGGAGCAGGTGATGGGGTGTACTCTTTGCCCCACCGTTCACTGCATGAGCTGGGAGTGCCGGCCTAGGGATGCCTGATGTGGGGCCCGGTGCTGGAGTGGCCCCCATATATCCCCCTACTTGGAAGGCTGATCCGTGTGAGCAGTGACAAGGGGTCCCTGTATATGAGATACTGTGAAAGCGCAGGATTGACCCTCTTATGCTGGGTCGGACTGGGGGACTCTCTCACCACATGAAGAGACCTATGAGACGGATAGCTACTAGTGCCCTGCACTGAGGGGTCAATCTACCCTGCTGGTCACTGGACGTGGGGTGGACGGCTGTGGGTCTCGGCTGCTTACAGATCCATGCTGGCTATGGGGAAACTCAGACCCAAAATGCAGGGGGCACCCCAGACGGCTCTGGTGCCCACCCGACAGCTGGCTAACAATGATGATGGGGAGAGCTTGACGCCTACCGCTAAGCAGGACACCCTGAACAAGATCCTTGGGACGATTGAGGATACCAAACTGACTCTGAGCCAGGAGATCGGAAAGGTCTCCGCTGAACTAAGCCACTTACAAACAGACCATCACAAACTGGTTAATAGGGTGAAAGCTACTGAAACAACCCTGGAGGAGTTACAGCCCGTACACCGGGCCCTACGAGTCCAGGTTACCCACCTCTCCGAGCAGGTTCAGGTACTACAGTCCTGCACTGAGGATGCGGAGGGTCGTAGTCGGCGCAATGATATACGAATCATAGGGATACCGGAGGGCGTCGAGGGCCCTGATGCGGTGGCCTACCGCGAGACCTGGTTTTCGCACACTTATGGGAGAGAGACCCCTCACACCGTTCTTTGCACTGGAGAGAGCACATCAAGTCCTGACTCGCAGGCCGGAGCCAGGGAGGGCACCCCAACCAATGTTGGCAAAACTTCTGCACTACCGAGACCGTGATCTGCTGTTGCAGAAAACTGGTGAGGCGGACCTATTCCAGGTGGAAGGTGGCTGTACCACCTTATTTCCAGACTTCACAGTGGTGGTCCAACCTCGGCGAGCCACCTTCATTGGAGTGAAACGAGCCCTGCGGGAGGAGGGACTCCGGTACTCTTTGCTGTTCCCATCGAAGCTAAAGATTATCTCAGACAGCACTACCCACTTTTTTTAGGAACCTATTGAAGCATGGGCATGCCTCGAGTCATACCGTGGAGGCACAATGGGCACCAAACACATGTAATGCAAACCAACTCAACAACGTGGTAAGAGAAGACACTTCAGAGATTCCACGGGTGGCCAACAGGTGACAAAACCCACAAACCAGCAGACTCACCAGGGAAAGAGAGCGGTGCTCCAGGTGGCGGCCTCCCTGATGGAGGCGAGAGGTTCAGACAACGGCCACAGGTCGGGCCTGAGACTTTGGACAGGGCAGACTCCTCCAATGTAGACTCGCGGCTAGTGTTATGGAGGAGCTCCCCCACGTGACACCTCAGACGTGGGATGACATTGTCTGAACCCACAGGGCCTACCCACTTTCAGCCCATTTGGTCTCATAAGCCTGCGATGCGGACAGGCTGGAGCACGGGCAGGTGGCTCTTCTGCTCCTGAGGCCAGCCCCCGGATCAACTGCTGGATAATCCAGTAAGATGATGATACCACATGTGTATATACTGGTTACTATGGTTTGGGCAGTCATCAGTTGCTTGTCTGCTCGTGGGGTGGGGAGTTGGGAGTTGTTTGTATTGCTTGTTTTAGCCCGTGGTTCCTTAGGAGGGGGCTCCATGCCCATTGATGTATCCTGGGGAGTGCAAGCCCACAGTCTCTCAAGTCTCTCCAGTTGGTGGTTTGCCCACTGCTTTATCCTGGGGAGTGCAGAGCCACAGTCTCTCAAGTCTTTCCAGTGGGTGGTTTGCCCACTGCTTTATCCTGGGGAGTGCAAAGCCACAGTCTCTCAAGTCTTTCCAGTGGGTGGTTTGCCCACTGCTTTATCCTGGGGAGTGCAAAGCCACAGTCTCTCAAGTCTCTCCAGTGGGTGGTTTGCCCACTGCTTTATCCTGGGGAGTGCAAAGCGTCTTTCCAGTGGGTGGTTTGCCCACTGCTTTATCCTGGGGAGCGCAAAGCCACAGTCTCTCAAGTGGATAACAGTCACCACTGGTTCTGGAGGGGTCTTTGTGCCCAGAGTGCTTCATCCTGCCAAGGACAGAGGTAGTGGATGCCTTTCGCCACTGGTTCTGGAGGGGGCTTTGTGCCCAGAGTGCTTCTTCCTGCCAAGGACTGAGGTAGTGGATGTGACACTCCACTGACGGTGGTGCAACATGCAAGCTGGCCAGGCCCCTGGAACTGACCACCAGCCTCCTACGAATGACCAGTGGGGATGGCAGCCATGTCTGCGGTGGTACCAATGGCTCAGGATGTGGCGTGGCCACTGGTGGTTCTGCCGACTGCCTCAGTAGCAACGATGCTTGCAGCGCTCATTGGGCAGCATTGCTGGTTGGGGGCTCACTGACCTCGGTGCTGGCAACTGTGTCCTGTGCGGCGGTGCTGGTAGGGGGCTTTCTTTTTCAGGCCCTTCCCCACCTTGGATGGTGGCGCAGCTGTCTTGCCACTCCCAACTGTTGTCCTGGCTGAGCCCTTGGTGGCAGGTATTTTGGCCTTCTCCCTCTGGGATATGGGAAACTTCTTCTGTTTTGGAGGTGGGGGAATGTCCTTGGTCTCGCTCCTTGGGACACTGGCAGCCTTGGCGCACTCCAGAATCCAGTTACTGCTGGCACCACTGTGCCCGGTGATGTGGTGGCTGAGGTGCCGGGTTGGGACCCGGAAAAGCAGGTCCTAGGGGACGGAAGGGGTGGGGGAGGTAAAGGGAAGAGGTCAAGGTTTGACAGGAAATGTTTTTTAGACACACTGGGACGGAAGATGGAGGGGGTTTGGGAGTGGAAGAAGAGGTAGTGGTTGTAGGAGGTGTTTGTTTGCTGACTTTGGGTGAAGGTGCATGGGCTGGAGGCTGTCGTGAGGTGGATGGCTGTTGGGTGGGTGTGTGACTGCATTTGTGTACTTTGGGAGGAGGGCTCACAGACACACTGGTAGGGGGCACAATGGATGTGTGAATGGTAGTGGAGGTGGTGATTGTACGTGAGCGGTGTGTGGTGATGGGCGTGCTGGTGATGGAGGTAGTGGCTGAGGATGTAGTGCATGCAGGTGTGAGTGGAGACGTGACAGGGAGGCAGGAGGGAGACATGGAGGAGGGGGACACAGTGGAGGCAGTGGATGTTGGTGTGTGTGCATGGGTATGATGCTTGTGTGAGTGCCTGTGGGATGTGTGGTGCTTATGTTTGCCAGAGCTACCCTTGTGTGTTGAGGTGTGTGCATGCTGGCCTGATGGTGTGCTTGGGATAGGCTGAGGTACTGGGGATTGGGTCTGGGTGGAGGAAGTTGGAGGGGGGAGGTTGGACACAGGGACAATGGCTGCCATCAGTGCTGAGGCCAGAGTCTGAAATCCTCGCTGTTGGGCTGCCTGGCCAGAATGAATGCCCTCCAGGTATGCATTTGTCTGTTGCAATTGCCTCTCTACACCCTGGACGGCATTTAGAATGCCCAACAGTGAGGGATCTCAGGAGGTCAATGGCCTCCTCACTGAGGGCAGCAGGGCTGACTGGGGCAGGGGCTGAGGTTCCTGGGGCGAAGGAGATGCCCACCCTCCTGGGTGAGAGGGCACGGGGCACACGCTGAGGGGCTGCTGGGATGGTGGTGCTGGTAGAGGGGGTGGTGGCTGTACCTGTAGATGCGGGGGCACAGAAGGACCCGCCACCGCAAGGGTGCTCCCATCAGAGGAGGAGTTAGTGAAAATAAAATGGCGGTCACGTTCGCGGCGGTGCGTACCGTCACCACTGGCGTACATCGTCATTGGCTCCTGGGACCCATAGGGTCCAATGTTAACCAATGCAGGATTGCGCCGCGGTCTTCGACCGCCTACCGCTACGGTGTACAACGCCAACGCAGTTACCTCATATCCCCTTGTCCCACATTACAGGTCAGGGAGCCGCCATTTCAGGGTGCCACATGGCATTATTTTTAAATGCATCACAGATATCTAGGCCTTGCATACACACTAAGACAGGTACATAGCGGATTGACAAATGTGTGCAATAAAGTTGTTGTTTCAGTACCTCAGTGTTGGCTGACCCTCTGCTCGCTGTTCTCATCCATAGAGCACGTCCGCTGGGGCAGGTGAGGAGATGGCTACATCCTCCGGTGTACAGACCGCTGGTGGGCCTGTTGACAATGGAAGAGCGACATGTAATTGTCACCTACAGACTTGATCGTGCCAAAATCCAGGAACTGTGTGCCCAGTTGGAGCCAGACCTGATGTCAGCTATCCGCCATCCCACAGGAATCCCCCCTCTAGTGCAGGTCATGTCAGTACTCCATTTCTTGGCAAGTGGGTCTTTTCAAACAACAGTGGCCATAGCATCAGGGATGTCCCAGCCTATGTTCTCAAACTTGTTGTACAGAGTGTTGTCTGCCCTGCTGAAACACATGCGCAACCACATTGTTTTCCCTCAGGTAGAGGATTTGCCTATAGTGAAAGATGACTTCTATGCCCTGGGACATATCCCCAACATCATAGGTGCCATTGATGGGACACATGTGGCCTTGGTACCCCCCCGCAGGAGTGAACAGGTGTACAGAAACCGGAAGAGCTACCATTCGATGAATGTGCAGATGGTGTGTTTGGCCGACCAGTACATCTCCCATGTGAATGCCAAATTTCCTGGCTCAGTGCATGACGCTTACATTCTGAGGAATAGCAGCATCCCTTATGTGATAGGGCAACTCCAGAGGCACCGTGTGTGGCTATTAGGTGAGGGCAAGGACCCTATACAGTGTGAATAGTTGTCTGGGGTTGTCCCTACAGGTTAGTGTGTGCCTAACAGTTGTTTCTTGACATTTGCAGGTGACTCTGGGTACCCCAACCTGTCATGGCTACTGACCCCAGTGAGAAATCCCAGGACAAGGGCAGAGGAACGCTACAATGAGGGACATGGATGAACTAGGAGGGTTATAGAGAGGACCTTCTGCCTCCTGAAGGCCAGGTTCCGGTGCCTTCATATGACAGGTGTTTCCCTATACTACTCACCAAAGAAGGTGTGCCAGATCATCGTGGCCTGCTGTCTGCTGCACAACTTGGCTTTGCGACGACAGGTGCCTTTTCTGCCGGAGGATGGTCCAGAAGGAGGTCTTGTGGCAGCTGTGGAGCCTGTGGACAGTGAAGAAGAGGAGGCAGAAGAAGAGGACATAGACAACAGAAACACCATGATCCAGCAATACTTACAGTGAGACACAGGGAAGAAGACACCACTGCCTCCTACATCTGATAAAATTGTTCGACCTATCATCTGTCTGTCACATTCACCCAGTGTATGGACCCTAATTTGTCACTTTCCCTTTCGATTTCACAGATGTGGGTCCCACTGTGTGACCTCTGCTATGATATCTCATGGACTAGAGCTATGTGACAATACAATGGACATTGCTATTTCCCTCAGTTATTGCAAATACACATTTGTGAAAGCACAGATTGACTCCAGATTGTTTTGTGATTCAAGGGTGTTTATTTAAGTGCTAAATAGTGGAGGGGGTTGTAAAATGGGCAGGGGTGATGGTGGAGGAATGTCCATGGCAGAGTCCAGTTATTAGTCTCACAGGTGCATTGTCCAAAGGGGCATAGGAAGTGGAGTTAGGGCAGTTTCAGGATGTACAGGGTGACACAGTGGGACACAAGGATGACATTCAGGGTGGTCTCATTTCTTGGCGTGGGTCCTGGCAATTGTTCTCTGTCTTTGTCCTGGATCTCAGGTACGGTTTGCGGGGTGGTTCTCCATCTGCAGGGGGTGGGGTGCTGGTGTCATGGTCCTGTGGCGGTGCCTCCTAACCACTAGCGCCAGCGGAGGTGATGGGCAGTTCATCGTCCAGGCTAGTGTCAGGGGCCCCTTGTTGTGCCACAAATGTCCCTCCTGGTGTTCACGAGGTCCTTCAGCACCCCTACAATGGTGCCCAGGGTGGTGTTGATGGACTTGAGTTCCTTCCTGAACCCCAAATATTGTTCCTACTGCAGCCGCTGGGTCTCCTGAAACTTGGCCAGTACCGTTGCCATCGTCTCCTGGGAATGATGGTACGCTCCCATGATGTTGGAGAGGGCCTTGTGGAGAGTGGGTTCCCTGGGCCTGTCCTCCCCCTGTCACACAGCAGACCTCCCAGTTCCCCGGTTTTCCTGGGCCTCTGTCCCCTGAACCGTGTGCCCACTGCCACTGCCCCCAGGTCCCTGCTGTTCTTGGGGTGGTGGGTTAGCCTGGGCTCCCTGTAGTGGTGGACACACTGCTGCTTGACGTGTCCTGGGGACAGAGGTATGGGCCCGCTGGGTGGGTGCTGTGCTGGTGTTTCCTGAGGGGGAGGCTCTGTGGTGGCCTGTGACTGTGTGAGGGGAACCGACTGTCCCGAGGTCCCAGATGGGCCGGGCTGGTCATCTAGATCCAGTTGGACAGAGCTGCTGTCATCACTGTGGGCCTCTTCTGTGGGGGGAGTGAACATGTCTGGAACCTCCTGTCTGGTGACGTTGAGTAGGCTAATTCTTCCTTCCTGTCCTCAACCGCATGGAGCACATGCATTATTGTGCGAATGTTAATGGTCGTATTCCGCCTGGGTGTAAATCCACATTGGTCCAGAAGGACCTATTGGACAATTTCTGGACCTAACCGCATTGTAAGAATTTTGCACAGGATCTTTGTGACAAATTTTATCATGGTAATAGGGCCATAGGAGGCTGGAACAGATGCTGCGGCACCATGTTTTAGTGTCGTAGTTTGACTCTTGCTCCTAGGTGAGACTGCTGGTTTAGGGGAGACATCACTTTTGTTTGTAGGTGACTAAGCCACTCCTACAACAAGTCGCAACTGTCGGCCCAACCCTCCCGGCTCACAAGAAGTACCTCACCAAAACTCAGAAAGCAAAGGTGATTTTTGGCAGCCTTACGCATGGACTCTAGATAAGACCTCTCAGAGAAGTGGTGGTTGAACAGAAGTTATACTTTTCTCTTGTTAGAAACAAGTCTCAGTCACACACAGGCAAGAAAGGAGATGCAGGAAAGTTTTAAATTTATTGAAAAGACTGCAATCTACGGTAAAATACATGAGTTGCAACAATTAGAATAATTAACTGTGAAAGAAGCATAATTGTGAAGTTGAGAGTTGAGAATATAAACCTCCCCCATCTTACAATAAACATGAGATCTAAAATTCCTAGCAAAAAGAACCTAATCTCTACCCTAGTGAGAGCTAGGTATTATAAAACTAATCTGCCAGTACCATGTCCATGAGAAGCACCCCTAACCATTGTTACCTTGGAATGATGTCTCTAGGTCAAACTCTGTGGTGACACAAAGGCTGAGTTCTGCAGCAAATTGACGTGCAGCAAAGATGGCATCTGGAAGGAATCCCTCTCATGACCTTGTCTGAGTGAGATGCATTTATACAGATCATGTAGGACCCCTGACGCAGGTATGTTCCCAAACAACTGATATGGAGGCAGACTTGTGGTGGCAATTATATACACAATCCCCAAAAAGTGTACATTATGTGCCTATCAAACGTAAGTGAGAAAGGGACATGATGACAATACTTACGTACATCACTGATCATGATGCTGATAATGACGCCTTCACAAAGTGGCACTGATAATGCAAATCAAAACATTTTTCTAAACTATAAACAATGGCAGCCATCTTAGAAGAAATAATAAAATAAATCAAATAAAACAGAGCAAGCTAAGTAGGGTAAAAGTGACAGAGGCACAGACCTGCAAGCCAAAGGCTAAGCTCAACTCCTGAGTCCCAATAAGAACTAAAATGGATTCACAACACAGGGACATTGCTATGATACCTTTATGCATTGACAATGGGAGTATTTTCTTAGCTGGTGCTTCTGTATACACCTCGAGGAACTGAGGGGCCACCACTGCGCCAAAAGTCTGATAAAATTCAGCAGTGAAGCCATCATTACTGGGGCTCTTCCCCGTTGGAAGAGATTTAATGGCAGCTTTCATTTCCTCTAAGGTAAGTTCAGAGTCCAGTGCCCCGAGTGACAGGTGTATTCCTGAGTGGGTGTCCCTCCATGCACACCCAAACCCCATCTGAGACATGGCTTCTACCAAACTCGTGGTCATTTTAGGTTTAGTACGGGGGTTGACTATGTAACTCCCCAGCCACCACGCAATTGAAAATCCCCACCCAAAATTGGTCAGATAGCCACCTTAAATGGGTCCCCATGGCAGATGACAATATGCCTATTAGCGTAGGGTAGAAGGATTTGTCATCATTGTTTGGGACATATAAATTGATTACCTACATTTCCTGGCCATCTAGTGTACCCGGAATCAGTATAAATCTGCCTTCTACGTCTGCCTCCATGGATGTCAGTACGAATGGGACCCCAGGGCTATCCATACCAGTAGCGCCCTAGCCAATGAGGAAAGAGTAGCATAGTACATTTGCCCTTTCCATTTTATAGCAAGGTTCTTTGCTTCAGGATCAGTTAAGTGGGTCTCTTGGAGACAAGCTGTATCAACCCCATGATGTTTGAGTAGTGTTAGCACTCTATCACTTAATGCTGTTGCCAAGCCCTCTCACATTCGAGGAGTGAAAACTATATATAGTATTAACAACTATTCCGTTGTGTATTCTAAGGTCCCAATTTTGAGGAATGCCCACATGTGTGGATGGCTATAACCCCTATATAACAAACTACAATCTTCAACCATATAAGACACAAAAAACAGGTTTCCCTTCCCCTCCCACTAATGTTCAACCATAGTATTAACATGTAACTATTGGAGCCCACCCACTGTTGTGTCAGGGCATTCACAACACCCAGCTGGTCCAACTATGCCTGCTAACTGTATCTATAGCCCAGCTTCTCTCCCAGCCAGCCACACCACTTACCATTCTCAACTTTAAAACTTTATAGTGCAGACATGGTCATAATTTGCTATGACTCAACCAGGATCCTGGTGGTCATAACTGCCCGTGTAACGTGCCGCTATCACCTCCACAATTCTGCCCAACCGTAAATAATACAATTATCAACAATTACCATGAACCATCATTTTCTAACTAAAGTGACTCCGAAGTGGGCATACAGGAAGGTACTTATCCTTGGCCCTTACAGAGTCCCCTCAACCCTCCCCGGTCCCACCCTCATCAAGGGCTGTGTCTGGAATCAACTCAGATGTGGGGCTTGGGGCCTTTGAGGTAGTGTCCATCAAGGATGCCTGCCCTGGTGTCTTTCCCTCTCCCTCCAATGACATTGGTTGTGTCAAGTTCATGGCTCCATCTTCCCCTATGCATATTCTGTCAGAGCCTAAAGGAGTCAAATTTGGGTTGTCACTGTCGATGCAGGTCTTTGCAGGGGTAATTTGAGGGCTTGTACCATGTTTCCAGCTTTGATTAGTTCTACCCTACGCTATGGTACTAGGGACCCTAAACTTAAACTACTCCCAACCATTGCCAGGCCTGTCGAATAAGTGTGCCCTGTCATTGTGTAGGACTTTGAATTTAGCTGGGAATAACAACATATATCTCAAGCCCATTTCCCTCAGCTTCTGTTTGGTGGCCATGAAAGATTTACGCTGCTCCTTACAATTTTGTGTAATCAGGAAAAATAGCTATGGTCCATTTCTCAAATGGAGGTGCTTTCATAATGAAATCCCTGTAGTTGAGGACCTTGGCAATGATGGCCCAAGGAGGCGCTCCAGGACGTGGTGGTGGGACGAAAGGTCTGTGGGCCTGTTCAATTACAAAAAAGTCCAAAAGACCTTGTGGTTTCAGGGCTGATATGATCCAGTCCTTCAAAAAGTGTTCTGTGATTGAGCCCCCCACCTTCTCTGGGAAACCCAACACCTGAATATTGTTGCAGCGGGAACAGCCTTCAGCATCCTCCGCTCTCCTGTGCAACTCTAGAACCATGGCATTTATGGTGGCTATCTGATACTTCAACATCACCACTTCCCCCTGTAGGGTTCCTATGTTGCTATCCGCAGTAGTGACTTTGTCGGAAACTTTCTGTAAGTCAGCTCTCAACAGATTAACATTAATCAACACAGTTTCTATCTGATGTTCCAGTGCCGCTCATAATCCCTGGATGGTTGCCATAGAATCCGCTATCGTTGGCTCTGATGTGCCTCCTCAGAGACCTCCTCGTCCACAGCACCTGACTGCCTTATCAGCCTGTGAGTAGGCTGTCTTGGGGTGACATACTGTGTTATAGACTTCGACCTCAATGCACGTGTTGATTTGTCCTTCCCCATGATGGCCGTTTCTATACTGCAATTCAAGGCTATCAAAGTCACTCAGTGCCTGGGTGGCAACCAGTTCTAGTCTGATGTTAGGTCTTTCTATGAGATCCACCCATGTGGCTCAAGGCCCAGTTCAAGTTTTAGGGACAAGCTAATGGCCAGCTCCCAGGTAGGATCAAAGGCATCTCCCTCACACGTCCAGTTCTCTCCCCTACATGCTCCATTGGTTGCTCACTGGTCCCTAGATTGCCATTCGTTGCCTCATTAATTCCCTAGTTCGCCATGGCTCCCGGCGTTGAAGGTGGAGTACTAAGTATGCTGCCCTCAATGCATATCTCATACAGGTCCCCAGGTGGTAGCAGTCTCTAATATTATCCAGGTGTCAGCATGCAGCTCATGGGTCCTCATGGAGCCCCCATTCCGTTGTTGTGACCAGGAAGTTTCCAGAGTCCGTACCTAGTGTGGGACTCCTTGCAGGATGATTACACTGTGGGTGCCGGAGGTTAAATATGGTGTTGCTGCTCAGTGAAATGATTAGCTTGTTGCATCCTGGGGTCCCAGGGTGAAGTTGAATTGTTTGTGCCTTTGAAATTTGTTTATTTTTTACTTCCTATTTTCTGCCTTTTGTTCGCCCTGAGATTTTGGATCAAATGGTGAGTTCTGCTTCCTGTTGTGAAAGGGGGCCAGGTGATGCCCACCCCGTGCCTCTATTGGTCCCACAGGCCATTTCCCTTGCCGCTTGGATCCTCACAACAACCGAGGGACCTGGATGTGCCCCCCTCTGCTTCTTATAGGCAAGCGCACTCACCGGTCTCCAGAGAAGACCACTCCCATGCAAGCCCTGTAGGCGTTGCAGTCTCTGCTGCCTGTACAGCTCCGAAGACCGTCACCTTCAATGGAGCTGTGAGATGTGAGCCGCTGCTTGTGCTTCACTGCTGGGCTGGGTGGCGACTGTGCAGTCATCCGCTCTCTCAGGTGCCCTCTGCAAGTGCCGATGCAACCCCAATGGGTGTAGTCCCCTGGAGGTAGACCTCACTCTCCTCCGTCATGTTCCCAGGCCGACTGATCTTGTTCACCTCCCCACAAGGGGGACCGGGTCACCTCATTTCCTGGTCTCTCCACCTCCCCAGGTGTGGCAGGGGCCAGTATCTAATCAGTTTGCAATCTGATTGTTGGCTGAGAGAATATGCCGGGACTCTTGTGCTAATGTCATAAATACCTGCAGGTTGGTCAGACATGAGTTGGTCTTTAATAGATGACTGCTTGGTGTTACTTTTCCACTACATCCTTGAATAAACCTTCCACCTTACTTGTGACAGTGTGAGGGTTTGGCCTGAACTGCTTTTTGATTGTGTACAGCTGTGTATCCTCTATTGATGCTTGATATTGCTCAACGTTTTCACCTTTTATTTTCACAGTAATGCATTTATTTTTCACATTTCCTACAACATTCACCCTCTAGCTGATATTTCAACTACTTATTTGAATCTTAGTCTACCTTTGATACTAGGTGATACACATTGCCATGAGAATCCATTACTTGTGCTGGTGTACTAATTGAAAACATCCCTCCCGCCTTAGTGCCTAGTTTCCTAACAGATGTGATTACTGCTTATAATACACAGTATTAAAAGCAAGATCACAGACATTGGTAACAGAGCCCCCAACAGTCCCAGCATACAGTATGGTAGTGCGTAAAACCAACCACTAAACCAACTATCTGGGGTACCTACTTCATCCATCTATTTTAGTCTGTAGGTATTGCAGTGTCTGTATTGCTTCTCACAAAGTTCCGTTCTCTGCGTCATTTGCTGGAATAAACATGCAGCATTCGATACCTATCTTCTTTTAAACACCCCCTCACATGGCCGTCATAAGGTCCAGTACATAACGTGTTGCAGTGACATTATCATTAGGGTACACAGTTCTTCCTTCATGGGGCTGAAGCCCTTATTTGTGGTGTTAAATACCTTAAGGGGTTCCCATCTTTTGATATGGAGACAATGATCTGTTGCCTTAGCTTGGTCAAATGGCAAGATGCTCCCAAAGAAAAGTTCAGTGTCATAGAACGCACGGTGTTCTTGAGATATTTCAATCCAGGTGCTTGGGCCATAGTATCCTGCATTTGCCTTCTTCTGGCTCTGATGTAGTAAGGTCATTGGACGGCCCATGTGGTGCTTATGCAAAGCAGATATATTTATTCTGGGTATCACAAAACTGGAGCGTGCTAAGTTACCATGGAACAAAGTCCTCCCCAGGTAGGTTGTAACTGGGCATACAGTAGTTCTCCACACTGCCAGAAGACTGTGACCTTGCAGCCAATATTCTGACCCGCGTCCACGGTCTCATTTCCCCTGAAAAATAAGGAGACAGGTTAGTTTCATAAAAGTCTGAGGATTCACAATGCTGTCTACCCATGTGTAGCGTGGAATGCTTGATCCCAGATGAGGATACATTTGCTTATGACATCCTGGTTGACATCAGTGCCATCCCACAAAGATATAGCCCTACAGGAAAACTGGATGTCGGGATGCCACTTGTTATGAGCAAAGACTGATCCTCTGACTCTGAGCCCTGGCCTGTGGACACAATCTGGGTGCAAGGAGTTTGTAAGATAGCTGTTACACTCGGTTGATAGGCATGTTACCCTAGGAAATATAAATCTAGGTCCATCTGGGACCAATCTACAGTGGTGGGACATCCTGTTTTTCTCATGTGTGTTATTTCCTCTTTTATCTCTTGTCTGTTTGTAAGGATGCGCAGTACTTCTGGCAACATGTCGTATCTTGTGGCATTAACTAGAGAGCATACTACTCTGACATACGTCAATTGTATTTGGGCTTTTATTCTACACAAGTACAGGTGAGCTATGTCTGGTGGTACTTGCTTTGTGGAGTGTAGTCTGTCTGAACCAGTAGCATGGGGAATCAAGGAGCCCACAAAGCATGGCACATTTGTGTCTTCTGCACATATTTTTGACATGAGTTGATAGCATAGATTGTCTGACAACTTAGCAAAAGTGGTAGGGGTCACATTGTTACTAGAGAGCTCTTTTCAGCAAAGAAAGATATTGAATTTGGGAATACTTTGCTAACAAAGAGGAAAAAAGATAGATTTATGAGATAAAAGAGAAATAAAAAAGCAAAAATACATATTTTTGGTATTGTCCATTCAAAAGATAGTCCAAAACTATAGTTGGAGGGGGGCTATTTCAGGGTGACATTCTTCCTCTCCCCTCTTTTTTCATCTTGAACTGTCCATTATTTTTGATGAGCAGCTGGGTCGAGACGCACATGCCTGTGATGGATCAAAGGTTTCCTGCCATCCACTTTGAGAGCTGTTGGTGTACCAGTGGTGACTGTGTAGGAGCCCTACAAATGTTTCCCTTTCCATTGGTGAGCAAAGTTCTATATGAACACTTGATCTCCTATTTTTACTTTTGGAAGGTCGACCACTGCATTTGCGCACTTCTCTTTTCCTTGGGTTACCTGTTTGAAAATGAACTTTGCATATTATGTTAATTTGCACAAATGCATATGCATTTTTAATCAACTTTCTCCCTGAATTTAATTTCTGGTGGTAGGGACTTGGACATTAATGGATCTTCCTGGCACTATTTGGTGAGGAGCCAGGTGATGGTCTGAGCGTGGGGTATTCCTTAGGGACAACAGTGCTATTGACAGCCAGTGTAGCCACTTTTTATTTAGGATGGCACACAACTTGCTGATTTTACTTTTCAGGAAGCCATTCAGGTGCTCAACAATGCCATACTTTGTGGGTGGTATGAGGAGAACAATGTGTGCTTTATCCCTGATAGTGCTGGTAGGTGTTCAAAAATTGTGTTAGAAAGATTAGTACCACTGTCGGATCTTATGGCTTCTGGGATCCCCCATCAGGTAATCACTTCTCGAAGTAGGAATGTAGCTGCTCATTTGGCATCACAATGGATGGATGGTCCTGCCTCAATCCATCTAGATAAGGGGCAGACAATCACTATGAGGTACCTTTAGCTGTTGCACCAGACGATCATATCCACAAAGTCCAAGTGAAGGGCCTTAAAGGGACCTTTGTGGTCAGGGGACGGTGGCGCTTACAACTTTTAGAGTGGGATTAGGAAAATACTGCTGACAAATTGTGCAGCTATGTAGATACATGGTTATTGTGTCATGCAAATTGGGGACAAACCAGTTTTGCTGGATTTGGGTCGTAAAATGGTCCTTGGAAGTGAGAGCTGGTAAATGAATGTGATCCAGGGAAATTGCAAGCAAAGCCTGTGACATAGCTGGCTTTCCTGTAGATAGCTGTCTATACGCTATGTTGCTCCCGGACTGGACACACCCTCTATTTTCCCATAACTGCTTTTCGTGTGATGACGCAGCTTCGTGTAGTTCCCTGAGGTGTAACCTTGCTGACTCAGTGTAGTGGAGTGTGCCCTTGTATAAGGTAGTCTATGCTTTGGCCTTCACAGGTGGGGCAGTCTGAGCCACCAGGAAAGGGGCAGGTTGCAAGTCTGATGATACTTTTGGGGGCATAAGTCTGGCTGCATCCTTAGCTGCCTGATCCACCAGCGTATTACCCTGGGACATGAAATCCTGTCCATTTGTGTGCACTGCGCATGTCAAAACTGCCACTGCCTGCGGTAGAGCTAGTGCATATATTAGGGCTTCAAAGAGTTCTCTATGCATCACAGGACTACCATCTGATTTAAGGAAACCTCGCCTACTCACATCTTATGATATTGGAGTGTACAGTGGTTGTTACATATGCTGAGTCTGATTATATTGTAACTATTTTTCCAGCTCCTGACTTAAGGGCCACTATTAATGCTGTTAGCTCTGCTGCCTGCGAATAGTGTGTCGGCAGGGGTAATTTTTCTATGACCTGTAGTGTATCTAAGAAGGTGTGTTGCTGAGCCCTGACTACCGGTGTCACGGTGTGTCTCATCTCTGTTTCTTGGTTGATGGTGGCAGAACTGTCCACAAAATAGACAACGCTGTCTGGCATAGGGTCCTCTGTGGCTTGACTGCATTCATGGTGCACAGTCATGTTAGTCATCCTTGGGGTTGGATGAAGAATGTTGCAGGATTGACTTTATGACATTTCACAATCTTCAAGGATGATAGTGGCAGCATCACTTCATATCCTGACAGTTTCTGAGTAGTTCGAGGGGTCTTGGCCTTCTAGATTATAGCAAACACTGCATGTTCTGCATAGAGCATCACTAGTGCTCACATAACTATGCACTTCTGTACTGCAAATCCTACAGTGGCCAGTGTCCCTTCATAACCGAGTCCAGCATCCTACTGAAGTAGTAGATTGGTTTGTGTCCTAGTGGGTACTTCTGTGTGAGGGCAGCTGTCATCACCTGACCATTGCAGTAGCAGAATAAGTAGAACTCCTTGGTGTAATCTGGAGGTCCCAGGACAGGAGCATTTGTTATCTCATGCTTCAATTGTTGGTAAGTTTCCCTCATCCCTGCTGTCCAAATGATCTTATTCTCCCTATCTCTAGCCTGCTTGATAGGCATCAACAATGGTGCTATTAGAGTGCTGTAATCAAACACCCATTGTCTCATGTAGTTACAGAGGCCCAGATACCTTTGCATTCCTCTGACCATTTCTGGCACTGACATTTGCCTAATGGACGCTGCCCTTTCAGGTGTTAGACGTCTACCAAGGGCTGACAGTAATTGTCTTAAGTATTGGCCTTCTTTCTTACAGTATTGAATTTTCCCCTTCTCCTCTTTGTATTCTGTCTGGGCAAGAGTGGTTAGAAGAAATATAGGCCCTCATTACAACCCTGGCAGTAAATCCCGCTTTCTGCCATGCAGAAGACCGCCAACATACCGTTGCGGCTGCGGAAGTCCGCTACAGGCATCACGACTCACAGGTCGGAATCCGCCACAATACACACACCCACAGGTTAGTGATAAACTGGCGATACCAAAACCCACACCGTCACGCCAACAGGAATATGCCCACAATATCACGACCCACTAATCAACGCAGTGGTCTTTCAACCACGTTAATCCATTGGCGGTACACACCGCCGCGCTCAAAATACACAAACATTTACAAAACACTCCACATTGGACAATTCAAAATACACACACCTGACACACATACACACACCACACCCACACACCCAATCCAATATAAAGCACACACCCACATCACCCACAAACCCTTACCACCAAAATTTTGAAAGAAGGCCAGAGAGAGAGATTACCTAACACAACACCAGCTTCCACAGACACACAACACCATCAATTATACAACATCCACACACCTCAAAAAACACACACCAACACATCCCCTCACACATCACAACAGACAGCACCTCAAACATCCCCCACACCACATCATGGCACCTCAAAGACACCCCAGGTTCTCTGAGGAGGAGCTCAGGGTCATGGTGGAGGAAATCATCCGGGTAGAGCCACAGCTATTTGGATCACACGTGCAGCAGACATCCATTGCTAGGAAGATGGAGCTATGGTGAAGAATCATCAACAGAGTCAATGCAGTGGGACAGCATCCAAGAACACAGGATGACATCAGAAAGAGGTGCAATGACCTACGGGGTAAGGTACGTTCTGTGGTATCCAGACACCAGATTGCTGTACAGCGGACTGGCGGTGGACCCCCACCCCGTCCCCCACAACTAACAACATGGGAGGAGCAAGTCTTGGCAATACTGCATCCTGAGGGCTTCTCAGGAGTAGCAGGAGGACTGGACTCTGGTAAGGCAAATCTTTACTACTTTATTACCCCACCCCACCTGCATGCCATCACATACTCCCACCCTCACACCCATCACCCCAACACCCCACAGATACCCCACTACCACAACCCACACATCCCAAAATCAAGCTCTGCATGTAACACCAGTACATGGACACCCATCACCAAAACATGTCCAGTAGAGAGACTCACTCATGCCCCAAAATCACCAATCACACAAGGGCCACAGCAATAATGCAAACACAGGATTAGAGGTTAACTCACCCATTGCACAAGATGGCACACACAGATACTAACATTATGCATTCACACTCCAACAGGACCCCTACTCAACGTCACAGGACAGGAGGTGCCAAACATATCCAGTCCGCCCACAGAAGAGGCCCACAGTGATGACAGCAGCTCTGCATGCCTGGATCAAGATGAGCAGCCCGGACCATCAGGGACCTCGGAACAGTTGGTTCCCCTGACACAGCCACAAACCACCACCGAATCTCCCCCCTCAGGAAACACCACCACAGCACCCACCCAGTGGGCCCATTCCTCTGTCCCCAGGACACGTCAATCAGCAGTGTGTCCACCACTACAGGGAACCCAGGCAAACCCACTAACACAGGACGATCAGGGACCTGAGGGCAGTGGGCACACGGTTCAGGGGACAGGGGCATAGGATAACAGGGAAGTTGGGAGGACTGCTGTGCGACTGGGGAACGAAAGGCCCAGGGAACCCACTCTCCACAAGGCACTCTCCAACATCATGGGAGCTTACCACCGTTCCCAGGAGACCATGGGCACGGTACTGGCCAAGTTTCAGGAGACCCAGCGACTGCAGGAAGAACACTACCTGGGGATCAGGTAGGACTTGAAGTCCATCAACACCACCCTGGTCACCATTGCAGGGGTGCTGGCAGTCCTTGTCAACACAAGGAGGGACACTGTGGCACACCAACGGGCCCCTGACACTAGCTTGGACGATGAACAGCCCTCCACCTCTGCCGGCGCTAATGGACAGGAGGCACCACCACAGGAACAACAGGCCACCAGCACCCAACCCCCTGCAGAAGGAGAACCACCCCGCAAACAGTCTCTGAGATCCAGGAACAAGACAGAGAACATTGCCAAGACCCCCGCCAGGAAATAAGACCCCCCTGAATGTTCCCTTTCTGTCCCACTTTGTCACCCTGTCCACCTGAAACTGCCATTGCTCTACTTCCTATGCCCCATTGGACAATGCACATGTGAAACAAATAGACTGGACTCGACCATGGACATTCCTCCACCATCACCCCAGCACATTTCACACCCCCACCACCTGTTTGCACAGAAATAGACACACTTGAATCACAAAACAATCTGGAGTCTGTTTGTGCCTTCACTAATGTGTAATTGCAAAACCTCTGGAATATAGCAATGTCAATGTACCTGTTCACATATCAATGCAACACAGCTGTAGGCCAGCAGTAAAAATAGCAGAGGGCACAAAGTGGGACCCAGATCTGTGAAATGGAAAGGCAAAGTAACAAGTCAGGGTCCATACACTGAGTGAAAATGACAGACTTATGCTAGCTCCAACAATAGTATGAGATGTGGGAAGCAGTTACATCTTGTTACCTGTGTCTCACTGGAAGTATTGCATGATGATGTTGTTTCGGTTGTCAACACCTTCTTCTTCTGCCTCCTCTTCTTCACTGTCCACAGGCTCCACAGCTGCCATGAGACCACCATCTGGCCCATCCTCCTGCAGAAAAGGCACCTGGCGTTGCAAAGCCAGGTTGTGCAACACACAGCAGGCCACGATTATCTGGCTCACCTTCTTCGGTAAGTAGTATAGGGAGCCACCTGTAAGATGGAGGCACCGGAATCTGGTCTTCAGGAGGCCGAAGGTCCTCTCTATAATCCTCCTAGTTCGCCCATGGGCCACATTGTAGCGTTCCTCTGCCCTCATCCTGGGATTCCTCACTGGGGTCAGTAGCCATGACAGGTTGGGGTGACCAAAGTCACCTTCAAATGTGGAGGGACAACTGTTAGACACACACTAACTCTTAAGGACATCTCCAGACCCAGACACCTAGTCACACTGAATTGGGTCCATGTCCTCCCCTAATAGCCACACACTGTGCCTCTGGAGTTGCCCCATCACATAAGGGATGCTGCTATTCCGCAGAATGTAAGCGTCATGCACTGAGCCAGGAAATTTGGCATTCACATGGGAGATGTACTGGTCTGCCAAACACACCATCTGCACATTCATAGAATTGTAGCTCTTCCGGTTTCTGTGCACCTGTCCACTCCTGTGGGGGGGGGTACCAAGGCCACATGTGTCCCATCAATGGCACCTATGATGTTGGGGATATGTCCCAGGGCATAGAAGTCACCTTTCACTGTAGGCAAATCCTCCACCTGAGGGAAAACGATGTAGCTGCGCATGTGTTTCAGCAGGGCAGACAACACTCTGGACAACACGTTGGAGAGCATAGGCTTGGACATCCCTGATGCTATGGCCACTGTCGTCTGAAAAGACCCACTTGCCAGGAAATGGAGTACTGACAGCACCTGCACTAGAAGGGGGATTCCTGTGGGATGGCGGATAGCTGACATCAGTTCTGGCTCCAACTGGGCACACAGTTCCAGGATTGTGGTACGATCAAGCCTGTAGGTGATAATTACATGTCGCTCCTCCATTGTCGACAGGTCCACCAGCAGTCTGTACACCGGAAAAGATGGGAGGACATTCGCCACTGGAGCAAGAAGACGGAGGAGGCCCAGTTGGCGATGGCCTCCCAACCTGGGAGGGTGCCCATCGCACCATAACCCCCCTGATGTTCCGGATCCTGGTGGTGGCATACCTGGAGTTGGATGGGCGCTTGAGGGCATCATAGCAGCCACAAGGGGGTGAGTACACTCTCATTCAGCTGATTCAGCGCGCATTGTATGTGTCTGGGTAGGGGAGGTGGGCTGTGGGTTCCCCTAGGCCAGGGCGAGTTTAGTAGGCAAGGTCCCTTCTTAAGGCAGGCCCTGTGGCACCCCACCCCACCTGTGTACAGAGCCAACTACACCTAGTCAGGCTCCTGTGACTTCCATGTGTGCAGCAATCAGGCATAGCCTTGTAACCCATGTCCTTGTGATTGATTAGGGAACTCCAAGTGCACGGCGTAGTGCAGGGGGCTTCTGTGTCTGTAGTGTCCGCCAACAGTAGCGGTATTGCATGCACTCAACATGTCTTTCTTCTGTCTCCCCCCCCCTTTTTGTGGTCTCCCTGTGCTTGTGTGCATTAGCATCATCAGGTGGAGGAGCAGTGGCACCGGATCAGGAGAGCTGTATCCCACATGGCCCTGGAGGGCGACACAACGGAGTCAGAATAAACCAGTGGAACAGAGGGCGAGGGGAGCTCCACGGCGGGGACAGGAGCTGAGACCAGCGACGGGGACTCCTCCTCTGATGGGAGCTCCCTTGCGGTGGCGGGCCCCTCTGTGCCCCCCGCATCTACAGGTACAGCCTCCACCCTCACCTACCAGCACAGCCCTCCCAGCAGCACCTCAGCGTTTGCCCCATGGCCGCTCACCCAGGAGGGTGGGCATCTCCTTCACCCCAGGCACCTCAGGCCCTGCCCCAGTCAGCCCTGCTGTCCTCAGTGAGGAGGCCATTGACCTCCTCAGGTCCCTCACTGTTGGGCAGTCTACCATTTTGAATGCCATCCAGGGTGTACAGAGGCAGTTGCAACAGACCAATGCATACCTGGAGGGCATTCATTCTGGTCAGGCAGCCCATTAGCAAGCTTTTCAGACTCTGGCCTCAGCACTGATGGCAGCCATTGTCCCTCTCTTCAGCCTCCCCCCTCCAACTTCCTCCACCCAGACCCAAACCCCTGTACCTCAGCCTATCCCAAGCACACCATCAGACCAGCATGCACACACGTCAACACACAAGGGAAGCTCAGGCAAACATAAGCACCACACATCCCACAGGCACTCACGCAAGCATCATACACATGCAGACATACCAACAGCCACTGCCTCCACTGTGTCCCCCTCCTCCTCGTCTCCCTCCTTCCTCCCAGTCTGGTGTCCACTCACACCTGCATGCACTACATCGTCAGCCACTACCTCCATCACCAGCACACCCACCACCACACCCCGCTCACGTGCAATCACCACCCCCACTACCATTCACACATCCCCTATGTCCTCTCCCAGTGTGTCTGTGAGCCTACCTCCCAAGGTACACAAACGCAGCCACACACCCACCCAACAGCGATCCACCTCACGACAGCCTCCAGCCCATGCACCTTCACCCAAAGTCACCAAACGTACACCTCCTACAACCACTACCTCTTCCTCCACTCCCAAACCCCCTCCATCTACCCATCCCAGTGTGACCTCTTCCCCTCACCTCCCCCACCCCTTCAGTCTCCTAGGGCCCGCCTCTCCAGGTCCCAACCCAGCTCTTCAGCCACAACATCTGCGGGAACAGTGGTGCCAGTAGTAACCGGCTTCTGGAGTGCGCCAGGCAGCAGGGCAGCCAGTGTGCCAAGGAGCCAGAGCACGGACAGTCCCCCACCTCAAAAGCACAAAAAGTTGGCCAGTGCCCGGCGGGAGAGAGGAAAAAAATCTTCCACCAAAGCCTCTCCCAGGGGTACAGTTGGGAGTGTGGAGACAGCTGCGCCACCATCCAAGGTGGGGAAGGGAGACAGTAAAACAGGCAAGTCTGGGAAAACCTGCACGGCAGACAAGACCGCCACAAGCACCGCTGCCAAGGACACCGCCGCCACAAGCACCGCTGCCAAGGACACCGCCGCCACAAGCACCACTGCCAAGGGCACCGCCGCCACAAGCACCGTTGCCAAGGACATCGCCGCCACCAGCACCGCTGTCAAAGACACTGCTAAACAGGAAGCGCCGCCACAAGCACCGCTGAACAGGACACTGCCGCCACCAGCACCGCTGAACAGGACACCGCCACCACCAGCACCGCTGAACAGGACACCGCCGCAACAAGCACCGCAGGCCAGTGAGCGCCAAAGATTCCGACACTACTGAGGCCGCCACGAGCAGGATGAAGCACTCTGGGAACAAAGCCTCCTCCAGAACCAGTGGAGATTGGCATCCACTACCTCAGTCCTTGGCAGGATAAAGCACTCTGGGCACAAAGCCCTCTCCAGAACTAGTGGAGATTTGCATCCACTACCTCAGTCCTTGGCAGGATGAAGCACTCTGGGCACAAAGCCCCTTCCAGAACCAGTGGAGAAAGGCATCCACTACCTCTGTCCTTGGCAGGATGAAGCACTCTGGGCACAAAGCCCCCTCCAGAACCAGGATGAAGCAGTGGGCAACCCACCCACTGGAGAGACTTGAGAGACTTTGATTTTGCACTCCCCAGGATGCAGCAGTGGGCAAACCACCCACTGGAGTGACTTGAGAGACTGTGGCTTTGCACTCCCCAGGATAAAGCAGTGGGCAACCCACCCACTGGAGAGACTTGAGAGACTGTGGCTTTGCACTCCCCAGGATGCAGCAGTGGGCAAACCCCCCACTGGAGATACTTGAGAGACTGTGGCTTTGCACTCCCCAGGATAAAGCAGTGGGCAAACCACCCACTTGAGTGACTTGACATACTGTGGCTTTGCACTCCCCAGGATAAAGCAGTCGGCAACCCACCCACTGGAGAGACTGTGGCTTTGCACTCCCCAGGATAAAGCAGTGGGCAAACCACCCACTTGAGTGACTTGAGAGACTGTGGCTTTGCACTCCCCAGGATAATGCAGTGGGCAAACCACCCACTTGAGTGACTTGAGAGACTGTGGCTTTGCAATCCCCAGGACAAAGCAGTGGGAAAACCACCCACTTGAGTGACTTGAGAGACTGTGGCTTTGCACTCCCCAGGATAAAGCAGTGGGCAACCCACCCACTGGAGAGACAGTGGCTTTGCACTCCCCAGGATAATGCAGTGGGCAAACCACCCACTGGAGAGACTTGAGAGACTGTGGCTTTGCACTCCCCAGGATACATCAATGGGCATGGAGCCCCCTCGTGGATCTGGCGTCATGCACTCATCCGGCTGAGGTGCCCCCCCTTCCCTTCCCCCTGAGGTGCCTGTTGTATTTCTATCTGATGCCCCAGCAGTGTTCTCTCCGTTTTGATCGGGTATTGAGTGTTGGCCTCGCCCATGCATTTTGGGCCCAGTGGTCCACAGACTATGCTGGTGGAATACCTTGGACTTGTATTCTTTGTGTATACATTTGTTTCTAGTGTAAATATATGTATATGAATGTATATATTTTTGATTACTGTTTTTAAATAGATTACAAACGTTCAACTCATTTCCTTTTGTCCTTGCTTTCTTCCAGGGGGAGTTGGGGGATGTTAATGTAATGTATCAACATGTACTTGTGTGTGTGTGTTGTAGTGGGTGAGGGTGGGGGTGGGAGTGTTGCGTGTTGTATGTGTGTTTCACTCTTTTGTCCCTCCCCCCTCCCCTGTGTCGTAGGTGCAGAACTCACTGTGGTCTTCGCCTCCGTCTTTGTTGTTCCTGGTAGAGAAGCAGGAAGATAAAGGCTGGCAGTATATGGAGCTTGGGTTCCATGGCGTCCCGATTCCTCGTGGGGTGTGTAGTGGTGAGCGTTTTCCTTTCCAAGTCCTGTTTGCGCCGTGTTTTTGTTCGAGGTGAATCCGCCCCGGAAAAGGTGGCGGTTTGGACTGTTGAAATACAGTGGGCGGAACCTTGTCTTCCGCCTGTCTGTTAGCGGTTACCGCCGCGGTGTTTGTTTGTACCGCTGTGGTGGTCGGAGTGTTAAAGTGGCTGTCTATGCTGGCGGTTTCCGCCACAGTCGTGATTCCATTTTTTTACCGCCACCATATTGGCGGTTTTACCGCCGCTTTAACACCGCCCGCCATGGTTGTAATGACCACCTATGTCTGTTTTGTTCCCTATGAGGGAGCTCAGCAGACTTTTTACATCCCCTACTGCCATGTGATGCCTGCAGTTTTCTTCTCAAATGTTCTGATCCATTTGCCTGCTCCCTCTGTGAGCAGTGGAAACTGTTTTCTGAGGTTTTCTTTTCCATTTGTGGCCAAAGAACATAATGTGGGGCCCAAGGGCCCTTATGTATCTTATGTAAAAGGGTGGTGGCTTGCTTGGGATGATGCTGTCTAGCGTACTGCTCCCATCTACGCAGATATTTCCTCATGTAAGGGTAGTCCTAATCAGGATCACCATCACCATACAGAATGCAGTCTTTAGCATTTGCCATATCTTTAGGACAATTGACCCCTCTTCTCGCCAGGGACTCATCTGCGGAGCTAACTGCTCAGTACAGTCTACTAAATGTTCTACAACAAAACTGCATGACAAAATGCCAGCTATCTTCTCCATCAGGGATGGCCTCACTGGGGGTGAGGCCTGTGCTGCATGAATTTGCTTGTGCACTCATTTGCTGGGTGGGTCTATAGTGGAGAGTCATTCATCACCTCACCTCACTTGATCCAACTCCGAGGTCCGGCTGGCCATGGCTACCTTGAAATTGCAGCCGCTCAAGCTCTGTAGCTCGGGGCTTCCTGCTTCTAGGGGACACATCTTGTTCTCTTCCCCTTGTATCAATTGGGTTAGGCAGTCTCCATGTGTCCCTGGGGCAATCTAGATCAATGAGTGGTCTTTCTTTGAGACCATAAATATAGTGACTTGTTTTATGGGTTAGGAAGCATCACTAATGCTTTCTATCCTCTCTGCTAATTTCCCAAGGCTTCTCTGAGTTTGCTCTGTACAGTCATCATCATGCCCTTCTCACCTCACTTCAATTCTCTCTCTCCTGTCCTCACTGTATGATAGCCAGTCCTGCACACTCTCTGGTAAGACTACTATACCCTCCATCGCCATCTGCCAAGGTGGCGGACTGGCAGACTACTTTCAGTCCTTCTTTGTGCCTGTTTCTTTCCTTGGGATGCATGTTGCCCCATGCACATGGTCTCTCCACCCTGCATTGCCTGCATCCCTTTGTTGTGGGGTGAATGCTTGTCTCCTAAGCATCCTACCTAAAGTGTCCCTTTTTTGAAGCAACTGTGATATTGCTGAAGAAATATGTGATTGGTCATCGCTATCTCCTGAACTCTGCTCTTTGCTTTTCTCCTCTTGGGGAAAGGTATGGTCTAGATGCAGTATGAACTGTGGTTCTAATTGCCCTGAAAGGTGTGGATCCTCTATCCTGGTTTGCTGTCTAGGAGTGCTTGCCCTCTTTGGTTTTGTTAATTATGGGGTCACCTTGGGGGTCACTTTAGGGGAGTGTGGAGGGGTTTCTTTCAGGGTTTTCAAATCCTTCTTCTCGTTCTTCTTCTTCTTCTTGCAGCTGCACCAGTGGGTAGATGCTTGGTACTGTTGGTGTAGTGCTTGTAGGGTCATAGGTAGGTGAGCAGACAGAAGGGGTACTCAAGGTTTCTTTCTGTGAGGAATCTTTTGAGTTTTCACAAAATAATTTCTCTAATGCTAAGGTGGATTCTCTTTTCTTTATTTTGGCTCCTGCATATTTACTTCGAACGTGTGTGACAACAGGCTCAATTGCTATATCATTGAACGTTCCTTCTTTTAGTCAAGGATACTTATGCTTTTGGGTGACTTTAAACCACACCTGGTTATATTTTGTAATTTATTTCTGTTACTGGGGAACACCTTCTGCTTATGTTGTAAGGGGGTCTCCATGTTCAGGTGTTCTTAACCTTTCCAAAGTAAAGTTTTACCTTTTCCGCTACCAGATGTCCGTGACTTTAAAGTGGACACACATACCTTTGTAGCGGGAAGTAACGTCATCTACTTTTTCTACTTTACCATTTCTACAATAGGTTTTCAGTTTTTGTTTTTATCTACCCAGTCTTATGGGGCACATTACAGTTCAATTTTCCATTACATGCAATGTGCATTAAAAAAACAGCTTGCATATTTATACAATATCTCACAACAATATCACACGGTGGCCACACGTCATTCTACTGCTCATGGTTGCCATCAGTCACTCAACAAAACGAAAAAACTGCTTGCATGTGTTTCCCTTATGCCCTAGCTGATTCACAAAGAAAAAACACAAATTGCACGCAGGTATAATGCGTTACTCTTACGGCCTTGCTAATTCACAAAAAAAAAAACCCACAAATGGCACGCAACTCACATGCATTACCCTTATGGTTTTACTGATTCACAAAGGAAAAACACAAATAACACACAAGTTGTCTGCATTACCCTTACAGTCATTACTGATTCACAAAGAAAAAACACAATTTGCACGCAAGTCAAATGTGTTACCCTTACGGCCTTACTGATTCACATAGAGAAAAACACAAATCGCACGCAAGTCACATGCATTACTCTTACGGTCTTACTGATTCACAAAGAAAAAACACAAATTGGACACAAGTAACATCCGTTACCCTTACAGCCTAACTGATTCACACAGAAAAAAAACCCAGAAATCACACACAAGTTACATACATTACCCTACAGCTTTACTGATTGACAAAGGAAAAAAAAACACAAATCTCTTGCATGTCACATGCGTTACCCTTAGGGCCTTGCTGATTCACAAAGCCAAAAAACTACAAATTGCATGCTCTTACATTACAGTTACCTCTTCATTTAGTATTGCCAAGAAGAGCGCATTTATTTAAAAGGAGCATCTGCCCTCACCTTTAATGGTGTGGCGGTCCCCCGAGCCTTTTAAACCCCACTGTGCACACGCAGAACTTGAGTTAACTCAGCTTCTTCTCAAAATATTAAGCTTGTGCACACTGGTTTCTCTGCAGCGGTTGGCAGGTGGTCTTCCGGTGCCTGCTATCACATGGGTGTGTAAAGGAACATCCTGGAGTGGCTTGCCAACTTTTGTGAGGTAAACACATATGCTCTCTTGACTCAGAAATGACCAAGCAGACTCTTTTTGGCAGTTCCAAAGACAGTATTTACCAACTGTTGCAACAGCGAGAAAAACATTGCTGACTGCACCTCAGCCCTGCACAACCTGCCTCCGCGGTCTTTCTCAAATGCCTGTTCACAGACAGGCTCTTATAGATAAATCAGTACAACACTTCACTACACATGATTAACAACTGAGAACTGGCAAGTTTACAAAATAATATGGAAAACACTCATAACCATGTGACCCCATAACCACAAATTCCTGGGTTAAGACATTACACGCTCTTTATTATACATTCAACAAAGGTTTATGACCGTGCATTCTTTGACCTATGAATGTGTACCTACACTTTTGTAAATGTTATTTGTTTAAAGTGTGTGGTGACAGCATTGTGGGCCTGACTCAGAGCGTTTGGAATTTGGTTTCTTCCCTGCACCCACTGTAAGTTGTGCACCTGTATGCTTTGGGATAATTCAATTAGGTGCCCAGTATCTATTCAATTTGCTATCTGTTTGTAGGCACAGAGAGTGTGCCGGGGACTCATGTGCTAATGTCGTAAACAGCTGCAGGTTGTACAGACAGGAGTTGGCCTTTAACAGATGATCCTTTCGTGTTTCTTACTCTGCTACATCCTTGAATAAACCTTTCATGTTCCTCATGTTAGTGTGAGGGTTTGGCCTAAACTGCTTCGTGATTCTGAACAACGGTTTAGCTTCTACTGATGCTTGATATTGCGCAATGTTTTCACCTTTCGTATTCGCGGTAATGCTTTTATTTTTCACATTTCCTTCAACAAAATGTATTCGGCAAGAGAACGGTAAGGGTGTAGAATGTACCTGGTGCTGCATTTTGAAGCACACTGTCACAAATATGTTACTAACACATGATCTTGTAGCACATTGGCATTTCAGACCACATATTTTCCATTGAAATTGTCACTAAGGGCTACATGTACGAAAGTGAGAAATAACGTTTTCCTAATTACGATTTTGTGCAAATCGCAATTAGAAAATTGCTATTTCCAATGTACGAAACTCTTTCAAGTATTATTATTGCTTCCTAGTGGGTCTCAGGTAGACCAAACTCGAGGCAGATTGCAATTTGTAACCCATTAGAAATTGCAGCCATCACAGGGATGGTGGCCTACAGTGGAAAGCAGGCCATCATGTCTGTGATTACTTTTAAATAAAAAAATCTTATTTTTTTTTAATACAGCCTATTTTCCTTTCAGGAAATGGGATGCACTTAAAATAAAAAAACAAATAAAACTTAAAATTTTCATTTTTTAGGAGTAGGCAGTGAAGCATGGGACCACTGTCTACTCTTAAAAAATATTTTCCCAACAATCTTCCCAGTTGTGAATGGGTTAGAACTTGGGGATGTGTTGAAGAAAGGTTGGGGGTCCAGGACTTCCGTCCCCAGCATTCAACACAGTAAATGGGCTGCCGAAGTGCCTTCAACGCACCTGGAGGCACTACAAAGGTATTCCCCAGGTCCCGCTGCACAGGACATGTTGGTGAAAGGTCAGGGGACAGGACTTACTTCACTCCCTAGCATTCAACGCAGCAGAAGGGCCGCCACAGTGCCACAAACACACCTGGAGGTGCAATAAAAGTGTTTCCCGGGTCCCACTGTGCAGGACATGTTGGTGAGACTTGGAGGACAGGACTTCCATCCCCAGCATTAAGCACATGAGGAGGGCCACCACAGTGCTGCAAACGCACCTGTAGGTGCTACAAAGGTGTTCCTTGGGTCCCGCTGCACAGGACATGTTGCTGAGAGGTCGGAGGACAGGACTTCAATTCCTAGCATTCAAGACAGCAGGAGGGCTAAAACAGTGCCGCAAACATGCCTGGAGACACTACAAAGGTTTACCCCAGGTCCTGCTGCGTAGGACGCACCTGAGCACTTGCTCGGGTGAAGACCAGGCCAAGAGCGGGCCTGTCTGAGCCCATCCACACCCAAACGATGCTGGGCTGGGCCTGCAATTTTGGCCCTGGGACAGAATTTAGAGTGTTTAGGACCACCCAGAGATTGGTCATTGTCATTATATCTATACTTCAACTCTACTTTGAATGGTGATTTTTTGTTTTTGTTCCCTTGATATTTTGGAGTTGATTGCCAAGATGAGTAAACACAAAGCACAAGCTTGCACCTCAGTACCTGCCTCAGCCACCGCCCTGACAACTATGGATGCTTTCCTAATCCATGCCATAGATATTATCAACAAGGAAATTGTACTGGTTGAATGTCGTCTCTGCACTGAATGAAGGGCAGGAGTTTATTGAACAGGACTCTAAAATCTCGGGGTTCATGCCTTACCTCAGCCCCACTGGCCCCTTACTCCCATAGAGCCCAATGTTATGGTGATTATTCCATTGGACAAGGGCCCGGGATAAAAAGAAAGAGTTCAGAGGCAGTAACTAAATCAGAGCATGCAAGGGTCAAAATAACTCAGTTACCCAGAGACAGAGCCACCACAAGTCGGGGATTGGAGCACCTGGGCTGTATTTTTGATTCACCGGATGACCCTTTGTTTTGTCACTTTGGATTCCAGGCTAAACCCCATTTTGGAACATTTAGATGCTACAGAGTTGGAAGTAAAAAAACTCAGGGTCAAAAAAGTCTGTGGGAAGGTTAACACCATGACAGTACCCTCCTCCTCATGTACATTGGCAATGGGCCCTGGAATCAGGGAGGTGGCCCATACTCAAGTTATTCTCTCATCCACTCTGCCTCATTCCCTCCAACAGTGTGTTCAGCAATCCGACCAGCAGGTTAACTCTGAAAGTGGAATGTCTTATGTGACTGGGCACCCTTTGATCCCAAACCCCTCTAACAACTCAAATAATTCATCATTAGTCTCAGGGATGCCGGGGAAGGGAGCTGAGCTTCAGGAGTGAGGGTCCTAGAGATATCTCTCTTCCCTGTCTTCATATTCCACCAGATTGCACACCATATATTATTGTGCTGGCTGATGTCCCCAAAGTCAACTTTATGTATTTGGAGTCACAACTCTATGTACTCGGTTTCACATGCCACTTTGAGGACTAACATACCTCCCTGCACTACACCAGAAAATCAACCCAGTCCAAAAGAGGACTAGGGGGTCCTAGAGGGACGGAAAAAAGAAGGAAGTAAAGTTGTGCAAGAAAAGTGTTATACAGACCATCTGGTGACTGTCAGAGTTCATCTCAAAACACAACATGGCTTCATCAAATTAAGCAACATTTAAGAATGCCTATTATTAATGATTGTTAAAGAGGCAGAACTGGTTCAAGAGATCTGTTTTTTTCTATATACTGTGCAAACACTTCAAACATATGGGAAGAGAAGCACACCCACTGTTGAAGTGAGAGTGACAAGGAGTCCTGGGACCCATTTTACTACAAGAGATGGAAGGAGTTTGATGTTAAGAAGGGAGACTATGAGGGCAAGAGATGAGATAGTTGACATGTAAAAGAAAGGGTAAGAGACAAACTGTGAGATCATGCAAGTTAGAACATGGGAGAGAGATAGTGGTGTAGTGAGGGCGTGTTAGAGGCTTCATTTTTAAAGTCACATTTTTAACTTAGCATTTCTTTTCTTATGTAATAACGTACTGAGAAATTGTTGTATATGTTACTTGTTCCTATTAAGCCATCTAAACAGTACCTCTGTCCAAGGCTGAGCACACAGGACACAATGCCTGACCATATTTACTATCCTTTGAGACAGCTCTGCATTTCTAGACACATCACAATATCAAGTTTGCACCTCTGACACAGTGTGACACAGAGAGTGCTTGTATTATAAAAAAAACAGCTCTGGCAGAGGGGGCTCCTACTATGCTGACAGCAGTGTGGGTAGCAGTGTGTCTCAGCAGTGTGGGTAGTTACAGATAATAGTTTACCTACACAGTCACAATACCATGGTTGAAGTATTTATCTTTTTCACCATCTTTGTAATGCAGATTACCATGCTCTGCCTCATTTGCCTAATAATCGCAGCTCATGTTCTTTATACAAGAATAAGACTATTGCAATAAGTGTTCTAAATGAAATTTTCACATTTTTTCTTATGGCTCATCTAGGGTACCCTGAATGACAATGAATGGGTAGATCTATTCCCATGATTTCCTTGGGAATCTGAATAGTCATGTTCGAGGTTGCGGAACCCACATGTTATGCTGGTGTTTAGGGGTTCAGGCGGGACAGTGTGAGCTAGCTAGGAACTGTGTCAACATTCCCCGATGGTATGGATGGAGTGAGTCCCTATACCCTGACGTTTATGTTGACCAAATGCACAGTCCTATTTTATTTGTAGCAACTGTATAACAGTGGTAGGAGGATAGAAGTACAGAAGTGTAAGCTTTTGTTTGATCAAGGAGAATAACATGAAGATAGTGAGTGAAATAGAGACCGAACATGTATGAAAGAAACAAAAAGGGTGAATCCAGACCCTGGCAAAAGGGAATAGAGAGGCTTTAAAAAGAAAAGCTTAAAGAGATTCATTAAAACAGAGAGGTTAGAAGAGAGATCATGGAAGGCCAGCCATTGATGGGAGTTATTAAAATTAATTGCTGTTTGGTGAACATTTTGTTTGCAACTTGCTCACACGTGTCCTTCAATGCCAGAGAGAAAGATGAGCCAAGTAACATGTTCCTATCCAGCTTCCTCCTTTAATCATGCTGTTTGACCTTAGGCAAAGCACATTGGTTCCCTGTGTCTCATTACACCATAGCAGTATTTCAGATGTGCTAATACCCGCAGTAAAAAAAAGGGAAGGAGAATGGACGAATTTCAGATTTTCAGTATATCAAAGCAGTAGTAATCTCAAGGTGATATCTGTTGACCAAAAGCCTCTTTGTGGGTACCCAGGTATTCATTATTTCCCTCAGCATCTAGACAGAAATACCTTGCACATGTACAAGATGACACAAATGCTTTAGAAGACTTTTTTTAAGATATGTTTCTGCGCACAGTTAAAAGAAAATTGGTGTAAGACAGCTCTCATCACCATTATTTTCAAATCGTCAACTGTTTCATGCTGATACTATCAAAATAAGTCTAAACCCCATGATTTTCAAGCTCTTTGAAATATTGACACAGATTTTAGGTTGCAATAGTGTTATAATATACTGTAAGGCTCCCTGTCAATGCAACAAGGACATGGGTTGACCTGCGTAGCTGTACCAGGGGATGGTGGATATGGAGATGTGTTTGGGATGGATATGAGGTCTTTATGTATGTGCTGTATGAGTTCCTTTGCCTTTCTAGGTAGCTTTGAGTTTAACAGTGCCTGGAAGATTATGGAGAGGGAGGGGTGGCAGAGGAATTTGCAAGACACTTCACTAGTCTACATTAGGGCCCATGACAAACATGCTACACCATTGTATTGCACTTAAGTAGCTGGCTGTATCCCTTTTTATTGCTAAACTATATCCACAGCAGTTAAAATTTGGAGGACCTTCATTAGAGCTGTGTCTCTTACATATTTCCAGGGTAAATACATAATACGATTAACAAGTATACAACATATTGTCCATTTTAAGAAGAGGCAATATAAGATCACTCAAGTATATTGTAAAGTGTATCAGCTACTAGACACATTATATTGCACAATGTTTGTATTGGACACTGTGGCCCTCATTATGACATCAGCAGTTTCCACAGGTCTTCTGCCCGCCATAATATGGATACTGCAGGATTTCTGCCACAATAAGGGCGGCAATCCGTCAGTAGCCATGCTGGCGGGCGAGGCACCTGGGCGGTGCTACCACCTGCACCGCCACACCAGTAGGACGCCGCCAACCATATTTTGACCAAAAAGACGGCCTGCAAGTGTCCTGCTGGAGGGGCGATGCTGGCGGTAGCAGCGCCCCTTCCCGTTCCCTGCCGGACGACCACCTCGCTGGACAAGGTAAGTGGGGTGTCCGTCACGGGAGGGGGGTGGAGGAAGGGGGGTGCTGTGTGTGAGTGTGTGGTGTCTGTGTGTATGTATGTATGTGTGTGTGAATGTGTGTATGCATCTGTGAGTGTTGTGGTGTCTGTGTGGTTGTATGCATGTGAGTGAATGCATGTATGGAAGAGTGTGAGTGAATGCATGTGTGGATGTGGTGGTGCATGGGTGCATGCATCGTGCGTGTGGGTGTGTGCATGATTGCGGGGGGTTGGCGGGTGGTGTGATTCTAGGGGGTGGGGGTTGGGGGTTGAGGGGTGGTGTGATTCTGGGTGGGTGGGGGTTGGGGCAGGGAGATTCTAGGGGGGCAAGGGGTGGGGGGTCAGGTGATTGCTTGGGGGAAGCTTTTTACTGGTGTCAGGGAAGGAATTCCCTGTCACCAGTAGCCCTACCGGTGGTACAGCTAAAAAAATTATAGCAGTAGGCCAGCTCATTATACCGCTGGCAGTCATTTGTGGACTGCCAGGTCGGAGATGCACATCTCCTCCCCGGCAGTTCATACCGCCATGGTGGTATGAGTGGTGATGTGGCTGGTTGGCTGCAGCCAACCTGCCACACTTATAATGTGGCGGTATACACCGCCAGCCTGTTGATGGTGATACCGCCACATTAACCCTGACGGTCAAAAGACCGCCAGGGTTAAAATGAGGGCCTATGTAACATGTCTTGGTATAAAATGCACACGTTAGACATCATGTAATGTTCCAAGAACATAATGTGTAGTGTATCATAGTGTTGACTCCTATTGTGCATTTTAAGGCCAAGGCCTACCAGACTGTGCTTCTCTCTGGTTTGCTGAAAACTTCTCTGTGAATGCATTACACCCATTGCTTAACAGTGCCTCTGTGGTTTGTAACTCACATTTGCTTGCTTACTATTTGCTGACTTTATTTGTTTCGGGCTGTTAAGCTTGATTTCATTTCTTCTGTTGCCCAAACCCTACAAATGGCATCTTTCCCCTAGTGCTTGATTTCTGTAAACAGCCTTGAAATCTTGTTCTGATCTTGTCACATTTGCTGTGCTTCTAAAGACAGAAGTCATAAGTCAAGCCCTTTCTTCCAAGGCATCTTGGTGTTTACTGTCCTTTCTCTGACTTCAAAATGAGAGGATTTATGTGACAATCTTGCAGTGAAAAGCTTTTTATTCAAGCACTCAACAAAGTTGACATGCCTGTAATGCCACTTCAATCTGCGTCACTTTACTCTGCATCACTGCACTCTACTCTACACAACTTCACTCTATGCCACTGCACTCTACATCTCTGTACCCTACTGTACACTACTCTACTTTATGCTGATGCACTCTACACAACTCTGCATTACTCCACTCTTTGCCACTGCACTCTACACTACTCTAGGTCACTTAACTTGGAACCATTCAATTCTACACCTCTCCACTCTACTCTACTCCACTCAATGCCACTCCATGCCACACTAGTCTGCAAAACTGCACTCTGTGCCACTGCACTTTACACCAATACACTCTACGCCAATGCACTGTACTCTGTACCACTCAACTTTATGCCACTGCACTCCATGCCTGACATAGACTGCACCACTGCACTCTACTCCAATGCCCTTTACACCACTCTACTCTAAGCTGCTGCACTTTATGCCAATGCACTCTACACCACTCTACTCTGCATCAAAACTATCTTCACCACTGCATTCTATGCCAATCTACTCTGCGCCACTGAACTCAATGCCTATTTACCCTACTCTGCACCACTCTACACTAAGCAACTGCACTCTATGCCACTCTACTCTGATACTCTACTCTGCACCACCGTAATGTATGCCACTGCAATCTAGTCTGCACAACTCCATGCAACTTTACTCTGCAACCTCCATGCCACCCTACTCTATCCCACTGCCCTCTGCAGCACTCCATTCTACACCACTGCACCACTCCATGCCACTGTACCACTCTTCACCACTGCACTCCACCTCACTGTAATCTATGCCACTTGATCAGTATAGGTAAAGGTGCGGAAGACATTGTGACGTGAAGGGTTAATTAGCTTGAACAGTGTAGATGAGCATGATGCCTACTGAAACCCGAACATGGAAAAGTTCACAATGTTGTTTTCAAGCTTCTTTTCCAACATTCCGTAGATAAAGTTATTCGCAGCTGCATGTGTAAGAAACAGGATGTGTAGGAGTGAAAGGCGGAGGTCGTCTCAAACTTGAGAACGAGAGTACAGGAAAAAGATGGAATGAAAACAATGGCCAGGGAATGACAGAGCAGCCAAGAGTCACGTGCTGATAACATAGCTAGAAAATGCTAGAAAGGGATAGAATCCAAGCTTCGGGTTATTTAAGCGCTGAAGTGCGGGTGAGGGGATTGAAGCTCGCTGAATGGGGTTGTGAAAGCTGCCAACACCAGGCCCACAGCGCTGCCTCCCTGTTTTGCTGTTCAGAGACCGTGACACTTGAGAGGGAGAGAGGTCCAAGCGGGCGGTAGAGGGCTTCCCAGCATTTCGTGGACTAAGTTAAGTTCCACCCAGGGGTGAAAGGCCTTTGTTTCTCTGCTCTATTATTATGATTGATTATTTTGCTTGCACTGTGTTTATAATCTAAAGTATTCAGCTTGTTTATATTTTGCTTCCTGAACATGGTAGTGTGAGCTTGCTGCAGTAATTGAAATACACATTTTTGTATACAGTTAATCAAAGCTTATATCTGTCAATGAACTCTTTGCCCATATACAAATAGATGCTCTTTGTCATATGTTTATATATAAATTGATGCCCTTTATTGCTAATTTCATTATATTTCGTTGATGTGCCAAATGCCTGCATTTACCTGAAACTCTAGTAAAGATAAATTGTGTTCATAATTGGCGTGTGGTCCTTCATTGAGCGTCCTTATTGACTTATATTGAGCACATCAGGTGTCAATCAGTCACCTGGATAAGACACCACTGCACTCTGTGCCACTGCATCCTATGCCACTCTACACCACTGCACTCCATGTCACTCCACTCTGCTGCTACTCTACCATGCAACACTCTATTCTATGGCACTGTACTGTATGCCACTCTAGTCTACACCACTGTACTGTATCACTGCACTCTGTGCCACTCCATCCTACTCTGTACCACTGTACTCTATGCCACTCTGCTCTATTCAGCACCACTCCACACTATTCAACTGCGCTCTACACAACCGCACTCTACGACACTCTACTCTGCAGCACTGCACTCTATGACACAGCACTTTACTCGGCTTCACTCTACGCCAATGCACTCCCCACCACTACACTCTGTAAGCTGTATGCCACTGCACAATACTTTCCACCATTCTACACCAATGCACTCTGTACCACAACACATTGCATCACTCTATGCCACTGGACTCTGCAGCACTCCATTCTACACCACTGCACTCTATAGCACTCAACACTGGACCACTCTATGCCACTACACTCTACTCTGCACCATTGGGCCACTCTAGTTTACTCTGCACTACTCTTATCTATGACACTGATTTCTACAATGCAACATTCTACCCTACAACACTCCATGCCACATTATGCCACTCTATGCTATTTCACACGACTCTCCTTTCTGGCATAAACTTTTAGCCATGCTGAACAGTAGCCACTCTGGTGTAACACATGACTAAAACACATTGGCAAAGCCAAAAGCTCTTACATAAGTGAGACCTACTGGCTTTGCCAATGCTTATTTTGAACTGTGGTCTCTGCAACAAGATGTTTATAATTTTTAACAAGTGCAGTGCATTGCCAAAAATGCATTGATTTTAAAAAGTGCAATGCTCTAACAGCAAGTTGCATATTTCATCTAACTATGGAAAGGTATCTGCAATGACATTCTGTAATGTTTGTAGCACTGTACCTGCTGGTGGCTCTGGGCCAAAATCAGTGCAACAAGAAATGTATTCAATTACTCAGGGGTGATCTCTGCTGCCGATATCAACATTCAAATCTTAACTAGATGTAGCAGCTTCTGTCTGACAAAGGCCTGAGACTAAGTAGGACCCAGGTTATACCAGGACATCTAAAAGAGACACCCCTCAACACTTTTTATACCATCCTGTGCAAAGGACACCAAAAATTACAAGCGGACATCTGCCAGTGCTCAAAATGTAGGATTTGAGCATGTGAGAAGCTGAGAGCTGCTTGCTGCTTAAGATGTTCTATTCTGAGCTGTCCACAAAGAAATGGCTCATTGTAGGGAGTAGAGTTATTTTTCATAAAGTGTAGGTAGTTAAAAAAGCTAGAAAAGCATTAGCTTGCAGGAAAACTAGACAATGAACGCAGAAATGTCACTTTTCCCAAAAAATCAACTGAAAAGCAAATTTCTGAGACTTAGCTTATAAGCAGAAAACATGGTGTATGATATTGGATTGTTACATAAGGTGGACTAGTGGCCACCTCAAAGAATAACTCCACCTAACTCCACCTTCTGCTAGATCTCACAAAAATTAAATAAAACAAACGTACTCAATCCACTCAATTGTGTAACAAGACACAACTCAGCCAGCCTTAAATCAAAGGAATTGTGTGAAGTATTTATGTAGTGCATAAAAAGTAGAAAATGTCATACAAAATACAATAAAACTAAACAGCTAATTTAAAAACAAAGAGACAAATTAGATGAGTAAAATAGAATCAAAACTACAAAAATCAAATAAGGGGAACTGGAGATACTAATTTTTAATGATGTCAAGTTAAGAAGCACTAAGAAAACTGAAGCACCCAATATAAGTCAATGGTCGAAATAGACCAGGACCAAGGTGCAATTTCAACTCAATCAGAAAGGAGTCCAGGTCAGTTACACCAAGTGGACTGTGAAGTTTGAAGTCAAAATGTTCAGAAAACGTTTGAAGTCACTCATAGGAAATGTGCCAACCTGAATCCGAAAACTAGTTGTACTGAAACAAATCAACAACCCCCTCAGCAATATTTGAGTGAGACATATTTTAGGTAACAATCAATCCTATGAAACGTTACAGGGGTAATTAGTTGAACCAAAACCTTGTTGCATTAAGGAAAAACAAACTATCACACATAGGGCACATTTTGAAGATTTATTTCAAAATCCTGTTCTAGTGCACACAATATGAATTGTAACAAAAAGGAAGACAAATAAAGTGGCAGCAGCAACGTTCACCAAGAGCATAGATAAGAAAAGCTACTCTAACATGATTGCTTGTATAAATCTATAAACACCTTCTATCATTCTGCTACTTCTATGAGCTGCTCTAGTTCTAGCACAGCAGACAAAAACTCCTCAAATTTAAGAGATTGTTCACACTTGCATACCCCTTTCTATGTTCAGTTAAATAACAAGGTCTGCTATTCTTTTCTCATGACTCTGGCTGCACTGATAAGTCAGTGAGCAAAGACTGCAAAGCCAACATACCTCCCATCTAGGTAGCCTTCAATTGAGACCAGACATAGGGGGTTATTCTAACTTTGGAGGAGTGTTAATCCGTCCCAAAAGTGACGGTAAAGTGACGGATATACCACCAGCCGTATTACGAGTTCCATAGGATATAATGGACTCGTAATACGGCTCGTGGTAAATCCGTCACTTTTCCGTCACTTTTGGGACGGATTAACACCTCCTCCAAAGTTAGAATAACCCCCATATACTTCTGTACTGCATGTCCCAGTGTCATCTGCATAAAGCCTCTGCCCTTCACTTTCTTTGCTCAACTTTAATAATATAACCTCATTCATGTTGGAAACTCTTTTCAGGAAAAATGTATAGAAAGTTGTCAGACAGCCTTTCAGTTATTGTCATTCTACAAGATTGTGTTCTTTTGAATAACAACAGTGAATGAGGCACATCGGCCCTCATTATGACATTGGCGGTAAATTCTACTTACTGCCACGCTGACGGCTGCCACTTAACACCGCCTTGGCGGATATCCTTTCACCATATTATGACACACACACACCAATGCGTCAGTATTCAGCCACATACACAAATCGGCCACACCAAAGGTCAGTAATAAATTGGCTGTATCAAAACCAACACCGTTACACCAACAGAACTACGCCCACCACATTATGACCCACACATTACCAGGGCAGGCATTCAACGCAAGTAAACCATTGGCGGTACATACCGCCGCGCTCACAATGGACACTGATATACAAAACAACACTACATTGGACAATTCAAACAACACACACCTGACACCCATACACACACCACACCCACACCACTATAAAACACACACCCACATTACCCATAACCCTTTACGAATACCAATAAGCACCACCAGACTGACACCAAGACCACTCACACAACTCGAGCCACACACTATTCACACCTATACACTATTCACGCACTACACATCACACACCCCAACACATTACCCAACACACCTCACAGAACAACCATGGCATCACAAAGACACCCCCGTTTCACAGAGCAGGAGCTAAGGGTCATGATGGAGGAAATTGTCAAGGAAGAGCCACAGCTATTTGGAGCACAGGTACAGCAGATATCTATAGGAAGATGGAGCTCTGGTGGAGAATCGTGGACAGGGTCAATGCCATGGGACAGCACCCAAGAACTAAAGATGACATCAGGAAGAGGTGGAACGACCTACGGGGGAAAGTAGGTTCCATTGCAGCAAGACACCAGCTCGCTGTACAGAGGACTTGCGGTGGACCCCGACCTCCTCCCCCACAACTCACAGCATGGGAGGAGCAAGTCCTGGCAATCCTGAGGGCCTGGCCGGAGTAGGAGGAGGACTGGACTCTGGTAAGTCAACTTAATATGCTATCACATACCCTCACCCTCACTCCCATAACTCCACTACATCCCACACACTCCACCATCACATCTCACTAATCCCAATGCCAAGCCCTGCATGCTGTACCAATGCATGGACAACCTTCACACCCCTGCATGGACACTCATCACTAAAGCATGCACACCATAGACAACTAACAATCCCACCATACACTAACATTCACAAGTGAAAGGTGCCAGGGCAAATCCAACCATAGAGGGGAAGCCACGGATGTACAATATGTCAGACACAGAAACCACTATCACAAATCATTTACATCCCCACAGGTACCCCAGCCAATGTCAGCAGAGAGGAGGCGCCAGCAATATCCAGTCCCCTAACTGAAGAGGCCCACAGTGATGACAGCAACTCTGGTCTTCAGGATCTGGCTGACCTACCTGGCCCATCAGGGACCACTGGACAGCCAGTTACCCAGGCCCAGTCACACACCACCACAGAGCCTCCCCCATTATGGAAACACCACCACAGCACCCACCCTGCGTACCCATACCTCTGTCCCCAGGACACGTCAATCAGCAGTATGTTCACCTCTTCAGGGACCCCGGGGCAGACCTCGCCCCCAAGACAATCAGGGACCTGGGGTCAGTGGCAGTGGCAGTGGGCAAATGGTTCAGAGGACAGAGGCACAGTTCTACAGGGAAACAGGAAGGACTCCTGTGTGCCAGGGGGAAGACAGACCTAGGGAACCGACTCTCCAGGAGGCACCCACTGAGATCCTGGGAGCCTACCAACATTCCCAGGACATGATGGGCCAGATTCCGGACAATGTGCAGGAGAACAGGCGTCTGCAGGAGGGACAGTACCAGGGGAACAGGGAGGACTAGCAGGCCATTAAAAACAACATGATCTCCATTGCAGGGGTGCTGGCAGACATGCCTAACATTATGAGGGAGGCAGTCTCACACCAGCGGGCCCCTGCTACTAACCAGACATCTGAACAGCCTTCCACCTCCACTGCCGCGATGGCTAGGAGGCCCCGCCACAGAACTCACAGGCCACTAGCACCCCTCCACCTGCACAAGGTGAACCACCCCACAAACGTTCCCTGCGATCCAAACAGAAGCCAGAGACACTTGCCAAGACCCCGCCAGGAAATGAGACTCTCCTGATTGTCACCCTTGTGTCTCACTCTGTCACCCTGTCCACCTTGAACTGCCATTGGTACTCTTCCTATGTCCCCATGACAATGTACATGTGCTACAAACAGACTGGAACAATACCCTGGACTTCCCTCCATCATCACCCTGTCCCATTGCACTTGCCCCTCCATGTATTAGCACTTCAATAAACACCCTTTGAAAAAAAAAATCATTTTGGAGTATGTTTTTGTATATCAAATATGTATTCAGTGTAACAGGTACAAACATTGCAAATCAACTGTACAGAAAATGAGCATAGATTAATGACCTGTAGCTGGCTGTAGTGATCACACTAGGAGCATATATAAGGTCATCAACATCTGCAAAATGAATTGCTAGAGGGAACAGTGAGTGGACCTAGAAGTGGAAAATATCAGCATGCCATTGCTACACAATTTTAAACAAATGTCATTGAAATGTGAAGGAACACTGTCCTACTTGCTATTCCTCAGGACAAAGGCATCATGCACCGACCCAGAATACTTAGCATTGACGTGGGAGATGTACTGGTCCGCCAAGCACACCATCTGAACATTCATGGAGTGGAAAGTCTTACGATTCCTGAACACCTGTTCATTCTGACGGGGAGAGACACAAATGTAATATGTGTTCCATCACTCGCCCCAATTATGTTGGGGATATGTCCCATTGCATAGAACTCGGCCTTCACTGTGGCCAAACCTTCAGCATGGGGAAAACAATGTAGCTGCACATGTGTTTAATCAGGACAGACAACACTCTTGTCAGCACTATTAAGAACATTGGCTGTAACATTCCTGCTGCGAAGCCCACTGTTACTTGGAAAGAACCAGTTGCCAGGAAATGGAGTACAGATAACACTTGCACAAGAGGGGGGAATCCCTGTGGGGTGACGGATAGCAGAAATCAGGTCAGGCTCCAACTGGGAACCCACAGCTCTGTGATTGTGGACCTGTCCAGTCTATAGGTGAGGATAATGTGCCTGTCCTCCAGTGTAGCCAAGTCCACCAGGGATCTGTACACGGGGTATGTCTCATCTCCTATTCATCCACAGTGGTAGGAATCCAAGGGACACAAAAGTGAGGAGCCGATCACAAACTGAACAATGGAACTAGAACAGAACTTTGCATCCTGTAAACACTAAATGGGTCATTGTGATTTGTCCAGTATGTGCTAATATGTCCTGTGATGCAGCATTATTCCAGGGCCTAACCCCCACCCCCTAAAATGGCAACCACCTGTCCTGTGTGGAGGGACAGGTGGAAGTGAGGTAAATCCGCTGACATTGTGCACCGTTGCGGGAGGCGGTCGGGAACATCTGTGCAACTCCTCATTGGCTTTCATTGGGCCCTGTGGGTTACAGTGGGCGATAGTGATCTACGCCGATGGTGACGGTATGCACCACCTTGGACGTGACCGCCATTTTCAATCATAGTCCTCACTTGTTACCAGACATTCCATAGGAGAGGACCTACACTGCATGTGCTGCTGTGACCTGTGTCTGGAACCTACCAAGGCCTGTGTGACTGGGGAAAGGGCCCCAGTCTTCACTTCGGAGGAGTTGGAGAGACTGGTGGATGGGGTCCTACCCCAGTATGGACAGCTGTATGGGCCTCCAGACCAACAGGTGAGTACACTGTGAGCACCATGCATGTGGCATGCATTCATGGAGTTGTGTGTGTGAAGGCCTCGTGTAAGGGGGTGGGTGGATGTTTTCTTGGCGGTATGCATGTTGTGTGCTGGTCCATGTGTGTGTAAATGGTGATGTGAAGGGATATGGTGGGCCATATGTGTAACAGGCAGGACTGTTTGTCTAATTCTATTTTCCTGTGTGTATTGGTTCTGCAGGTCAGCGCCTATCAAAAGAAGGGTATATGGCATGTCATCGCCAAGGAGGTGTGGACCCTCTGGGTCTATTGCAGGCGGAGTACCCACTGTTGCAAACAGTTGGAGGACCTGAGACACTGGCCAAGGAAGACGGTGGAGGCCCAGCTGGTGATGGCCTCCCAACGAGGAAGGGATGTTTTTCGAACCCTGATGGCCCGCATACTGGCACTGGCCTATCTAGAGCTGGATGGGGACTTGAGGGCATCACAGCAGCCACAAGGTACAGTGCCCATCATTTCAACTTACGCATGGTAGGGTGGTATTGTGTCAGTGGGTGCTCCTAGGCCAGGCCTGACATTGCAGCGTAGGTCCCCTGGTGGCTAGGGTTCTGAAGAGAAGATTTTTCTACCTTGCTCGTAGGCATCCACTACTGGTCAGCAATGTTTCCTCTAACTTTTTTCATCTGTGTGCGAAAGTATAACATCTCTGTGCACTGCCACCAATGCTATGTGCAGCAGGAAATGATCATACAAACAGGAGTTATCTGGGGTCAACTTTAGGCCTAACAGTCATGTACTCATGTTTCTTTATTAGCATTTGTTACGTTAAACAGGTTTATAAACCCATATTGTGGGTTACTTCTTCTGTGATACAGCTTTTCCATTGCATTCATACTGCACGAGAGGTAGAGTTATGCAAGCCTGGAAATTCATTGGGAGGGTTAAGCCAGATACGATCCTTTAGAATATCCTGCATGAAACGATACAGCAAGTGGCATGCAAGAAATATGGTCAAGACTCTTTCAAATGAAACATAGGGTATTTCGTTAATAGTTGCATTTCAATTTAATTGTAGTACCATAGATGACAACAGAGCAAATTGAGAATTCAGGGGCATATTTATACTCCGTTTGCGCCGGAATTGCGTCGTTTTTTTTGACGCAATTTTGACGCAAAACTAACTCCATATTTATACTTTGGCGTTAGACGCGTCTAGCGCCAAAGTCCATGGAGTTAGCGTCATTTTTTAGCGTGGACACCTACTTTGCGTTAATTATATGCAAGGTAGGCGTTCCCGTCTAAAAAATCGACTCCGAGGCATGTGCGTTGGATTTATACTCCTGGGCAAAATTCACGCCCGGGAGTGGGCGGGTCAAAAAAAATGACGTACGGCAGCTTTTGCGCCGTTTTTTAGCGCCTGCAAAAGGCAGGCGTTAAGGAACCTGTGGGCTCTAAAGAAGCCCAGAGGTGCCCTCCCATGCCCCCAGGGACCCCCCCTGTCACCCTTGCCCACCCCAGGAGGACACCCAAGGCTGGAGGGACCCATCCCAGGGACATTAAGGTAAGTTCAGGTAAGTTTTTATTTTTATTTTTTTTGTGGCATAGGGGGGCCTGATTTGTGCCCCCCTACATGCCACTATGCCCAATGACCATGCCCAGGGGACAGAAGTCCCCTGGGCATGGCCATTGGGCAAGGGGGCATGACTCCTGTCTTTGCTAAGACAGGAGTCATTTCTATGGGGGTTGGGAGTGAAAAAAAATGGCGCAAATCGGGTTGAGGCGAAAAAATTGCCTCAACCTGACTTGCCCCATTTCTTGACGCCCAAGCCCCATATCCCCGTACGCCGGCGCTGCCTGGTGTACGTCGTTTTTTTTAACGCACACCAGACGGCGCCGGCGGCTAACGTCATTCAATAAATACGGCGCCCGCATGGTGCTTCAGAACGGCGTTAGCCGGCGCTAATTTTTTTGACGCAAAACTGCGTTAGCGCAGTTTTGCGTCAAAAAGTATAAATATGGGCCTCAGTGTTTGAAACTATAGGAATTTGTCAGCAGACTGCCACAACCCTAAAACATAACATCTGACTTTTCATTACTCTGAATATGCAGCATCAGATTTTAACCCCAAGAACCATTCTTCAAAATCACACCACACAATAACAATAGAGTATGTGGTGTACCACAAATGTACTTTCCCACCATCAGTATCTAGAAGGAGTGTTTCAACTTGTCTCCCTGACCTTATGTGGATATGTGGTGGAGCTGAGGAGGATACAGGCAACACTATGGTGCCATTCCCACAGTGCCAATTCAAAGGGAGTCATTACAGGAAGTCAACTCAAATGGAGCACATATGCAGCAGTACTTTAGGTGGACTGAAACTGGTGAGGAATCTCTAAAAGGGGCCTGGCAAAAGAAGTGTAACTAAGCATCCGTTACAAGAGGTTATGGCTGGAAACATGTGAACCAGAATACTGGGCTTTACCCCGGAACAAATTCAACCAGCAACTGTGTGCCTTTGGGATTTTTCTGTTACTACATCTAGGCATAACACAACATCGGACCTGCTCCTAAAACAAGCCAGACCTATTGGCTTTGCCAAAGCATTTTAGCTGTACCACACAAATGAGTAACAATGATTTTATTGAGACACTGTGAACTGATAATGTCTGCCCTTCACACCAGTGTTCTCTGCAGTCTCTCATGCTGTTAGACACTTACATCCTTTTCTTCCTCTGCTTTCTGAAATCCTCAATATGCATATCTCACACGTCATCTCTTTTCTCTTGTACACCATTTTTTCACTCTCCGCTGAACATACTTTATTTCACCTCCTCTACTTCAACATTCTCCCCATCACACACACACACACCACTCACCCACTTACCTGCTAAAAGCGCTGCATTTTGTTTCTTTTTGGTGGTCATATTTGGGGAGTTGTGATACTCTTCCACCCATCTTTCCACAGTTAGTTAGCATACACATAACCATCACACTCTATGGTTTGCAGAGAGGCCAACATTGGAGGTATATGTAGTCTGAACAACTGTAGGACTCTCTGATAGGCACTGTCAGAAACTGGCACTGCATCCCGCCTTAACTACAGCACTCTCAATCACATCCCATCATAATCACACATCCACAGTTTCTACTCAGTAAGACACATGGATGTGACTCAGTTCACAGTATGTACTGTACAAGAGTCACATATATTTAATTAAAAACTGCAAATACACAAAATGTGTAAAACCTCATTCTCTCAGGTAATGCAAAATGGAATTATGCATGAAGCATTCATGCATCAAAGCGTATTATATTTAAAAAGTAAGGTAATGGAGTGATTGTTGATGTAAGAATGCGTGTGGTGTGTATTTCCAAAACACTTGGATTTATTACCGTATGTACTGTTCAGTGATTATTATGAGTGCTACATTTATAAATGCAAACTGTGGCTGTATATGAAATAAACGGAAAACTATTTTAGGCTGAAGGGAAGCCAGCATGAACCAAGAAGAGGTAGGAAATAATTTTCTGCCTGCTCAGACAGTGGTGCTGCAGTTACACATAATGTTATTGTTATCTGTGCAAGGTCCTGAGCAAATTCACTTTCCAGTCAAAAAGTACACCCCTCCATCATTGCTAGCAGTGGCACATTAGCTCAGGTTTATGCATTAGGTGAAAAGACCAGGTAACAGGAAGTGACTTAGCAATACCATGATCTTTGGAGCAAGGAAGGAGAGTTTCCCCTTTAACTGCTGTTGGGATAGGAAAATATGGAAGTTTACATTGATTAATAGTCTCTGGTGCCACTGCACCTGCTGCACAAATGTGTAGCTACTCCCCTGGTAATAACGACAGCTCATGCACACTACATAGAAACAGTGAGCTGGTGCCCCTAAAGGAAAATGCTACATTTAGTGTTCTGCAGATGCATAGCTTCCATTTATGCAGCCGGTGCAGCGACACCAGGGTCAAGGGTTAGACGTTTCAGCTCACCAGCCGGCCTGGTCACTGATGCACAAATAATGATCAGGCTGATCTTTATCCACGAGTGGAATAGCTGGGACAAGAACAGCAGAAGCCCTCCATGCAGGAGCACCAGCTGTCACTTTAAGCAAAACATTATTACCAAGCCTTAGAGTCATGCCCTTGGATGGCAGCAATGCCAATTAGTTCAAAATACATTAATCAGAGATGCCACTGCTGCCTGTATGCCCCTGTAGCCGCTCCCATATCACCGAAACTAATGCAGCAAGTGACGTGCACGGAAGCCAGGTGCTGCACACCTTGTGACCCTCTGCAGCCCCCGCACTTCTCTTCCACAGTGAAATTCTCCTTCTCCTCCACACTATATTGCATCCACTTCTCTCTGTGGTTCTCTAACACACAAGTGACCTTTGTTTTCATGCCTCTCGCATTTGTGAAAGCAGCTGAAAACTGTATTTTGCAAGATTTGTGAAGTGTGCGCACTTTTCAATCTAGATTGTGTGTTCGGGAAAGCTAAGGTGTGTGGGTGCTCACGCGCATATCTTAAAGGGAACACTTCTGGTCAGGGCTGTGTGGGTCCCATGTTTGCTGCATTTGTCTGTGTGTGCCCGTTCATGCTTGGTGGCTAACTTTTTCTCTGATAGTGCAACGTATATTGCGTAGGCCTGTTCCCTATGTGTGATTGTGCTGTGTATGCCAACGATGGTGTTGGTGCAGCCACTGACCCAGTGTATCCTTTGTCTCTTTCCTCACTTTCTTGTTTTGTCATCCTGTCCTTATGTGCATTAGTATCATCTGGAGGAGGAGCAGAGGCACCGGCGACGGAGGGATCTGCATCCCACAAGACCCAGAGTCCACCGACGGTGAGGGCACCAGTGGGGCGGAGGGCGAGGGGATCACCACAGCAGAGACTGAAGGGGACAGTTCTGTCACAGATACCTCCTCCGATGGAAGCTCTCTGGTGGTGGTGGACACTTTTTTTACCTGGATTAGCGGCCAACAGAGATCGATTCAGGCTCTGGCCTCCTCTCTGATGACAGCCATTGTCCCTGTTTCTACCATACCCCCTCCAACTTCCACTGCCCAGTCCCACACCCCTCAACCCCAACCTATCTCAAGCACACATACAGACAAGCATGCACACAAGACCACACCCAAGAGTGTCACAGGCAAACACAGATACCTCCTCCGATGGAAGCTCACTGGTGGTGGCGGCCACTTTTCTTGACCTGGAATCGCAGCCCAATAGAGATAGATTCAGGCTCTGGCCTCCTCTCTGAAGGCAGCCATTTTCCCTGTGTCTACCATCCCCCCTTCAACTTCCACTGCCTAGTCCCACTTCCCTCAGCCCCAACCTATCCCAAGCACACATACAGATGAGCATGCATACAAGACAACACCCAAGAGTGTCAGAGGCAAACACAAGCACCACACTTCATCCCACAGGCACTCACACAAACACTATCCAGTTGCAGACACACCAACATCCACTATTTCCACTGTCTCCCCTTCCTCCCCCTCTACCACCTCCCTACCAGCCACGTCTACACTCACACCTGCGTGCACTACATCATCATCCACTACCAGCATCGTAACCACACAAAGCAGAGTACACACCTCACTGGCAGACACCTCCACAACATACATGCACACGTTCCCTGTGTCCTCTCCCTCTGTATCTGTCCCCCCTCCTAAGGTACACAAATGCAAGCACTCACACACCCAACAGCCATCCACCTCACAACAGCATACAGCCCATGCACCTGCACCCAAACCCAGCAGACAAAAACCTCCAACAACCTCTCCCTCATCCTCCCCTCCCATCACTTCTCCCTCTTCCCGCTCCAATGTCCCTAAGAAGCTTTTCCTATCCACCATTGACCTCTTCCCTACCCCTACCCCCATCATGCATGTATGGGCAGGGTATCACGAACCCAGCCAAGCACCTCAGCCACACAGTCTACGGGCCCAGTCCTAACCGCACCCCCTCGTGGTGCAAAGGGATCCAGGCCACATGTACTGAAGTGGAAGGAACCTGCACCTGGCAGCCTAAAGGGGATGGAGACTGCCCCAGACGCCAAGAAGGGCAAGGAGCCTGCATTTGCCACACGAAAGGCCAAGGAGTCTGCCCCAGCAGGTAGGAGGATCAAGGAGCCTGCCCCCGCAGGTAGGAAGATCAAGGAGCCTGCACTAGCAGACAGGAAGATCAAGGAGCCTGGACCAGCAGGCAGGAAGGGCAAGGAACCTGGACCAGAAACTGTGACGGAGCCCCATCACCAACCATGGTTGTGCAGCCGCCCAGAGTTGCAGGGGATGGACAGGAGTTTCCCCCACCAACGACACCACCATTGTCAGCCGTCTGAGTTTGCAGCGGATGGGCAGGAGCCTTCCCCCACCAGCGGCACTACCACTGTGCAACCGTCACCGCCAGTGGACGGTAGGTAATCCTGCCTCTATGGGCTGCTGTGCGGCCTGTCCACTCCTGAACCAGTGAGTATGATACCCACCTGAGAGACTGTGGACCATCACTCCCCAGGATCAAGCACAGGGCACGTTGCCCCCTCTAGAACCAGTGGGTATGACACCCACCTGAGAAACTGTGGACCATCACTCCCCAGGATCAAGCACTGGGCACATTGCCCCTCCAGAACCAGTGGGCATGACACCCACCTGTGAGACTGTGGCCCATCACTCCCCAGGATTAAGCACAGGGCAGGTTGCCCCCTCCAGAACCAGTGGGCATGACACGCACCTGAGAGACTGTGGCCCATCACTCCCCAGGATAAAGCACAGGGCAGGTTGTCCCCTCCAGAACCAGTGGTCTTGTTACATCTCCTGGCTGAGGTGCCCCCCGGCCCCCCTGAGGTGCCTGCCTATTTACCAACTATAGCCTCTGCAGTGATCTCTCTGTGTTGAAGCAGGTGATATGTGTGGCCTTGGACTTTGGCCTGTGGCCATGTGGCCCATGAAAATTGAAGACTGGGACGTGTCTCTTTTTCTGTAAATACGTACATATCTATTATCTTACCCAACTTCTTATTTCTACTGTGTTAATCTTATTACAAACACTTTGGCGAAATTGTTTTGTCCTTGCATTATTCAGCTAAGTTACAGGTCAAATTGTTTTTGTAATGTATCTGGTTGTGTGTATGGCGTGTGTGTGGGGTGTGTGTTGTGCGTGAGTCACTCTCTTTTTCCTCCCTCCTCCCTTGTTAGCTAGGCAGCTGTACTCACCGTCGTCGCCTTCGCCGGCGTTGGTGTTCGTGGTGGAGCAGAACGTAGAATATCATAGGAAAAACATGAAGTTCGGGTTCCATGGCGGCGTAGTTGTTCCCTGTGTCTCCAATGGTGAGTCCTTTCACTTCTCAGCTCAGTTTCTGCCAGGCTTTTGTCGTTGGTACCACCCCGGAAAAGGTGGCGGATTGCAGGGTCTTAAATGGTGGGCCAAACATTGACTTCAGCTGTGGTGGCTGTTGTTTCCGCCCTGGCGATCGGTGTGGTACATTGGCTGTCTTTCAGAGATCTTTCTGCCATGGTCATAATTTGGCTGTAGTTGCCGCCAGCCTGTTGGCGATATCACTGACACTTTATCACCAACCACCAGGGTCGTAATGAGGGCCTCAGTTGTCAACCTACTAGAAACTCTTGGAAAGCAATAACAAACTAAGGTAAAATTAAGCAGTCAGCATTTAGCTTAAATGCTGCAAATATATTTACATGAGCTTGATTATAACATTGTATAACATAATAATATGAACTAAATGGGCAGCATATCAAACATATGTTTTCAACATTTTGAATGATCGACTGGCTCATGTAACTGAAGCAGGGAAATTACCAGAATAGAAAAGGTACAATATTCATAACATGCCTGGAAGAACAAGAAAGACATATTCAATGAAAAAGTTTGTAATAAATGTACAGCTATATGTGCAATGATAAATGACGGAAGGTGGGCATTTACCTTAATTTCCCAATTATTGCAGGTTGGTGCAAAATTATATACTGTCATTAAGAAAGAAAGTAAAAAAGGTACAAACTGTCCCTTTGTGGATTTTTTCATCACAATGTCCTGCAAACATGGTGCCACCCTGTCACTTGTCATTTTTTTTCAGGAGGCAGGAGCTGACATGGGTCTTTCTTACAATGTGAATGTTGAACTTGCAGATAACGGGGGAGCTGACAATGACAGGCTATAACAGCTTGTAGAATACCACAGGCTCAGGTCGACAACATTGGTTGCGTTGTCAATATTGAATCTTGGGTGAGCACATACAGGAGCAAAACATCATGAAATCCAAGAATGATGACACGTTTCTGATCTGACTCTTGTCGGAGTGAGTGTTGCCAGAGTTGGATTCTCATCATATACTCTATAAATCAGGATTTTCAGCTGCATAGCAGTGCATGGAAACACAAAGGATTTACAAGAATCTGGTGCATCAGAACTGATGTGCCAGATTTCTTGCATCTCTCCTCTCCCCCCCCCCACTGCACCTATTGGACCAGGTGCACGTTAGGCCAATGGACATTTTGACGCTATTGTGGCACTTTGCTCCACTAGCATCAAAGTTTTACGCTAGTGAAGCAAAGTGCAAAGTTGCTCATTAATTTCAATAGGGGCGTCCTTTTAATGCTTCCATCGAGCAGGCGCTAAACATGATGCCAAAATGGTGCAATGAAATCTTGTTGATTTCTTGTGCCAATTTTGTGGGCCTCCTAATGCTGGAATGACATAACGTGGTGCAAGGGGTCGCAAAGTGGCACAATACATGCATTGCACCACTTTGTAATTATGGCATGGTGATATTTGCCTCATTGAGGCAAATTAGCGTACAAAATGGTGCTAATGTGACGCAAGGAGGCACTAGGGCCTTGTAAATCTGACCCTTAGTGTCCTAGAGGATTAGTACATGTAAATATGCTTATAAATCTGGCTTGTGTTTTGTCCAGCAATGATGCATCTTTTTAGCAGTCATAAAAATGAAAGGCAATAACTGGCAAGAACATTAGTCAATTCAAGAGCCTGGTAAAATGTGAGCCTTCGCCCAAAGAATATGTGATGCTTTCTATTTCCTCATGTTGAAAGTGGTATAAGATGCTTCTTTTTCCAGCCACTACTCTCTGAGATGAGGTTAAACTTTAAGGATCTAATGTAACACTTTCATTAATAGCTACCAGAGAACTTTTTAAAAACAAATTTATTGCGAGTTTTTCCACTAAAACACAGGAGGAGAATGTCGAAAAACATACCATTGTCAGAACAAATACAGTCACTATAAAAAAGCAGCCCAGCATGATAAAATGAAGTCATAATATCAAGTATATTGCTTATAATTCATAAAAACGGGAGAACGTGCTCTTCAAGAGATAAAGTACAAAATGTGCCTCAAACTTTAATCCAAGACATCTGAATCTCGAAATGAAATATTACAACATTGGTGTTCGATGGTCAATAGAGCATTGAGATGGCAGACGATAAAAAGTACTTACACAACAATTCATACTAGCATAATAGAGCCAGCCACGTTAAAAAAGAAGAAAAGAAGAAAATGCAATTCAAAAACTAGAGTGCAAGGCATGCCTCTAGATTACTTGGATTCAGATAACAAGGAAAGTGCAGGTGCAAAGCGTGCTTCAAGCATTGCTCAAAATACTTCAACATCTCCAATTCCCCTATTGCAACATTGTTGTTCCTGAGTCAATAATGCAAGAATAAAAAAAAAATACCAACAGGAAGGGGAATTCGACAAAAACCAGGAGACCTATAGAGATCCTTATGTCCATATAAACTGACAAATTCATATTTATGAAAAAACTGTCTCTTTTAACGGAGACCAAAGATCGATCTCTTTAATCCAGCTGATCAGACTGCTAGGCTCCGACCCAATCCTAGAAAGGAGCCCAAATCCATTTCCCCTTCTTCCTGGATTTCCTGCCCTTACATGCATAGAAAGTACTTTCCAGATTGTACATCGAGAACAGCTGTGGGTCAAGCCAGGCCGATGCTTTGCAAATATGAATCACTGCCATAGCTACGAAGGCAAAAAACTGCAAAGACCTAGTAACCACCTCATTATGTACACCCAATACAATCAATCATCGGGGGGATCATAGTGATATGCAGCTTCCCTATAATTTGCATGAACCTTGTTATTTCCTGCTTGAGACCTTTTAATGAAGGTCAAGTGCTAAACATGTGAATCTTATCGGCCCCATGACTTTGACACCAGGGGCAGCAGATACCTACTGAGCCCCCCGTTTTGGCGTTTCTCGTCGGTGTTTAAAACAAATGAAAGGTTTTTTTTATAGTGTGGCACCAGTAAACCAGCTGAACACAGCACGGCTCGGCCTAGCTCATGAGATGAACAAAGCTACAGTCTGAGGAGCCCATCTTTCCCTGCCATTCATCTATATGTGTCTCAAGATCACCCTGTAGATAGAAGCTGATTGTACAGCCAAAGCTGCCCCCCAACATCTTCATCAGAGCAGCTTTATCAAAGCCCTTTGGGCCCCCTTCCTTCTCAAAGAGGAAATCTCAGATCTGTAAATATTAAAAAATCTCCTCCTGATTTATCCCAAAGTCCGTCTACAATTCCTCAAATTAAGCTATTCTATCTCCAACATAAACTTCTCCGTGTCTCTTGAGTCCCCGCCCCTCCCAACAAAGCATTTAAGAGTCCAGAAAGATTCCAGGAAGTGTTGTATTTCTCTGTAATAGGGGATGAAAACTGAATCTCCCAAGCCCTATTTTTTTTTTCAAAAGTGCCCATATCTTAAACGTGGCAAGCTTCTAGGGCACTTTTCTGTCTTTTAAGCTTAGTAATGCCCTATTTAATTGTGTTATTACTCACATCGAAGTCTGTCTCTGTTGTGAAAGACTTACATCTTCTTTTAGAAGATTTAGGGCTGCTGAAATTATGGTGGAGAGTATGTATATTTACTTTGGAAAGTTCGAAAGTCGTTATAACTTTAAGCGTGGTCTACATTAATTCTCTGTTTCCCTAGTGCTTTTTGCAGCTTCCCTTTTGTAAGCACATCTGCTTGTCATATGTTAGAGGGGACAAAAAATATTTTTTTTGTGTTTCATACCTGATATGGGCCCATAAGGAAAACATTGAAATCCTTGCCTTCACTCACTTTAGAAAGATGTTCTTTCATAGCAATTAAACTAGTTACCATTGGCACAATTTAAATGTGTTTATGGTTATCGGAGAATATTTGCTACAGCTGGAGTCTGGTTTACTTGCTAAGTGACTAGCAACTTTAAAAAGAAAATAGTTCATGCACACATCCGCATCTCTGAGCCATAGGGCAATGCCGTCTGAACTAAATGCAGTCAGATTATAGGCACCTTTTAAATCATAGTATTCAGTTCAGCATCAATAATGTTTTCTTTTCATTGCCACTTCCTTTTTGCACATAGAGACAAGGAAGGTTATAGCCCCCATACGGTCTCCCAAAATCAAAACTGTGTATTCAAACAACTGGATCCCAATATTATCCAGAAAAACATAATTTTAGCACTCCCCCGGTGTTCATTTAACCACAAGGTTGAGTCCACCCAGGTAGTATTGTCCTGCCTGGGGGTAGGTGTGGTGGCCAAATGATGAAGCATGACAATATAATGTGTGTGAGACCACCTATTCTGTAAGGAGGAACCCCTGAGATAGGTCCCTAATATATGGTTATCACACCCACGGACCATGGAGACTGGACCACGGAAAAGAGTGGTTCTACCACAGGTTGATCAGGGCCTGTGGGTTTGTTCTTTTCTCCCCCCATACTTTTTGTGTACAGTTATTTTCATTGCCAGCCTGGGTACTGACCAAATTAACTTTTGCAATGGGTGGTGTTTTTGGATTTCTAGTAGATGCAAATGCCAAGCATGTCTGCTGTATCATCTAGTTTCAAAATATAATTTCTCTAGTTTTCATACACGCTCTGAACAAAGCCTATGTACCGTTAATCTGCCAAAACTTGGTACCAAAATACTTTGTTCACTTAGATTTGTCTTACAAGATTCATAAATGCGTTTCAATAAATTATGCAGAGTATATGAACCTGTCATTGGTAATAATTGGTTCATTAATTGGTAACCGGATATATCTGTTTGTTGTTAATACTAAAAAGCGGATGGATCTGCCCTGCCTTTTCCTTTTAGAATAAGGGGACTGAAATAAAGTTCATGCCATGAACTGCAGTGCCACGCACATCGCTGATGTGCACAGCTTTAATTTCAGTTCAAAATATAGAACGCATTACTTTGTTATTTCATCCAATTGGTGATCGGTGACATCTTTATACATAATATTCTAACACTATTTTGTTAACATGTATTTTACAATATGCAGAATGCCACAGCACCTCTGTTTTTTCTGTCATCTCCTCGTGAGCCCCCTGTCAAATGGGCCAAATGGAAAAAAGTATTTGAACATTATGCAAAAGTATGTGGCACCTCTTTAAGTGCTGAAAGGAGGACTGCATTATTAATTCACTGTCTGGGCTCAGAAGGTCAAGAAGTATTTGATCACCTACCGGATATTCCAGAAAGTGAAGCAATAGATCTTAATGAGTACAAAAATTGTATACGCAAATTAGAAATTAACTATCTTCCAAAAGTAAGCACCATTTTAGAACGTTGTTATTTTGGGAAGAGATTACAAAGAGAAGGAGGCTCTACTGAGAATTATGTAACAGATCTCAGGCGACTTGCATCTTCGTGTAAAGTTGGGTGCTAACTGATGAGAGAATAAGAGATCAGTTCATGCTAGAATGCCACATTGAGAAAGTACGTGAGGAGTTATGGCTCAGAGATCAACCCACTCTTGAAGAAGTGCTTGCCCTTGCTAAGAAAATTGAACATTCACTAAAATGTGTTGATGTAATTAAGAATGATACATTCAACCAGGTGTGTGCTGTTATCAATACTTTTGCAGGTACATAAAAGAAGGAAAACAGGGGTTCCACAATCAATTAAGACAAGAGATGTTTCAGATGTGATAGATCAGGTCATTTTGCCAACGATAAAAACTGTCCTGCACTAAAAGCTGTATGTACATATTGTAAGAAACAAGGTAATTTCTTCCCGGTTTGTTGAATGAGGAAATCAAAACAAAGCATCTGTGAAGTTCATACTAATGATAATGAGAATTTGTGCTCTGTGGACTTTGATTGTGGACAAATTGTTTTACAGATAGGAAGTGGGAACTGTGTTGGTCCCTTAGATTTCATTCAGGTCAAAGGGAAAAGAACCAAAGTTCTGTTTGATTCTGGTGCTAAGATCACAATTATCTTTAACGACTTCTTCTGTCATCATTTGAACACTGTTGAGTTGCTCAAACCTGACATTAAACCATGTGCTTATTGAGGCGAATTGATACCATTACATGGATATTTCATAGGTTTAATTGAATATAAAGATCGCTATACCTCTGGAAAAGTATATGTGTCAAAGAAGGGTGACAGTATTATAAGCTGGTGGCATCAAAGGGACCTAGGGGTTATGTTGGAACCTAATAGTGATAATCCAATTGTGTTAAAAGAGACAATTCCTGTCAACGCAGTTATATAAAAATCTACTGCAATGGATTTGGCTTTACAACAAGTATTGTGTGGTAAGTTTCCTAGTGTGTTTATGAATGAACTGGGTTGCTTAAAGGGTTATCCGTACAAAATTAAAATTATTCCTGATTCAGTTCCTGTTTGTAGTAAGGTAAGGAGTGTTCCAGTGAACATAAGAGAGGAGATGCAGATTGAGTTGAACAAACTCAAGGATCAAGGTATATTTGAGGAGATTGAGGGTACTGCTTGGTTGGCTCCTGTTATTTGCTGCTAGGAAGCCTAATGGTTCTCTTAGACTATGCATTGATCTTAGACAATTGAACAAATGTGTTGTGGTTGATAGGTATCCTTGATAGGTGGTGCAAAGGTTTTCAGTACTATTGATCTAGCCTCGGCCTATCACCAGACACAGCTTGATGAAAAGTCTATGGATCTCACTGCGTTCATTACACCCTTTGGTACGTTCAGATATACCCGACTTCCTTTTGGGCTAATCTCAGCTGCTTCTGTTTTTCAAAGGGTTCTGGAAAAGGTTTTGAGAGCTTTCGAGGGAGTCTGTGTATACCAGGACGACATTTTGGTGTATGGTAAAAACAAAGATGACCATGATGCAAGGGTCAGACAAGTCTTAAAGAGGTTGTGTGATCATAATCTGACTGTGAAGTTACAGAAATGCAAATCTGGTACGAACACCATCGATTACCTGGGCCACACCATAACAGGTGAAGGTGTCATTCCGAAAGCTGATCTGGTAAATACTATTCAAGAGATTGTACGTCCCACTACTAAAGAAGAGCTCATGCGCTTTCTGGATATGGGGGAGTACTATCACAAATTTGTTAAAAACTTTGCCGAAGTTACATATAGCATGAGGGGTCTCTTAAAAAAGTGAGCAATCTTTGTATGGAATGATGAGGGTGGGAAGGAGTTTGAGTCAATCAAAAGAATGTTAGTTCTAGCCCCTAAACTTAAAACTTTTGATCCCAAAAAAAGTTCTAGCATTACCACTGATGCCAGCCTCAAAGGTTTTGGTGTGGTCTTACAGCAAGGTGGGTGTGGTCAGGATAATACTATTATGTTTTTATCAAGAAGCCCCAAAGGCTGAGAATGCAGGTATTCTTTGATTGAAAGGGAAGCCCTTGCAGTACACTGGGCTGTTAAAAAACTGAAAACATTATTGTGGGGTACTACATTCACTGTTAAAACTGATCATAAACCATTGTGTGAGGTTTTCAATAAGAACAGCATTGATTCTACTTCATCCAGAATATCCAGATGGTTGGTTAATCTACAAGAGTACAGTTTTGAGGTGAAATACATCCCTGGAGTAAAAAATGTAGTTGCAGATACTTTGTCTAGGTTGGTAGGTGAGGACAGAACTGATCATCTAGACAATGATCTTATTGAGGACCATACAAATTTAGTGTGTGAACATGATTATGAGATAATTTCGGAAGATAGGTGGTGTGAAGAAGTAAAGGGAGATTCTACTCTACAAAAGGTAATGGATCTTATAAGTCATGGTTGGGAATACAAACGCCAGGGAGGAGATTTGTGTAAAACACTTTTGGTTGGTCAAAGATCAGTTCGCAACCAAGGAGGGCTTGCTTTTACGTGGCACTAGACTAATCCCTCCGGTCAAATTAAGGGAAGAGTTGATAAACATAGCCCATAGGTGTCATTTAGGCATCTCTAAAACGAAGGAGAGGCTGCGGTCCAGCTACTGGTGGCCAGTATGGAGACTCAAACTGAGGGCCTGGTAAGAGAATGTATGCAATGTGCCGTGAGTGAGAAAAGCAGGAAACGAAAAGTTCAACCGATGATAATAAGAAATTGTCCTGATAATCCATGGAAAGACATTGCGTTGGACATTTTAGGGCCAATACATAGTGGTGGCCAAGAAACTATGTCATAGTTGCGATAGATATGTTCCCCCGCTGGCCTGTAATTTGTTTTTCCAGAGGCATTGAAACTTCACATGTCAAACTTTCTAAAGGATCTTTTTTATAAGTGAAGGTATTCCTGAAAAATTGCTTACTGACAATGGAGTACAGCTAATTTCCAAAGAAATGGAGAAATTTCTTTGTGTGTGGTATCAGACACAAAAACTTTGCTCTATACCATCCGGAATCCAATGGAAACGTAAAGAGGTTCAATAGAGTATTGAAAGAAACCATAGACTTAGCTAAAAGTGACGGTAAGATGTGGCAGGATGAAATCATCAAAAGAGTTGGAGTGTACAGATTTCCACCTCATACCACCACAGGTATGTCTCCTTTTGAGTTATTTTGTGAGAGGCGTACTGTAATTGAACCATCTTGGGTTAACGCATTCTTGGGAACGATAATCAGACTGGTAAAGATGAGCAATGGAGAAAGAGAGAATCTGCTAAAATAGATAATAGCAAGCTATATTTTGATCGTGGCCATTCTGTGAAGGTGACTAAGATAAACGTAGGTGACCTAGTTATGATAAAACGTCCTGGTTTACAGTCTTGTGGAAACAAGTTGTCTAAACCGATGAAAGTTATCAAAGTTTTCAACAATGCCATCAGAACTGATGATCGTCGTGTGTGGAATCTCAACAGAATGGTTGTGTATAAAGGGAGAGTTGTACAAGACACTGAGCTAAAGGACAAGATTAATTCACGGAAGGTAGAAGACAATATTTCCATTGGTGTACCGCTAAGGAAGTCTGATAGAAAAATGTGAAGTCCCACTTATTTCAAAGTTCCTTCAACAGCGGGTTCAGTCTCCGGAAGCACCTGAAGAATTTTGAGCTGTTAGGTGTTCCCAGTCGTCGCCAGTGAAATAAAGTTCACTCTGGTTCCATCGAAATGTGTAACCTTTGTTTATTTAGGTAAGTGGTTTACAACAGCTCAGCCATCCGACAAGACAGAATTGTTTTTCCACCTCCCTCTTCTCAGCTCCCTCGCCACTAAATCCAATTGCGTTCCAATTCTACTCTGATGTCGCCGATGACATCAGAATTGGAATAGTACAGGGACCCTGCCTGGAATTTTTTAGAAACTGATCATGAGCAGAGGGCCATAATGCTGCCATTGTGAATAGTCATATATTTCTCTAGGACTACTTGTTCTATCAATATAGTGATGTCCAGAACATCACTATATTCATATTTGAGATTCTTAATATTTAAATAAGGATCTTAATTATCTAGGCTAGCATATGAGGACAGATCAGAGATTAATTGGTTAACAATATTTACATTCCATGAATTTGCAAAGGGTCCAGGAATTATAACATCATCTAGCAAACATATGGAATTTGAATAAGTTCTGTCAGGCTGAAATTTGATAAGGACCATTGCCCCAAATAACACTTCCAGCACAGGATATGCAGTGGTATCCATGGCATAATAATCCCATGCTCTTTCTTTCATATAAAAGAGCTACACAACAAGGATTTAAGTGGTTTGTGAGAAAGGTGATGGCGTTGCCTTGTTTTTTAAGGGATAAAGTACCCCTGCTATATATGATAAGGATATTGCAAGTCACCTCAGAGTTTCATATACTTACAAAGGAACACAGCCTTTGGCCTCGTTCCTCTATATCCGTGGTACTCAAAGTACAGCCCGCGGGCAGCCAGTGGTCCCGCTGACCTACCTTGGCAGCCCACGGACCGGACGCTGGAATACACTATACTACTACAATGGCCGCCGTAAACATAGAAGAGGGCAGTGAGAGCATGCGCGATAGCAGCATCTTTGTGCATGCTCCCACGGCCCTCTTCTATGTTTACTGGTGATGTCATGAGCCTGGCCAGTGGCGGGAAGCCAAAGCGCCTTAAAAGTCAGCACTCACAGCTAACTTTTACGGTGCTTTTTCGTCCGCTTCCTGCCACAGTCTCCACGCGGTTTTCACCTGCTGCAAAGCGCCCGCCTGCCTTCTGCCAGAAACTGCCACCTGCACCAGTCTCTGCCCACAAGATATTTAAGGTGAGTGAATGGGACACAGGCCAGGAGGAATGTAATTCTGGATGGGCCGAGTGTGCGTTTGGGAGGGCCATTGTGTCCCCACTGCAGCTTGCCTCAGACATGAGCTAAGGTCCCCACCGGGCTGTGTTATTTCACGGGCATGCCAAGAGTTTTGTCTCAGGCAGTAGAAAAATAGGGAAAATCATTTAAAGGTGGTATTTTTCTCCCTAGTAGTACACAAGTAAGACAGCTATTATTAAAACAATGCACTATAAAATGTAGAGAGGTATAATTTTGTGGGTTTTGTCCAGATGTCTTTCAATATTGTGCTGGTCAGACCTAAGCAGCAAGTCTATTATCTATTTATTTATTTATTTATTTATTTATTTATTTTTTGTTACAGTGCCAGGGCTGTTGAAAATGTCTTACAATAATACACTTTTTTTATCTGTCCCCTGGCCCGGCGTGGCACTTAAGTATAGCTAAACCTCTTGGAGGGCTTTGCCTTACTGGGTTTCTGTTGTTTCCTCACTCCTAGCTGGTTCTAGTTAAAAGCTGCCATTTAAAAAAATTACTGATAACCAGCAGTGGTGGCTCACGGGAGGGGAAAGAGGCAGGGCGGCAAGCGTGGGGGGGGCAGAATATAATTTTTTTTTTAAACGCATGTTTGCCGAGTGCAGGGCACAGAAGAAGGCACAAACAGATAATGGGCTCTTCACCTCCACCACAATGCACTGCTTAATTTGTAAATGAAACCATGCCGGTGTTCAAAGCCCTCCTCTTAAACATGCAGCAGTTGCAATTAAATGCGGGAACATGGAATATGGAGGCAGCTAATTCTGAAGCTTTTATAACAGTGCAGCATATTTGAATCGTTTGCATGACCCACCTACCTGTGGTTCTCTTTCCCCTTGATTCATGATGTTTGTGCAATAACACGTGTTGCCTGTTTACAAACTCATCTTCACAGAAATACATTTTTGCTCTTCCAACACCTGAAGCATGCGATGACCTTTCAGATGGAGTTGTTGGATGTAGTAAAAAAGGATGGGAGGTGAATAATGTGATTAAAAAGATAGATGCATACCACTTTTGCAATGAATTTTGGGTTTGTCTTTGTGTATTTATAGGTAAGGCTTTTTAAACTGGAAATGCCTACATCATGATTACTGACAGTTGTTAATTCAATAATTTGGCCCTTCCATGCCTGGAACGGCTGACAAATGCAGCTTACTCATAGCATAAATGAGACTGAGGTATAGTAAAGGCATAATAAGATACTGAAGCATGACTCCTTTATCTGTTTGTACTGCCTTGTATCTGTTAATATACAACAAGGTGACAAAACATTTTGACTTTGCGGTGTAACACTGCCTGACGCTGGCTCTCTTGCTTTTTAAAAAAAAATCAACTGCTAAAACTACAAGAGCAAAGATACTCTGCTGAGGCTATTATAGAGACTGGTGGTCTAATTCTTCTTTCACTTGTCATGCTATCTTCTGTGCACTGCCTCACTTTGCGACTGACTCTCCCTAAATTCTCCCTGTCCATGACACCTTTGGTTCATTAGCAAGTTCTGTTTTGGGCACATGTGTAACGAAGCATACAGCATCAAGCTGTTACATGATACTAACATTCCCATCAACTTCTACCACTGCAAGGGCACACAAGAGGAGAAGGTATTCTGGGTAGTATCTGCAACTACTTTGAAACACATCACATACCACTGGACACCCTTGTTAGCATCAAAACAGATGGCGCTCCTGCTATGGTAGGCCATGACAGAGGCTTTGTATCTTTGCTTAAAAAGAAGCTCACTGGACAGACTGTAATAGACTACCACTGCATTATTCATCAGGAAGTTTTGTGTGCAAAATTAAAGCATGGAGAACTGAATAACGTCCTAAAACTTGGAGTGAAAATTATTAATTGTATTCGTGCCAAAGCCCGTAACCATAGATTTTTTAAGGCTATGCTACAGGATTCTGAAGCTGAATCAAAGACCTCTTGATGCACATTGAAATGCGATGGCTAAGCAAAGGGAAAGTTCTGGAGTGGTTCATTGCTTTGCTTCCTGAAATTTAACACTTTGTGAACAGGAGAGGTCAAACATTCCCAGAACTAAAGGATGTAAAATGGCTTTTAATGCTCCATTTTCTTTCAGATCTATTTGCACACTTCATTGCTCTTAATTTGATGCTGCAAGGCAAACAACAGGTTGTGTGGTCCATGATGAATGGTATTTACTCATTTGAAAGTAAGCTTGTGCTATTCAAAGAACAACTGGATGTTGCTGACTTCACCCACTTTCCAAAGCTGTTGGCTGTGAATCAGTGGTTTCCAAATGCACAAGAAATGCTGCCAACACTAAATCTTAGTGCATGTCTTGAGGACATTTCTGAGGAGATCTGTGTTGCTTCACTCTTCAGAATAACAGAACTATGCACTTCAGGACAGTTTAGGGCACAGTGTGAAACAATCACTCTCACACACCTTAGTAAGTAGAATAATCAAGTTTATTTATGGGGCAAGTTCTCATATAGCAAAACTGACCACCCTAACATATCATGAAAAATAACATGAGAATAACTGTGAGAATATAAACACTATGTGATATCATGAAAAATAAAACGAAAATAACTGCAAGAATTAGTGCATATAACACACGCACACACAATATGCTTCCATGCTTATAAATTGAAAAGGCTTCCTTAAAAAGAGATTCTGCATCCCTCCGCAGCACACAAAGCTGGGGAACCCAAATCGACTGGCACAGGGAGTCTCCTTTGGGACAATCAGTCCTCCTGGCATTGCATCCAACCCAGAAGAGAATTCCTAAACCAGTCCATCAGGGTTCCTGACCTTTATAGTATTTACTAACACCCAGGAGTCTTTTGTAGAAAAAGACCCCCTCCTTTACAAATTGTGCAATCAGCGGTACCTTGTTCACCCTTTGAGACGTCTCCTCGGAACGGCCAGGCTCCCAGAAGAGGGCTCAAAGGTGAAGCTTGCATTCCTCCTTGAGTACAGGCGCATCCCCCTGTTGTCCTAACTGATAGCTCGTGGAATGTAAATAGCGCCCTTCGTATCAGGCAGATGGAGCGAAGTTGAGCAGAAAAACACCCCACCCTGCAGCTTGCAGAATTTTGTGGAACCACACAGAACAGTGCTTTACGCACAGAACCAGACTCGACAAAATGGAGTCGTGAACCAATGTAAAATGGAGCAGAGTCCAATGGTCCATAGTATATTTCATTGCCCTTACCCTGCACCACTGTTCACTTTACACATAGTGCATGTAGCAATACAAGATCAAAAGGCGATTTTCTCAATTCAGAACCCTCACCCCTCTGTTCAGGCTGATTGAAAACCCCTGGATGGTGAGTTCACGAAATCTTGATGCTGTTGAAGTTATTGGCGTGAAAAGACCGCAAGCACAAATGGAGCTGATGGACATGCAGCACAACTCAGCTCTCGAAGCGTCTTTTTTGGGGCAGGCACCAGAAGAATTCTGGAACATTGTGCCTTCTGACAAATTTCCTGTTCTTTTACAGTGGCCCAGAAAATAATTTGTATGTTTGGGTCAACATATGTTTGTGAAAGTTCGTTTTCCACAATGGGACTGTTGAAGAGTAAACTCAGAAATAAGCTAACTGACACATCTGGATCAGCTCTTAAGGCTTGCCGTTTCAGACATAATACCAGATTACAGAACACTAATAAGAGACATGAAGTGCAAAATAAGTTCTTAATATGTCTTCCTTTGACATACCTATTTTCTGGACTCAGATAAACATGTGCTGCATTGGGCCTGTGCTGAATATCCAGTTCACAAGGATTACCATGCCATGCCTCTTAAGATTACTACTGTCTGATAATAAAAATGTTTTTCAAAATGTCCTCTTTGTAGGTATCAGTTTCAAAATGCAGCATTGTCTAGCAATGTTTTGAAAAAGGAGGAGAGGTGGTTGTGCCCCCTACAAGCCCCGCCCATGTCCCCAACCCCCCCACCCGCTGGCCCTTCAGTGCGACCCTCAGCCACAAACCATACTGCAATTTTGTCCCCCAAGAAAAAGTTTGTGAGTATTTTGACACTTACATACGTGCTTAATAAATTATATACACAGAGAAAAAACATTGTACGATGACTCGTCATTTCATGTGACGACGAGGATCAAACAAAGAACAAGAGACATTGTGCGAAGAAGCTCCGTTACAAGCGATGTGGTTCATGTCTGCCTGACAGTCAACGAGCTTCTCTGGTACGTGATTGCCTGGCGCTCTACAAGTTTCCAGTTGCGGCTTATTCTGGTGAGCGCTTGATTTTATTTCAGCGCTGCACCTTTAATCTTCAGCCTCCATTTATGCTACGGAACAGTTTTTTTTGTAGAGGCACAGAGATTTTATTTGACAGTTGACGCACGTGCAGCTCTGAGTGCTTATTCATTCCTCGCAATCTGCTCGCACTAGCTTACCGTTTTCTTTCATGCGCTCTGTTGTACGCGCGCTGTTCTTTCTTATCAGTTCGTGGAACTGAATCAATTTAAAGACTGAGAACTTCCTCTTTACTTCAACAGACTTCCTCTTTACTTCAACAACATAGAAAAGGTACTTTTGTCTGCTAGCAGTTCGGCCACCTTGGATTGGGAAGTTTTGATTTAAACAGATGTGGTTTCTTCAAAAGATTGTGTAAAAAAACAAAACTTTACAGCAGCAGCTTCAATATTGTTTTTTTTCTTCTTCTTCTTTTCTTCTTCATAAAAGAAGCATTGACACAAGTAATTTAATAAAATGCAGAACGTAACACCTCCAGCGCCTTTTCTACAAGAACCTGGGGAGCCTATTCTCAAATGGAAATTGTGGCTACATTCTTTCCAGGCCTATCTGGGAGCCATTGATGGTCATAAGTTTATACCTAAAAGGAAAAAAAGTTTGATGTACTACTATTTGGGTGCTGAGGGACAAAACATCTTTGACCATTTGTCAACTTATGAGATGGGACAAGTAGAAGAATTGGATGAATTTGAAATGGCAACTGCGTAACTGAACAAGTATTTTATTAAGACTAAGAAAATTGTAGTTCACAGATATAAATTCTTCACCAGGTCACAAAGTCCCAATGAGAGTATTGGCACCTTTATTACAGCACTGAAAGTTCTAGCGGCTAACTGTGAATTTGAGAATTTCACATCTCAACTTATCAGAGATCAACTAGTGGCTAGGTGTCACTCTAAAAGAATCCCCAAAAAATTGCTAACGTGTAAGGATCCTTCCTTAGACAAATCTATAGACATAGCGAAAAGCTTTGAATGTTCCTTGGAAGATTCTAAACAGCTAGAAGTATCCTTGTCTAATACCACTATTTCTGGGGCAATAACTGGTGTGCACAGTAGTGACAGTAGGAAACATTTGCGTTCTGAAAAAAAAACAAGAAACATTGAGAAATTCACATTTTTTCAAGAACAACCGGAAGATTAGTTGTTATCGGTGTGGTTCATTGGCTCATGTTTCTTCGTTTAAGAATTGTCCAGCGGAAAATCAAATGTGCAGAAACTGTGGTAAAATGGGACATTTTTTAAGAGTTTGCACGAGTGCTCAGAAAAATTATGTTTGTTGTGTGCTCAGTGATGATGTTGACAGTCCTGCAGACCATGATAACAGCGAATATGTGTTAGTGGTCATAGAAACAACACATCAACGAATAAAGTAGTGGTTGATCCGGACATTGATGTGATGATTGATGGTGTCATAGTAAAACATTTGGTAGATACAGGAGCCCGTAGCACCAGTGCGTCACCAGAAAAGTTTTGTGAATTTTGGTCTTTTAAAACTCTTCTTCCTCCTGATGTTTCTACTGTTGCTTTTCAAGGGAGCAAAATTGATTTGATTGGTTATTTTTGGGCTTCATTGGGTATTGTGGATGAAACTATTCTGGGAAATGTTTATGTGGCATAAAGGGGCATCAATGTTTTGGGCTTAGTTCATCAAGCTAAATTTAATTTGATTATTAAACCTGGAAAGGACCAATCTGTTTCCATTGAAAGAAGTAATGCAAATTCAGTTGTATCTTCTTTATGCACTTGGCCTCAGAAATTTAAAAAGTTGTTCCAGGAGCAATTAGGAAAGATAACTAATTTTTCACACACCATAAAGTTGAAGCAAAATGCAGATCCTGTGAAACATAAAGTAAGAATTGTACCTTTAAGTAGAAGAACAGATTTATCCAAGCTGTTGAAGGACATGTGTGAACAGGGCATAATTGAGAAGGTAGAGTTGACTTTATGGTTGTCTACTATTGTTTTAGCTAAGAAGAGATCAGGATATCTTAGAATGTGTGTGGATTTGAGAAGCTTAAATGAGGCCATCTGGGTAGATAATTTTCCTTTACCAAGGATTGATGACATGATCACAAAAGTTGGTTCGTCCAGTTGTTTACAAAACTAGGCTTGAAATTTGCCTGCCATCAAGTAGAATTGGATGTTGATTCCAGACATTTAACAGCATTTGTCACTCCTGATTGAACTTAACAGTTTTGCAGGTTACCTTTTGGCCTAGCGTCAGCGGCTGCAGATTTTTAGAGACTCATGTCGGACATGTTTATTGACAATCCCAATGTAGTAGTGTTTCAGGATGACATTTTGATTTTTTCGGATGATGAGGGAGTACATGATAAGGTTGTGGAAGATGTGCTTAGTACATTAGAAAAGAGAGGTGTCACTTTAACTAAAGATAAAAGTACTTTCAAGTCTAGGAAAATCGAATATTTAGGTCATGTTTTATCAGAGCAGGGCATTAAACAGAGGCTGGGGTTGGTAAAAAGCATTTTGGACGCTCCTGTTCCAAAAACTAGAGAACAACTATTGTCCTTTCTTGGTTTATGTGAATTTTATGCCAAATTTTTAACAGACTTTGCAAAAAAACTCTGAATGTTTCAGACTGATGTTAAAAAAAAAGCCAAATTCTTTGGGTCAGATGAATGTAATAGGATGTTTAATTCAATTAGGCTAGAAATTGTCGATGCTCCAGCCTTACAGCCCTTTTCCGAGGAGAAGAGCACTATTGTGACTGTGGATGCTTGTGAGTATGGTTTGGGTGCGGTGTTGTCACAAAAGTTGGCTGAAGGAAATGAGAGCCTCAAGAACTTTGCAGTAGGTTGAATGTAAATACTCAGCTATTGAGAAATAACTTTTAGCTTGTGTGTGGAGTGTAGAAAAGTTAAAACAATATCTATGGGGCAGACATTTTGTTTTGAGAACAGATCATCGTCCACTAGTAGATATATTATCTGGTGGGAAAATTAAATGGTCTACGACTGGCATTGCAAGATTGTCAGCAAAACTTTTAAAATTAAATTTTTCTGCTGAGTACATTCCGGGTGGGAAAAATTGTAGAGCGGATTGTTTGTCTAGATTGCCCATTGATGAAGAAGAACAAGAGTGGGAAACAGAGATTGAGGAATGTTTTGGCATGTTACGGAAAGTGATGTGATTGTGGATGAGGAGAAATGGATTGATTTAGTGAAGAAAGACAAATTGTTGTGTGATGCAATGTCTTTGGTTAAGTCTGGTTGGCCGAAAGAAAGGAATTTATCACAGAGTTACAGTCGTTTTGGAAAGTATCTGGTGAGTTATCTGTTGAAGGAGATAAGTTAGTTAAGGGTAGCAAGCTTGTTCCTCCTGAGCGTCTTAGGAAAGATTTGGTTGTTAGAGCTCACTCTGGACATCTGGGTGCCACCATTACAAAAAGCAAGTTAGGATCTGATTTTTGGTGGCCCAGAATGGACAAAGAAATTGAGGAGTATGTCAGAAGTTGCATCAGATGCAGCAGTAGCGACAAGGTTTTATTTACTGAGGGTGTCACAGACTCGTTTGTCCCTACTCCAGCTAGGGCTTGGCAAAAAATTGTTTTTGATTTTCTTGGTCCATATCATATTTTACCATCTAACATGAGATATTTGTGGTAATTATAGATCATTTGTCGAGATGGGTGGAGGTAGAACCAATAAGGTTTCTGACTACTCAGAGTGTAATTCAGTGTTTAAATAGTTTTTTTATCCGTGAAGGGTTTCCGGAACAGATATTAACGGACAATAGTGTCCAATTTGTATCAACAGATATGCTTCAGTTTTTGCTCAAATGTGGCATTAAACATATAAAGACACCTCTTTATCATCCACAAAGTAATGGAATGGTGGAACGATTCAATCGGGTGTTAGTGGATTGTATTCAAGCCATGTATAGAAATAATTTGCCTGTGGACCGTGCCATTAATGAACTAGTTTGGTTTTATCGCACCACTCCACATGTAGCTAGTGGCAAAAGTCCATTTAAACTCATGAGAGGCGGGACAGCATCCACTGAGTTATGTCCTTTTTGGATGGTTAAATTGTTTTATGAAGGGTGTAATGTGAAAGAGATCTGGCAAGAACCAGAAAGCAATTCCAATGTTGCAAGCAGAAAGGAAGTCAAGTGGAGTTTGTGACAAATGTGGAAGGTTAAAGGTGGGTGATTGGGTGACAGTGAAGAACCCTGAATTGGTGAGGAAAGAGTTGTCCAAGTTCAAGGATTCACAACAAATTTGTGATTTACGTAGGAATGCAGTAAAATTGTCAGATGGAAGTTGGTGGAGCATATCTTTGGATCAGAGTGTACAGGTACAGCCAGGTTACTCTTGGCCTGTCAGGAATTTTGGCAGAGAATCTGATGAAAATGAGAAGTACAAACATGATAGGAGCAGAAAAGTATATGCCAAACCAAAAAAAAGTCAAGATTATGTGATGTTTTTGTGGTACTGGTGCTTGTAATGTTATGTTTACATTTTTTTCTTTTCTTTTTTGTTTTGTTTTGTGTTTTCTATAGTATTTCACATTTAGATTCTTTGTGTTATTACTTTATGAACAGTTTTGTTAACTTTGGGTAGTATACAATGTTACTTTTATTGTTCATGTTTAATTCAATGTTGTTTTGTGTAGTTCTTTTTCTTGTTTTGAGAAAGGGAGAATTGAAGTGAAGTTATCGGAGGCTGACAGGAATCTCATGACATCGTGAGTGTGTTTATGATATCATGAAGTTCCATACAAGATCGTGACAGTTATTTGCTCTCTGTGCCCTGTAGTATTTGGACGTTTACATACATGCTTAATAAATTATATATAAAGAGGAAATACATTGTACGATGGCTTGTCATTTCAAGCTGCTCCTCTGCCCTGGACATCCAGAAGCTGGCCTGCCTTCTGTGAGATCAAAGGAACATACCAACCCAGCAGGAGCTCTGCCTGTCCAGGGAGTGCCAAGGGCACCTTGACCTCAGTGGTGTGAAAGTGTGGGGGGGGGACTACCCTGAAGACTGTGGAGCACTATTGAAGAAGTGGAAAGATTGAGATGCTGCACAGGTATCATGGAAATCGGTTGTTCCCGCCATGACCAAGAACTATGCATGTCCCTTCCTGCACAAAAGCAATCCTGCTTACAACACAGCCACCCTTGCATCATGGTGCAAGTGTGCCTGCATTGGCTCTAGCCAGCCAAAAGAGCGCCAGAACAAAGAAATAATAGGAATGTGCCACATGATGTTAAATACGGCTCATTCCTACCCTGTGCCTTTCATGCAGCCCAGCAAGGTGGCTTGCTGCATTAAGGTGCATAAAAATATGATACAGTATGATAAATATGCCCCTGTTTTTGAGGGAGACCACTTGAGTGTGCATTTATATATATATATGTTAATCACAGAGTGGTGGTAAACACTCTGTATTTATAGCTAGAATTCCTAGATACAGGCAGTGCTCTGAATTTTGGTTGCTATTAACTTTGCCCCCATTTTACAAATTTCCACAAAATATTCCATACCTATAGCTCTTTCTACATTGGTAGAGGATCAAATGTTTTGCAGTGATTGGTCAAGGTTTGTCAAATGTTTTTCAGTGATTGGTCAAAGATAAAAGGGGTCCCAAAACATATTTTTATCTGCCACTGCCATTGCAATTTACATAGACATGTTCTTGCATATAGTGGGAAAGTGTACCTCTAATCCACTCCCTGTTAGGTGTTTTTCAGTATGGGTGGGTGCAATATTCCAATTTTGGTGACTCAGCATTGCTCTTGTCACCTGGAGCTCCAGTCAAATTCTGCTAATTGCTGCATGGCGGATATTCTTCTTGCATGTGGCTTCAGAACTGTAAGTTGGTGAACATGAACAAGAGTTGGCATCCCCTAGGACAATTCCCAGTCACTAAGAGGGCATTGGTGAGATTTTTGTAATGTGGGCGGTCGCGACCGTTCGCAGTCAGAAATCTGCCACTGGAGAGGAAAATCTAAATGAGCGGCAACACTATAAACTCGAGTAGCTGTGCCCTCTGGCATGCCACCTGGTACTGTTCACTCTGATTTTACAATGCAAAATATGTTCTCTGAGCTAAATCAATATGCAACAAGAGCGATGTGTCTATTAATGCCCATTGTCAGAGCTTCGCATAATCTTGGAAAGTTTTTATCTTATTTTGATATATTGACCCTTAGTATGACATTGGCGGTAAATCCCCCTTACCGCCACGCTGACGGCTGCAACTTACAGCTGCAGTGGCGGATATCCGTTCACCATATTATGACACACATACACCAAACAGACAGAATTCAGCCACACACACAAATCTGCCAGACCAAAGGTCAATGATAAAGTTGTGGTATCAAATCCCACACTGTTACGCCAACAGAACAACACCCATCACATTATGACCCACGAATCACCATGGAGGACATTCAACGGCAGTAAACCATTAGCGGTACACACCGGCATGTTCACAATGGACACCCACATACAAAACAACACTACATTGGACAATTTAAATAACACACACCTGACACCCATACCCACACCACACAGACAGCCACACCACTCTAAAACACACAGCCACATTACCCACAGCCCTATACCATTTCAAACCATTGCCAGCAGAGAGACACCAATACTACTGAGACAGCTAGAGCCACACAATATTCACACCTATACACCATCCATGCACCCCACATCACACACCCCAACACATTACCCAACACACCCTCACCAACGAATCTCACACAACACCCATGGCATCACAAAGACACCCCGTTTCACAGAGTAGGAGCTAAGGGTCATGGTGGAGGAAACTATCAGGGTAGGGCTACAGTTATTTGGAGCACAGGTGCAGCAGATATCAATAGCTAGGAAGATGGAGCTATGGTGGAGAATCGTGGACAGGGTCAACGCCGCTGGACAGTAAGGAAGAACTAGGGATGACATCAGGAGGAGGTGGAACGACCTACGGGGAAAGGTACATTCCACTGCAGCAAGACACCAGCTCGCTGTACAGAGGACTGGCGGTGGACCCCCACCTCCTCCCCCATAACTAACAGCATGGGAGGAGCAAGTCTTGGCAATACTGCATCCTGAGGGCCTGGCCGGAATAGGAGGAGGATGGGACTCTGATAAGTCAACTCTCTACTACTACTACCCCCCTACCTGCATGCCATCACATACCCCTACCCTCACTACCATCACTCCACTCCATCCCACACACCCCACCATCACATCTCACTCATCCCAATGCCAAGCCCTGCATGCGGTACAAATGCATGAACACCACTCACAGCCCTGCATGGGCACTCATCACTAAAGCATGCACACTATAAAGAACTAACTATCCCACCATACACCAATGTACAGAATTGAAGGCTGCCAGGGCAAACCCAACCAAAGAGGACAAGCCATGGATGCACAATATGTCAGACACAGAAACCATAACACATCATTTATATCCCCACAGGTACCCCAGCAAATGTCAGTGGAGCGGAGGTGCCAGCACTATCCAGTCTCCCAACTGAAGAGGCCCACAGTGATGACAGCAACTCTGATCTTCAGGATCTGGATGACCTACCTGGCCCAGCAGGGATCTCTGGACAGCCAGTTACCCAGGTCCAGTCACATACCACCACCACAGAGCCTCCCCCATTAGGAAACACCACCACAGCACCCAGCCAGAGTACCCACACCTCCGTCCCTAGGACACGTCAATCAGCAGTGTGTCCACCTCTACAGGGACCCCAGGCCACACCTCATACCCAAGACAATAAGGGACCTGGGGTCAGTGGCAGTGGACACATGGTTCAGGGGACAGAGGCACAGGCCAACAGGAAAACTGAGAGGAGTGCTGTGTGCCAGGTGGAGGACAGGCCCAGGTTCCGACTCTCCAGAAGGCACATGCAGAGATCATGGGAGCCTATCAACATTCCCAGGACATGATGGGCCAGATCCTGTATGACAATGTACAGGAGAACAGGCAGCTGCAGGAGGGATAGTACCAGGGGATCATGAAGGACTTTCAGGCCATCAACAAAACCCTGATCTCCTTAGCAGGGGTGCTGGCAGACATGGCCAATATTATGAGGGAGGCAGTCTCACACCAGCGGGCCCCTGCCACTAGCCAGACATCTGAACAACCTTCCACATCCGCTGCCGCTAGAGGCCAGGAGGCCCCGCCACAGGACTCACAGGCCACCAGCACCCTTCCCCCTGCAGAAGGAGAACCACCCTGCAATCCAGACAGAAGCCAGAGACACTTGCCAAGACCCCCGCTAGGAAATGAGGCTCTCCTGATTGTCACCCTTGTGTCCCACTCTGTCATCCTGTCCACCTTGAACAGCCATTGCTCCCCTTCCTATGTTCCCTTGGACAATGCACCTGTGCTACAAACAGACTGGAACAATACCCTGGACTTTCCTCCATCATAACCACATCCCATTGCACTTGCCTCTCAACATTTCCGCACTTCAATAAACACCCTTGGAAAAAAAAGAAGTTTGGAGTATGTCATGTTTATCAAATATGTATTCATTGAAACAGGTACAAACATTGCACATAAACTGTACAGAAAATGAGCATAGATTAATGACTGGTAGCTGGCTGCAGTGATCACACCTGGAGTATATGTGAGGTCGCCAACATCTGCAAAATGAATTCCCAGAGGGAACAGTAAGTGGGCATAGAAGTGGGAAATGTCAGCATGCCTTTGCCACACAAATTCATACAAATGTCAGTGAAATGTGAAGTAACACTGTCCTACCTGTGTGTCATTGGAAGTATTGTCTGATCACAGATGTTCTGTTTCATCCTCATCCTCTGCCTCCTCATCCTCACTGTCCAAGGGTCCACTGCTGGCACACGGGCATCTCAGTCTCCTCCTCCTGCAGGAATGGGACATGGCATTTGAGGGCCAGGTTATGCAACATGCAGCATGCCACCACTATCTGGCAGACCTTCTTTGGTGAGCAGCACAGGGATCCACCTGTTATATGGAGGCACCGAAACCTGGCCTTCAGGAGGCCAAAGGTCCTTTCAATGATCCTTCTGGTTCGCCCATGTGCCTCATTATAACATTCTTCTGCCCTTGTCCTGGCATTCCTCACAGTGGTCAATAGCCATGATAGGTTGGGGTAACCAGAGTCACCTGAAATATTGAGGGACAACATTTAACCACACACTATCCCATATGGCCCACACCATACCCATACACCAACATATACTGGGTGGGAACCAGGGCTCACCTATTAGCCACACCCTGTGCCTCTGTAGTTGGCCCATCACATTTGGGATGCTGCTATTCCTCAGGACAAAGGCATCATGCACTGACCCAGGATACTTAGCATTGACGTGGGTGATGTACTGGTCCGCAAGGCACACCATCTGTGCATTCATAGAATGGAAACTCTTCTGATTCCTGAACACCTGTTCATTCTGGTGGGGGGGGGGATAAATGCTATATGTGTTCCATCACTCGCCCCAATTATGTTGGGGATATGTCCCATTGCATAGAACTCGGTCTTCAATGTGGCCAAATCTTGAGCCTCTGGGAAAAGAATGTAGATGCACAAGTGTTTAATTAGGGCAGACAACACTCCTGTCAGCACTATTGAGAACATTGGATGTAGCGTTCCTGCTGCCAAGCCCACTGTCACTTGGAAAGAAGCAGTTGCCATGAAATGGATTACAGATACCACTCGCACAAGAGGGGGGATCCCAGTGGGGTGATGGATAGCAGATATCAGGTCAGGCTCCAACTGGGCACACAGCTCTGTGATTGTGGCCCTGTCCAGTCTATAGGTGAGGATCATGTGCCTGTCCTCCAGTGTTGCCAGGTCCACCAGGGGTCTGTACAGGGGGTATGTCTCCATCTCCTATTAATTCGCAGCGGTGGCAATCTAAGGGATACAAGAGTGAGGAGCCAGTCACAAACTGAACAATGGAGCTACTCAGAACTTTGCATCCTGTAAACTTGTAATGGGTCATTGTAATTTGTCGAGTATGTCGTAATATCTCTTGTGATGCAGCATTATTCTAGGCCCTGCCCCCCCTTGAAATGGCGTCCAGCTGTTCTCTGTGGAGGGACCGGTGGAAGTGAGTTAATTCCGCTGACGTTGTACGCCATTGCGGGAGGTGCTCGGGAACCGCTGTGCAACTCCTCATTGGTGATAATTGGGCCCTATGGGGTACGGTGGCCAATGGTGATCAACGCCGGCGGTGACGGTATGCACCGCCGCGGATGTGAACGCCATTTTCTATCTGATTCCCCACTGACCTTCCACAGGAGAGGACCTACACTACATGTGCGGCTGTGACCTGTGTCTGGAACCTACCATGGCCAGTGTGACCGGGAAAAAGGGCCTCAGCCTTCACTTCGGAGGAGTTGGAGAGACTGGTGGATGGACTGCTGTAAGGACCTCCAGACCAACAGGTGAGTACTCTGTGGGCACGATGCACATGGCATGAATGCAGGGAGTTGTGTGTGTGAAGACCTTGTGTAAGGGGGGTGGGTTGGTAGATATCCTCTGGGCGGCGTACAGGTTGTGTGCTGGGCCATGTGTGTGTAAATGGTGATGGAAACAGGTATGGTGGGCCATATGTTTAACAGGCAGGACTGTTTGTCTAAATCTATTTTCCTTTGTCTATTGCCTCTGTAGATCAGCGCCCATCAAAAGAAGTGTATATCGCGTGCCATCGCCAAGGAGGTGCAGACCCTGGGGGTCTATGGCAGGCGGAGCACCCACTGTCGCAAACGGTGGGAGGACCTGAGATGCTGGGCATGGAAGACTGCGGAGGCCCAGCTGGGGATGACCTCCCAACAAGGAAGGGGTGCCCATTGAACACTGACCCCCTTGATGGCCTGCATACTGACAGTGGCCTATCCTGAGCTGGATGGGCGCTTGAAGGCATCACAGCAGCCACGAGGGGGTGAGTACAGTGCCCATCATTACAACTTACGCATGGTAGGGTGGTATCTGGGTGGGGGATGTGTGTCAGTGAGTGCCCCTAGGCCAGGCCTGACATTGCAGCATAGGTCCCCTGGTGGCTAGGGTTCAGAAGGGAAAGTCTTGCTACGTAGCTCGTAGGCATTCACTACTGGTCAGGGCAGCATGGGTCCGAGGTGTGCTGCATTTGGCGGTGTGTGCCCCTCCCCATGCCTTGGACGCTCACTATTGCTCTGGTAGTGCAATGGCATATTGTGTAAGGCTGTTCCCTTAGTGTGAGGGTGCTGTGTACACCAACAGTGGTGTTAGTGCAGCATTTAACCAAGTGTATTCTTTGTCTCTTCCCCCCATATTTCTTTTGTCATCCTGTCCTTATTTGTATTAGCATCATCTGGTGGAGGAGCAAAGGCATCGGTGAAGGAGGGATCTGCATTACAAAGGACCCAGGAGGCAGAGTCCACCGACGGTGAGGGCACCAGTGGGACGGAGGGCGAGGGGAGCACCACAGTGGTGACTGGAGGGGACAGTTCTGACACAGATAAATCCACTCATGGAAGCTCCCTAGTGGTGGCGGACACTTCTGTGACCACCCCAGCTACAAGAACAGCCACCACCCCCTGTACCAGCACCGCCCTCCCAGCAGCCCCTCATCGAGTTGCCCGTGCCCGCTCACCCAGGAGGGTGGGCATCTCCTTCACCCCAGGCACGTAAGGCCCTGCCCCAGTGAGCCCTGCTGCCCTGAGTGAGGAGGCTATTGACCTCCTGAGATCAATCTCTGTAGGGTAGACAACCATTGTGAATGCCATCCAGGGGCTGGCAGCCCAGATGCAACAATCTAATGCATTCCTCTAGGGCATTCACACTGGATTGGCGGCCCAACAGAGATCGATTCAGGCTCTGTCCTCCTCTCTGATGGCAGCAGGCATTGTCCCTGTTTCTATCGTTCCCCCTCCAACTTCCACTGCCCACTCCCATTCCCCTCAACCCCAACCCATCCCAAGCACACATACAGATGAGCATGCACACAGGACAACACCCAAGAGTGTCACAGGCAAACACAAGCACCACACTTCATCCCACAGGCACTCACACAAACACCATCCAGTTGCAGACACAACAACATCCACTATTTCCACTGTCTCTCCTTCCTCCCCCTCTTCCACCTCCCACCCAGTTCCGTCCACACTCACACCTGCATGCACAACATCATCATCCACTACCAGCATCACCACACCAAACAGAACACACACCTCACTGGCAGACACCTCCACAACAGCCATGCACACATCCCCTGTGTCCTCTCCCACTGCGTCTGTCCCCCCTCCTAAAATACTCAAACGCAAGCACTCAGACACCCAATAGCCATCCACCTCACAACAGCATACAGCCCATGCACCTGCACCCAAAAGCAGCAGACAGACACCTCCAATGACCACTCCCTCATCCTCCACTCCCATTCCTTCTCCCTCTTCCCACCCCAATGTCCCTAAAAACTGGTCCTATCCACCATTGACCTTTCCCCTCCCACTCCCCCCATCCTGCACGTATGGGCAGGGTAGGAAGAACCCAGCCAAGCACCTCAGCCACACAGTCCACGGGCCCAGTCGTCACCACACCCACTCGTGGTGGAAAGGGATCCAGGCCACATGTCCTGAAGGCGAAGGAGACTGCACCAGCCAGCCTAAAGGAAAAGGAGTCTGCCCCAGTTGGCAAGAAGGGAAAGGGGCCTTCCCCCAGCATGAAGAAAGACCAAGGAGCCTACACCAGCAGGCAGGAAAACCAAGGGGCCTGGACCAGCAACGGTGACGGAGCTCCCACCACCAACCATGGTTGTGCAGCCGCCAGAGGTTGCAAGGGATGGGCAGGAGCCTCCCCCCACCAGCAGTGCCACCACTGTGCAGCCATCTGAGGTTGCAGGGGATGGGCAGGTCCCTCCCCCCACCAGCAACATCACTACTATGCAGCCGTCTGAGGTTGCAGTGTCGAAGTAAGCCTCAGCAAGGCCTACTAGTGCAAGGGGTTAGCCTTCTCTGCACAAAGTCCTCAGACCATATAGGAAGAAGTTGGCACAGAAACTGAAATAAAAGACAAAGTTTATCAAACCTCATGAGGTGGTACTACAGTTAGAACAGGACCCTTCGGTAATGTTTGAAGTAACACACTGAACTAAGAGAGCATGGTCCTTTCATACCCACGCAGGGGCAAAAGAAGGTGGTACAATTATAGAAGCAAGACTCATATACATATAAGGTCATATGGAAATGCACAGTCGACAGGTAGGAGGGGCTAACAGTTTTCAAGGACTAGTTGACACATTACTGTCTGTTACTGATTACTAACAGCTGCAGATCTTACTGGGCATGTGCGAAAGTGGGAGATGCTATATATAACTTGTCACTAGACAGATTTTCAAGAGTAGTTAACAGAAAGGTAGGACAGAGCACATGGCGAGCACATGGTAGCATGTGGAAGAGAAAATGGCTGCCATGAATACAAAATGGATTCCGTGAAATGTTCACAATAGTTGCTAAATACAAGATGTCTTCTGCTAATGCTTAATCTAATCACTACTGATTTACAACAGCAGGGGATGGGCAGGAGCCTCCCCCTCACCAGCAGTACCACCACTGTGCATCTGTCCGAGGTTGCAAGGGATGGGCAGGAGCCTCCCCCACCAGCAGTACCACCATTGTGCAGCCGTCCGAGGTTGCAGGGGAAAGGCGGGAGACTCCCCCCACCAACAGCACCACCACTGTGTAGCCGTCACAGCCGGCAGACGGTATGTAATCCTGCCTCCATGGGCTGCTGTGCAGCCTGCTCCCTCCAAAACCAGTGGGCAAGGCACTCACCTGAGAGACTATGGCCCATCACTCCTCAGGATCAAGCACAGGGCAGGTTGCCTTCTCCAGAACCAGTGGGTATAACACCCACCTGAGAGACTGTGGCTCATCACACCCCAGGATCAAGCACAGGGCACGTTGCCCCCTCCAGAACCAGTGGTCTTGTTACATCTCCCGGCTAAGGTGCCCCACCATCCCCCATCCCCCTCAGGTGCCTGCCTATTTATCAACTGATGCCCCTGCAGTGTTCTCTCCGTGTTGAAGCAGGTGACATATGTGGCCTTGGGCTTTGGCTTGTGGCCATGTGGGCTACACAAATTGTGGACTGGGCTGTGTCCCTTTTTCTGTACATATGTATATATCTATTATCTTGCCTAAGTTATTTTTCATACTGTGTTGATCTCATTACATTCACTTTTGTGAAATCATTTTGTCCTTGCATTATTTAGCCGAGTTAGGGGGTAAAACATTTTTGTAATGCAGCTGGTTGTGTGTATGGTGTGTGTGTGTCTGTGTGTGTGTGTGGTGTATGTTGTGCGTGTGTGTGTGTGTCACTCTCTTTTTCCTCTCCCCTCCCTTCCTTGTGTGCTAGGCAGCTGTACTCACCTTCGTTATCTTCGCCAGCGTTGGTGATCGTGGTGGAGCAGAACGTATAAGATTATCGGGAAGACATGTAGTTCAGGTCCCATGGCGGTGTGGTTATTCCCTGTGTCTCCAATGGTGAGTCCTTTCTCTTCTGAGCTCAGTTTCCGCCATGCTTTTGATGTCGTTGTCGGAAAAGGTGGCAGTTTGCCCTCTTAATATAGTGGGCGGAAAATTGACTTCCGCCTGGCTGTAGGCGGCTACTGTCGTGGTGGCTGCTTTTTTCGCCTTGGTGGTCGGTGTGGTACATTGGCTGTTTGTCTGAGATCTTTCTGCCATGGTCATAATTTGGCAGTAGTTACTGCCGTCCTGTTGGCGGTACCACCTCCACTTCATCACCGACCGCCAGGGTCGTAAGGAGGGCCATTGTGTTTCTCTTGTCTACATAATGTAGTGTGTACATGGACACAGATAGGCAACTCAGAATGAACAGGTTTGCTTTTTCAGAGATGCATTTTTTAGACAGGTTGATGTGCTTTGCTTGTAAGTGCGTAGGAGTAGGTACATTAGCCTGGGTAGATAACTGCTGAACAGGAGTCTATCTAGTGTGAATTGTGATTTAAGACAGTGAACGGTACTGGTATTCTTTATCTTAAGAATATTGATTGTAAGATTTGTCTTACCTTAACTTGCTGATTTTTATTCTATTTTATTTAAGTTGAGCAGACAAGTTTTATTTGAGTAAAAGTAAGTTAGAAAGGTTTGGGAATATGATTGGTTACTGAGCCAGGGAGCTGCACTGAGATTGGCAATGTAACCAAACTTTAACATAAACTAACAGCTTCTGGTAAAGACAATTTCATAGAGCATAATTCAAAGACTCATTTGAAAGTCTATGTGGCTTGAGCTTGCTGCTAGGGCCAGAGCCTCTATGGACAAAAGTTCTAATGGTCATTCAAATTGTTAATTCCTAAAACCTGTGATTATGCTGCACAGCCTTTTACTATAATGTGAGTGATGGTATATATGAAGACTACTAGAGTGCGAGCATGAGTGAGTAAAGGGTTCAGAACAAGCTGATAATCTAGTTTCTTCTTTCCATAACTTAGGTGGTACTCATTCCAACTCAGACCTCACAAATCATGATTTTCCTAGAGAATAATCTAGGTGATGACACAAGAGGGAGAGCAACACAATTCGTAGGCTGTTGTGGTGTTCTGTATCCAAGGGGTTATTCAGGGATCTAGAACATGTGCAGTTTCTAGGGTAGAATGTAGAGAAAAGGAGTTAGTTACTGTGACTTGTAGGTGGATGAGGTCTCTGCTGAAGCTGTACGTATTAAACGTGGATATTTATCAACAAAAGCTCTTCGACTTGTCATTTTTATGGATCTTACATTTGGTGATGAGAGACGTGCTGGATAATGCTCATCTCATCTTGGATCTTTTTTTTTAATTTTTGGGACTACTAATTGAACTTTTTACGGAGACCTCAACACTGAATACAACGTGACCTGTACGTGGAAAAACATAATATTTATTTAATCAATCTTGACTATGGGGATTTCCTTACCTCTGGTATTTAATTTGTAAATTACTTTCACAAAAAACTCCAGGGTTCAACTGCCAGCTGTGACCAGGAGCCCCGTGTCGTGGTCGGATGATGCCTCCTAGAAATCAAGTGATGCAAGAGGCAGATCAGCATATTAGTGAAGGTACATCACAGGAAATGGTTGCGCGCCACATGTCAGCACACCAAAGGGTCTCTGTTATGTAGTTGGAGGTCATCTCCTAGCAACAGAACAATGCTAGCGGTGGATCTACCTGGCAACCCATGGCTTGTGATGCTCTGAGGCTGTACATTCTTGGTCCTGTCTCTTGGCAAGTGGACGCAGCTGAAATCTGTGAAGCTACAAGGTTGGTTGAAACATAACAAGCTGACCAGTGGCCTCAAAGGCATGTCACATCACACCAGGACTTAACATTTTCTTTCGCAATGGTAATACACTCACCTTTATTTCTCCCTTCATCTGTGGCAGGATTATATGTGTGTTTGATGATGCGCTCACCATTATATTAAAAGAGTGTCAAACGGTGATGCGCACACCTCTAAAGCCCATTTTTTATAAATAACTTGTCACTAAGAAAATGTACAAATGTAGTATAAACAGTTATTTTCAGGACAGGAAGTGTTTAAGCATCTTCCGGAAACTTCAGATCAAGATGCAGTGAATATAAATGAATATGAGATCTGTCTTAAAAAATTAGATTTGCATTACCTTCCCAAAGTGAGCATAGTCCTTGAGAGATATCATTTTGGGAGAATAATGCAATGCCCAGGTGAGACTGTGGAACAGTACATCACACAGTTATGCAAACTAGTATCTACATGCAATTTTGTTGCGTGAGTCTGGCAAAGCTTGGGAAAGCATGTGGCAGAAAAATAACCCCTCACTTCAAGAGGGTCTCACTATGACCAAAAATCATGAACACTCTAAGGCATGTGTAGAAGCCTTACCTAAAGATGGTTCAGGAGACAAGAGTGAGACTGATGTTGGGTGCACTGTGAAAAGTGTTCAAGAAAAAACATCCGGTGTGAAGCGCATGCAGGAGTTAAGTCCAGTTCAAAACCTTTTCAAAGGAAATGTTTTCAGTGTGGCAATACTGGACATGTTGCTAATTGTAAGGGCTGTCTAGGTTTGAAGGTCACCTGTAAGATCTGAGGACATTTTACCAGGTGCTGTAGGTCACAAAAAGGTAGATCAGGAAATGATCTAATAAAGTATGTGAAGGTGAGTTTGATGAAAGTAGTGAGGGAGATGTAGAGGAAATAAACATCTTCCAAGTGGAAGAATCTTCTTGTAATGGGTAGTTTGAGGTAGTTAAAGTGAATGATGAACCTGTAAAGATGCTATTTAACTCTGGGGCCAAAATAACACTCATTTCTAATGGGTTTTATGAACAAATTGTAAGTGAGAAAGTAAAACTACATAAACCAGACATCAAGCCAAAAGGCTATAGTAGTGAACCCTTTTACTTATTGGGTTACTTCTGGGGTACAATTGAATTAAGAGATAGGATCATACCAGGAAAAGTGTATGTTTCTATGAGAGGTGACTCTCTTATTGATTGGATTCATCAATTGGATCTGTATGTATATTTACATCCTTACAAAAATCTCTGTGTCAAAGAATTCACTACTTGTGAAAGAAAGTATGAGATTAGAACTGAACAAACTAATTGACAAAATAAATCATACAGGAGGTGGAGGCTACAGATTGGTTGTCTCCAGTCGTCATGGCACACAAGGCCAATGGTGAGGCCAGACACTGTGTGGACTTGAGGGAACGTAACAAAGCTGTGGTAGTGGATCACTATCCTCTTCCAAATATTTGTGAAATGTTGAGTTCTCTCAATGGTGCAAAACATTTTTCCTCCCTAGACTTAGCATCTGCATACCTCCAAATCAGGTTACATCCTAAACTAACGGCCTTCGTCACAACCTTTGGTACCTTCGAATTCTTGAGAATGCCTTTTGGTTTAATTTCAGCTGTCTCTGTTTTTCCAGAGAGCGATAGACCGTGTTTTTCAAGGGAACAAAGGGGTCAAATTATATTAGGAGGAAGTCTTGATATTTGGTGTTGATAGTAAAGAACATGATGTTAGGCTGAAGAGAGTGTTGTTGAGAATGAGGGATGCAGGACTAGCGTTAAGAGCTTTGAGGTTTGATGTCCAGGAGATCAAGTATTTGGACTATGATGTTACTTGACCTGGTATTAAAACAAGGACGGCTCTGGCCAATTCTGTTGTCAACCTTCATGCACCACAGAATAAGTAGGAACTTGTAACGTTTCTAGGAATGAATGAATTCTACAATAAATGTATTCTGAATTTCGCTGAGAAAACCTATCACATGAGAGAATTGCTAAAAAAAAGGAAGGAATTTGTGTGGGGTCAGAAATGTGATGATGAATTTCAAATAGTAAAACAGTGTCTAAAGGCAGCGCCAAATTTAGGAAGTTTTGATCCAGCAGATGAGTCATATATAATGACAGATGTTAGCTCTAAAGGGGTAGGAGCAGTTTTCAGGCAAAAGAAGTATGGGAAAGAAAAATCTGTGATGTTTATTTCCAGAGGCTTGAAGGAGCAGAACTCAATTATTCGGTAGTGGAGAAAGAAGCGCTTGCTGTTTTTAGGGCAGTACTAAAGTTAAGAAAATTTCCCCAGGATAGGACTTTTGTGGTCAAAACAGATCACAAACCGCAAAGGGAAGTCTTCATGAAGAACGGAATAGTCTTTGTCTCGCACAGGATACAGAAATGGGTGGTAGCATTACAGGAATTAAATTTTGAGATGTCATATTTACCAGGTGGACTGTTTGTCGAGAATGGGTGATGCTAAAAGTTCTTGGCATAAGGACCCAGATGAAGCAGATTGCTTTGGAGTGAAGACTTAGATGAAGAACTCAATGTATGTGTGATTTTTGAGAGGATCATTTCTGTAAAAGATTAAAGAGAACAATTGAGGAGCGATGAAGTTTTGAAAAAGATCGTAAGGGTGGTTTTAGCTGGGTGGTGGGAAAAAAAGATTGTGATGACGATGTGAAGAACTTTTGGCAAGTCAAACAAGAATTGGCAGTGGTTGATGACCTGCTCATGAGAGACAATAGGCTGCTTCCCCAGTCAACTTGCATGAAAAACTACTTGATTAGGCTTATGTTAGTCACATTCGGAATGCCAAGACCAAAGAAAGGGTCAGGGAAGGATATTGGTGGCTCGCCATAGATGTAAACAGTAAATGAATGGTCAGAAACTGCATTGAGTGCTCACACAGTGATAAAGCGTTAAAGTGCAAAACGCAGCCCATGGCGTTAGGAGAACAAGCAAGAGGTCCCTGGTCTGACATTGCCATTGACATCATGGGTCCTGTAAAGATCAAGGGCCAGATGTAGCAAAGTTTTGCGAGTCGCAAATGGCCCGATTCGCTATTTGCAACATCACAAAATCCGAAATGGGATGCAAAAATCCCATTTCCGAAATGCAAATAGCGATGCGACCCATTACCAACTTGCAAAATAGGAAGTCGCAAATTGCGAGACGCAAACCATATGCAAAAGCCAGTCGCAAATTGCGACTAGTTGCAAAAAGCCCATTTTGCACATCCAGATTACCACTGATTCAGAGCAGGTGGTAACCAGAACCAAAGTATAAAAGGAGACCCAGAAGGCATCTGGGTGACTCAAAATGACTGAACTGTACGTGATAGCATGGAGGAGGAGAGTCCAGGCCGCCCAGCAGAGGAGGAGGAGGCAGAGACAGGAGAGGATATACGGGGCCGGGATGTGCAAGTGCTATGCTCACTGCACCTATTGGCCTCGGGTAGCTATAAGGGGGTGATTGCTGTGGCAGGTGGGGTATCCCAAAGTGCACGCTCACGATTCTTCAGATGTTTCCTAGATGCCATACTCACACACATGTCCAGATATATATACCTACCCAGGAATGAGGCAGAAATTAACAGCACCAAGTTGGACTTCTACAGAATTGCCAACTTCCCCTATGTAATAGGGTGTGTGGACGGGACACATATACAAATTTGCCCTCTTGCAAATCTGGAATATGTGTACCGCAACACGAAATGTACCCACTCACTAAACATCCAGGTGGTATGTGACGGCCATAATGTCATTACTGACATTGTAGCTATATATCCAGGGAGCACACATGACTCATACATATTCAGGCACAGTGGGATACACCAACGCCTAGAACGTGGGGAGTTCGGAGACAGATATCTATTAGGTATTGCTGACTACACCCTGAAGCCATACATACAGGTCACTGTGTAATCCATTGATACCCAGCTAAATTTGCTTTTTTTGTCAAACAGGTGACAGTGCATTTGCCCTGAGACCATGGATACTCACCCCGTACCTAACACCTGGCAATCAGAACGAGAGGCGATATAATAGTGCACATCGGCGGACCTGAACTGTAGTGGAGAGGACCTTTGGCTTGTTAAAGGCAAGATTCAGATGCCTCCACAAAAGTGGAGATGCACTGCAGTATGCCATAGAAACAGCATGCAAGATCATTCCCGCCTGTGCCATCCTACACAACATTGCCACCAGATGTGGGCTACATTTCATGCCTGAAGACACAGACAAAGATGATGAGGAGCAAGAGCTACCACACCGACAGCCTGGGGATTGAAGCATCGCAAATGAGGGCAGACAGAGACAGAACCACATTGCAACCCAATACTTTGGCAGGCATGTGGCAATCGTCACCACACTCACTATTGTCAGACACACATAGCCCAGTTATGTAGTGAAACAAACAAAACCTTTTTTATTTCTAAACTATGTAAAAGATAGAATATTGCTGTATGCCACAGTCTTGAATTGTCAATTGTCATTTAAGGCACATTAAATTCATGTGCCTTAATCACAGTACAGTTTGGTGGCTAAAACCCTCCTCCTATTGCGGCCACCATGGCTCATTCCTGGTGGGCCCCCTGACCCCTGCCGTGCACTGCTACTACGCAGCACACGGGAATCGCTGGCAGAAACACTACTTATGGTGGACCCCTCCTCTCTGTCCGGCGGGGTATCCCCTGTGCCCCTTGCAGCCTGCCTGCTCTCCATGAGGTCCACCGCATGGCTGATGCAGCCAAGTCCTCGCGCCACATCCCCTGCAAAATGCCCAAGTTCTACCTGGAGACTGACTGTACGCCTTGACAGGCATGTGGTATTAGTGGCAAGACACCCAATAGATGCTGCCAGTCTGTCAAAGCGTGCGGCAGTGTGGCGCTCCCTGCGCCTTGCCTGTGCCCTGTCTGCCACAAGTTCAGTCACCAAATGTTCAATGGCCTGTGTTAAGTTCCCCAGATGTTGGTTCATGTGGTTGAACTGACTGTCCACATTTGCCATCCCATGTGTCATTGTAGTCTGCAGTCTATTCAGGTTTCTGTTAATTGCCCTTAATTGTCTGTGTTGCAGACACTGACCCTGAATAGGTGAGGCCTCCAGTCCTGCAAATGCCACTTCTGACACATCATCCTGGGGCACAGACTGAACACTGCTCTGGCGTCTGCGCACTGCTCCAGCTTGCGGCTCTGTGCGTCTCTCTGTGGGGCTGGGCCCTGGTGCTATTTCTGCTGCCTCCATGTCCTGCGTTGGATCGTCCATAGACCCTGGTGGTGTTCTACTGGGCCCAGCAATGTCACCGGCAGCTACCTGTAGTGGGTCTGGCCCATGTTCCTCTCCCTGCCTTTTCTCGCTGCTGGGGGTGTCTTGTGGGAGACCTGTGGGACATAGGGGATATACTGTCAGTCTCGCACATCTGTTTTATGCCTCATAATAAACATTTGCCTATATTTGGACTACTGTACTACAATGCCCATAATGCACTATTCTAGAGGTTGCTAGACTGGAATGGAGCTAGTCTGGTGGTGCCTGCTGCTGTGTACTAGGATTGTGTGTATACTGCATTTGTGGGTGTCAGAGCATATCTCATGGTACTCACTTTTTGATGTCCCAGGCGCTGAACTGTCCAATTCTCCCTTGCCCAGTACGGCCTCTGGCTCCAGTGTCTGCTCCACCATGCTTTCCAGGGCTGTGGGTGATGGTACGGTGGATGGGCCTCCTCCGGTGCCCCTCATCTCCCTCATGCGTTCCGCAACCCTCTCCTTGGTACTAGAGCGCAGGTCATACCACCTTTTGCGGATTTCCTCAAGGGTGCGGTGGCTTACCCCTATGGCATTGATTTTCTCCTGTATCTGCTGCCATAATCTTTTCTTCTGAGTATCTGGGACACTCATTGCTGCCTTTTCGAAAAGTTCATCATAGTGCAGGCAGCATTCTTCTGTAAGGACCTCTAACTCCTTGTCAGAAAAATTAATTTTCCTCCTTCTGCCAGCACTGCCTGTCTCCTCCATGGTTGCTGCAGCTCCTCTCCCCTGGGTGTGGCTCAGCAGTTTGAAATGGGTGTGGTCCTCCCTCCTCCCAGGTCTATTTGGTGACTTGGTTTCCCAACTGTTGTGCTGCACCTGCAGGCAAGTTGCGAGTCAGTCGCAATTTACGACACCCTTCTCGCAAAATGTGATCTCGCTTTTAGCGAGGTCGCAAACTGCGACCTCGCTAAAAGCAGAGGTCACAAAATGCGGTGCAACACCTCTGTGACTCGCAATTTGGTATCGCAAGTCTTTCTTGCATTTGGTTTTGCGAGTCGGAAATAGCGATTCGCATGGAGTCGCTATTTCCGATTTGAAAAATCTTTCCTACCTACATCGTGCCCCAAGTCTTATGATCGATATGTTTTGATATGCATGGATATGTTTTCACTGTGGCCCAAAATTAAAATTGTAGGTTCAGTAAAGTTTGAGGTAGTTATTGAACTTTTGAAGATTTGTTTGAGAGAGAAGACTTTCCTAACTCATTGCTCTCTGATAATGGTGTTCAATTTATGTGAAGAGTGGTTGAGGAATTTTTAGAAGCAAGAGGTATAAAAGATAAAAAAGGCAGTGCTATATCACCCAGAAAGTAATGGTATGGTAAAGCGATTCATCAAAGTATTGATAGAGAATTTTCAACAAGCTCTAGTATCAGGAGTGAATTGGAAAGCAGCTGTGAAGACAAAAAGCACGTGAATACAATTTCACTCCTCATTCTTTTAAAAGTGTATCCTTCTTTCAGTTGTACAAGGTTAGAGTGGCTAATACAGAAGTTATTCCCAGGTGGGATTCAGAGAAACATATGTAGGTGAATGACCAGGTTGGGAAAGCAGGTGAATGGAGAGGAAAGGAAAGGGGGAAAGTGGTAAAGAGGAAAAGATGGTATGATGTGAGAAAGGCTGTAAAGGATACTGTGGTACATGTAGAAGATTGGCTAAATATAAAATATCCCAGAAAGGGTGGTGGTTCCTCCAAGCTTAGTCAACCATTCAAAGTGATCAAAGTATAAAAAAATGCGATAAAAACAAGTGATCACAAAATTTGGAACTTGAACAGATTGGCTAGATGTTCCTCCATTTCCAAAGAAGTACAGACTCTGGGAAATTCACGAAATGAATCTATCTTGGAAGATATGAAGACCCTTGGGAACGCCCGAAATGGACATGCTGGTGTGGCTTGGCCTCTACGCATGAGGAGATTAACTCGCTGTCTAAAAGATTGTGTAATAACAGATTGACTGTCTCATGTTTATATTTTATCTGTGTTCACTAGGTTTTAGTCAAGTTCTTTCCCACACTTGATATTGGGTGAAGGAGGTGAAGTGGTGTTCTGTATCTAAGGGGTGATGCAGGGATCTAGAACGTGTGTGGTTTCTAGGATAAATTGTAGAGGAAAGGAGTTAGTTACTGCGACTTGAAGGTGGATGAGGGCTTTGCTGAAGCTGTATGTATTAAGCTTGGATATTTATCAACAAAAGATCTTCGACTTGTCATTTTTGTGGATCTTACAGCTGTCTTTTATAATTTTATCCCAACCTCCATTCCCCTGGGTGTACTTCCTGGAGAACAGTGTATCTGTTCTCCTTGGAGAGCGCAAAGGGGAATGGTCATTGTCTTCAACCAACTTTCAAGGTTAGCGCAAGTTTGTGTGTGTTTCAGCTTCTGACACCAACAAGAGAGAAAAACAGTTATGATACAGATGAGAAGGATAGTGATCTTTTGAATTCTAAACCTCCTCCAAGATTTTGACACTGGTGGAGCGCATGAACTAGCACTATGAGAAACCAGCAATGCCTTATGCTCAATGTCAAAACTCTCAATTGAGTCTCATTATAAACAGTGTTTATAATGGACAGAGACTGAGAGCTCTGGAGTTGAGGCTGAAGGCAGGACGAATTTCTCACAGTGCCTGTGAGTGTGTCAAAAAGGTGTTAAGAGACCAAGCTGACTCAGGGAATGAAACATATGCAATGTAAAAAGTAACTAAATCACAGACATGCAGACATTAATGTTTTTGAGTTTATATTTTCAACTTTAAAACATTATAGTAATGTATGTCAGCAATTTAATTCCTGTTTATACTGCTTAAATACATAACTTGAAAATGAAATATTAGGTTACCCACTGGCTGTGTGTCCTCCGGTCCTCTGTGTTCTTCTCTAGTCTGCCTGAGTGCAGGGCCTCAGAGCCAGCTCTCCTGAGCAATCCAAACATGGCTCTTGTGCTGTTAATATTGTCAACCAGAATGAGAGAAACACCAGGACTAGTTGAACTGTGCTGGCTCAGTGCTCTTTTTTGACAATGGTGGCCTGTGTCTGCTCTCCATTGGGCTGTCTAACGCAGCTTGAGTATGGGAGGTTAAAAGTGTGCATGTCGAGCTGGCCAATGCAAGACAGCTGGCCAAATTGATATAAGCACTTAAAACTTGAGTGGCCACCACTACTCCCTGCTGTCGATCAGCAGCAATGGCCTGCCCCACCCTCTCAATCAGTTTGGGCTGAAAGCAGTAAAAAATAAAATGGTAATAAAAATATTTTATCACCATTTTATTTTTCACATTTGCTGCACTCACAGGAGGGGTTCAATGCTCCTTTGTACTAATGGAAAAGTTGCCGGTGGCTGTGAGCATGATAGCGAGTCCCCATCGGAAATTGCAAAGACAGCATTGCCAGGTACTACCAGTGATTCTCCATCTGTGTCTCAAATTCAAATCCATCCACCTGTTACACAAGTTGTGGTTAAAGAGACTCCTAAGGAGAGGACTATTGATGTTGGTCTTTTAAAAATTGAATTTGTAGAAATGTTACAAAGAGCAATTGATTTCAATAGATTTTTCATGCAATGTTGATGAAATAATGTACCTGGTTAAAGAAGCAGCCAGATGTGCGAATGAAGCACATGATAAAAGAATTAGCTGATGAATGTGAGGTTGACATCATCAAAATGAGGAATGTGAGAAAGAACTACAAAATGAATGTGACTCACAATGAAATAAAGAAATTGAACTCAATGATTTTAAAAGAGCACATTAAAGATTTAATTGAAAATACAAGGGAATGAAGTGACTTGAATAGAGAAAGAGAGAGATGGAAAAGAGGGACAACAAGTACAAAGAAAGTTAAAGAATCAGAGAACAAGGCAAAGGGATCAGTCAGTGATTCAGAAGTAGAATCAGAAACAATTTTGAAGTTTCCATCAAGAGAAGTACATGGGGGATATTTAGTGCATGTGGCATGTACGAGAGCTGATCTTTGTGCTTTTACTATGAATTTTCAAAACTGCAAGTGGAACTTGAAAGATGTACAGGGAGGTTTATAGATTTACAATGAGCTCAAAAATCTGTAGACTGGTTTGGGTTCATTATCTGAGATTCTAATCCCTACTGACTTGTGGTCTGAATGTAAGGTTGCTGTTGCTTGGCCAACTGAATAAACAACTAGGGTTGTTCCTAAAAATATTCCTTGTGAGGATTTGGGGGTATTATGTGGCATGGCTGTGCAGCCTTACTGTGGAATACACTCACAAAAACTGTCTTAGGGCCATTCAGGCTCATTTGAACAACCTAAAGCTCAACCCTGTGTGGCTATTTAACAGTACCAAACAACAAAGTAAGAATGCCATGCACCCCAAAAGAAACACAACACCAATTTATAACACTAGATTCTATTGGTAAGAGCTTTTAGAGTGCAAGAAGAGCAAAATCCATGAGAGGGTTCCGGAGATACAGATTTTCTAAGTAAATCTTAATTTTTCATCCAACCCCAAACAAGCATTAGTAATCGTAAAGTAGGAAAAGATTTTAACAGTTTGTAAAAGTTAGATCAGCTGGCCCAAGTTGGGCGACCAAATCTGACATGGAGACGGTCTGAGAGGGGCAATCGGGTAGATTTGGACAGTTACCTGGCCACCAGAGCATTTTTCAGTCCAGAGCTAGACTTTACAGCATGGCCGCTGTGGATTTCAATGGAGTGATCCTGATGCTGAGGATTCAGAAGATGAAGGTGCTCAAGGATGCTCCAGGTGCAGTGCAGTCAACGGGTTGCTGTTGCAGTTATTCCTCGGTCCACACATCAGGTGGGCTGACTTTGGCCACAGAGATTAGAGGTCCCTGAAGTCCTCTTTGAGCCAATAGAAGGCCAGTGACAGCAGGACTAGTGGTCTTTATTCTCAGTGGTCCCAGTGGTATTCTTTGGTTGAGGCTGGTGTTGCTCTTGGTCAACCAATCTGGACTCAGACAACACTCCCAGGTCTGACTGACTCGGGTGCAACTTTTGGCCCTTGAGGATCAGTCTCTTGGCAGTCAGTGGGGATTCTTCCAAACTAGCTAATGACTTGCCAGTTTGGCTACTTCAGCTTTCATGGCCTTGGTGCTGGTTCCTGGGACTCAGCTGACTGACCCTAGGAGTCACTTATTTGGTCTGGGGTGGGGGACAACCTTTCCCCTAGCCAAGAGCCACAGGCACATTCCTCTCTTTGCTCAGTCTAGGGGACTACAGGGCAGTCCTTCTTCGTTCGTGTTTCAAAATTGATGTGACCTGTGGTTCAGGGTGCCACAGGTGCCATCTTTATTCCTGGAAAGTGCCCTGGGGAATGATGTGGGCACTAGCCAATGAGCTACCAGGTCCCTACCCTCTCTGTCACAACTTTCTGCCTATGCATGGCAACTGAGAATCCCAGAGTGAACTATTCTGCCCACTCACAAGATGTCTGCTCCCTTCCTCAGCAGTTAAGTGCTTGGTAGCCCACCCTAGAGGTGCTACACGCCCATAGGATTACTAGCCCATCTACCTTCAAGAAAGGACAGACCTCAGGAGTTTGATCACCATTTCCCCACCAAAGGCGGCTTTGCCTTTGAAGCTCACCTTTTGGGCTAACACCCTAAGTGGCTTCCTGCAAAGAGAAGGTAACACTTCATTCTGCAGCAGCCTGCTATTGTTCTTAAGCCTGGGAGTCATTCACACGATTCTGCAAGCAGGCAGAATGCTGTCTAGTGGCCAGTGAATGTGTGAGGCCGCTGGACAAACATGGTCACACAATAGCAAATTTTTAAAAGTGCCATTTCCTTAAAAGCAACATTAAATTCGAATTGCTATTAATATAACAGATTTTTCAAATGCAATTATTTAGCAAGGCTTAATGAATAGGCAGGGGAAAAAAGTACATAAAAAACTGATTTCCAAATGACGAATATGAAAATGTATTCAATTTTAATGATTCAATTACTCATAGTCATTGGCTGACAATTCTAAGCAGTGATGAGGTGCTAAATGTGAAGGCACAGTGCATGTGAAAGTAAGTGACAAAAAAGGTGCAAGAATATATACAGAGAGCATACCACAAAATTGTCTCAGCCAACAGGACAAAGCTTAGATATAGAGGAACAGCAAATTCAATCATATCAAGATTTTTCTTCAATAACGTCCTTTCATTACTGTATAAGTGGATAAGACATAACAATCGATGTTTCAACACCAAGGGAATGATTTAACAGGGTCTTCCTCAGAACAGGTGTAGTAACCTGACTAAGTCATACTTGCGGTGGAGAACATACTGATTAAGAGATGTAATTCGGTTAAATCAACAATGCAGTTTACTATTCTAGATAAGGTTGTGAAGAAAAGACCGTGATGAAAAGGATTAAGATGACAAAAGTGAACATGACTGTATTAAAGTTACTAAATTATACATTAAACCAAGACTAGATATTAAATAATCCTCTGTGGAGATGGCTAATCTGACTTTATTTGTTGATGGCTTTTGTTTGGGAGAAGAATATGGAACAATGAAGGCTGCAGTATGTTCCATTTTGGACATTCTTGAAGCATCCTATCATATCTGCCAAACATAACTTCAGCACAAGTGGCTGAGAAGGTTCATTGACAAGAGCTTGTTGTCTGTTGGAACATTTAAATGTGACAATCTGTATGGACAGTTAGTATGGCTTTGGTTTGGTCAGTTGTGATCACAGAGAGGCTTTATGACATCTCCTGGAGCTCTTTAAAGAATAGTCTCTACATACGTGGTTTATTGAAAACATTACAGCAGCCTAAAGAGACTACTGTAGTCAAGTGTGCTGCCCATAAGGCTGGAAAAGAGTTGCATATTCTTGGAAATAATTATGCTGCTCAAGCTGACAGATACTGTGCACTTGACTATGAAACAGTGGTTCAAGAAATGGGCACTGGTGAATCAAAAATAAATACTATGCAAAATGAAGAAAATGTGAATTGTTGCTTATTAAATTCAATTCATACTCCCCTGAGTGAGTTGAGAGACCTTCAAGAGGAAGTTACAGAAAATGAAAAAAGGAGGTGGAAGAATTACATTACAAGAAAATCGTCAGGATTTGTATGTCACTTCTGAAAACATATATGTGAGAAAACTGGGCTGATTGCAGAAGCCCCCTAACTTTTTGCTTCAATTTTTCACCTTTTGCTGGTGTTTCCTGACTCTGATGGTGCCCTGGGCACTTCTAACCAGTCCCAGGGCATGTGCTCTTCGTAAAATGCTTATGCGAATTAGGCCAATTATAATTGGTGGTGTCAACCTACCTATAAGTCCCTACTATATGATAGGACATGCAGGTTTAGGGACCCCAGCATATGTAGTACACCCATATGTGCCCTGCTGAGGTGCCCAGTAAAACAGGATGGGGGAGAGTAGCCAAACCGGTTTTCAAAGGAGTATAGGACATTTGGAGCAGCTCAGAACCTCCCCAATTTCCTGCAAACCCAGACAGCCAGGTGCCCCCTTGATTAGATTAGGAGAGGGCAGAAAAAGTATGCGTTAAGGAATCGTAGCCACACCAGTGGGTGGACTCAGTAAGACCTAAACTCCAAAATTCAGATTCTGCCATTTTGGATTTTTAAGGAATGTTGCTCCCTGGAATTGATTTTACCACACTTCTCAGGAAGTGGTCATCCAAGAGGTTGGTGGCCTGCTAATGATTGGAGAGTTGCCCTAGCCTGCGTTTTACTCCAGGAGCAAGGATACATTTGGCAGAGCTCCCCCCACACCTCAGATCCCTACAAGAAACAAGACAAAGAAGTAGAAGGACTGGCCCCTGACACGCACCTGGACACTGCACTCTGAAGGACTGTACCAGCTGCACACTTGGGCTTACCCACTAAAAGGACTTTGTCTGTCTTCAACTGCTTCAAGAAGGGAGTCCCTGTAGGTTACAGGTACAAAGGAGCTGCCCAGAGTCCCCTTTATCTAGTCCTGCAAGGAGAGCCCAGCTAACCAGCGTCCAGTGGCTATTTGAGGATTCTAACCAGGTGCATTCTGGAAATTGTAGCCCCAACTCACATGAAGCAACTCAGAGATTCTAGAACCTTGGATCGAGTTGTGGACACTTCAGGGACTGAAACTCAACCTCTGGAAGAAGGTTCAGAAGTTTGGAGACATTTGAAGCAACTGTTGTAAACAGCCTCATAAGTTGAAGAGGTGCATTGTGGGAGTTGGAGTCCAAGACCCCAAGAGGCAAACTAGAGCCTCTGAACCCTTGGCTGGTGCTGTGGACCACCTTCCTGTATCAAGAAGCACTTTTGAAAGCAAGTGTAACAGTGTTACATCGTGGGTGGCCTGAACTCTGAACTTTGTACCTGTCCAGTATGACTTTTTTTTAACCCTTTGAACGCAATCTGCTTCTATGCGCTAGAATTACTTTTAATCTTTAAAAATTCAAATCTCCGGTTCCCTACATTGGATGTTTGTCATGTTGGTGTCATTTTAAAGATAAAAATGCAATCTATTGTTAGAAAGTGGGGCTGGATTTTTATTATGTTTTGAGCTTTACTTGTTTACTGTTTTGTTGATATTGAATGCTTTACACACCTGTCTCCTAAGGCAAGTCTTGTTGCTTGTTGCTTGTTGCTAAACTACCAAGATTTGAGCGGGAATTATTTTATTGAGCTCTGACTGGACCTAGTGGGGATTAGTGGCCTATTGCTACATGTAGGTACTTACCTGCTCTTACCAATCAATCCACTTTCCAACAAAATACATTTTCACAGATGCTTTGTTATATCCTATTGTAAGACATTTTCATAGACAATCTTATTCAGAGCGAGACGCTATGCCACAAATCTTTGGAAAATGTTAGGAAAATACAAATGTTAGAAATGTTCCTGAAAGTTTATATTCCAGATGTTTGGCGTGCCAGAAAAATAATCAGGGAAATCAATATTGACTGAGATTAATCATATTGGCAAATCAGAAGGCTTATTTACAACATTCAAAACAGCTTTGTAGAGATGTCAGTTTGCAATGGCTTGAAATATATTTTGGTCATTGTCTGCTTGTTTTTTAAATGGATTGAGGCTTATCACACCCAGAGATTAGACAGCCGTATAGTTGCTAGCGTGCCATGGAATCCTAGTTATTATCATTATCAAATAGTGTATTCTGCACTAGAGGACGATGGATCAAAGCGTCATTGATTTGAGGGGTTGTCATCAATGAGTAATGTAAGCATCAACAATAATCAGCATAATCAATCATTTTAAACCTCAAACAATAACCACAACAGTTTATTAAGAAGAATTATAAAATGTATTTCCCTAAATTAACAATGCTAATGTTACGAAAATAACTCTCAAACACAAATGGTAAGTACATAGGATTAATAGTGGTTGATTACAATGTCTTATATATCTCAATTTAACCAAAATAGTCAGGCAAATAATTTCAAAAAAATAACATTGATTAGCAACACCAAGAATCGGTAATAATGGCAATTTATGCATTAGTACAACATTCAAAAGATGTCAATATAAATTTTAAGCATTTAGTATTTACACCTTCACTAACCACGAATTAGCATCAACATGTTGGCCTTCATGCTAAAGAATTTAGTAACGTAAATTTAGAAAAATCTCTTTAACTTGGGTTAATAATAAAACATCATTGATATGCAGCCTTCAAATTGTAAGTTGCAGCTGGTACCTGGAAAGCAAAGGAGATGCACATAACATTACAATGACATACATTACTAATATCGATAGCAACAAGTAGTTCACTTCAGCAAAAGGATACCATCAGCTATATCTTCAAAAGAACTGAGCATAACAACAGCTAAACCCACACTGCTAGTATGACTCGAACCATCAACTGGAACTCTAGCATCTACCATGGAAAAACTTCTCATCTGCCTCATCATCTATCATCTCCTGGCTAAAGAAGAATCCTACTCAAGTTGCTATACTAATTTCTAAAAAGCTTATTATTGGTCAGTCCATGGGGTGGTTACGATTCAACCAATAGAAAGCTATATTGATAACCTAAAATAGGACAATACTACATTGCCTAGAACATTTTCTTCAATAGCATCTTTTCCTTTTCCATCTTGTCTGTAGCTCCATTGTTCCATCTCCATTTGAACACCTCTTCTCAGGAAGAAACTTTTACATTTGCTACTCCACTTCCATCCTCAAGGAAAAATCATGTATTAGCAACATTCTCAAACAATAGAACATTTAACTTATGCAATGCTCAGTTAAAACATGGCCTTGTAAGACATAATTCAGCAACCCACTAGGGGTAGCTATGGACACATATATTAAAACACTAAATACACTTTTATACAAGCATTGAATCATGGAAAATAACCATGACATTTGGTCAGAGTTCACTCAGCTAGGAACAGAAAATGAACTGCGGCGACCATTTTCAAAAGTGACTCGTTTAAAACGTTAATTCAGCATACATTTAATTATATTAAAATAATTAGTAAACATATTAGTACATTCACACTCTCATAGTCCCTCCTATGATGACTATTTATGTCATCACATCAATCTATAGTAAATTTATTTATTAACATCAATTTTTAAAATTTGTTCTCATTTATTTTCTCATTAGTTCTCTTTTTTCTTTTCTTTTCTCTATAAAATGTATTCTTTTGCATTTCAAATTTTTTCTATTCTTTTCTATTCTTTTCCAATTTTCTTCTTCTCCAACATTTTATCATTTTGTATATTCCCCAAATTCCAATTAGACAACATATAATTATTGATACCCATATTTGCCAAAATAATATTACTAAACCAATTTCCTTTGCCAGCCTTTTCCCAAACTGTAGTTTCTGTTAATTCTTTTAAATCATCTGTGTTAGTAATCATTACATTTTTAACCAACTCTTTAACTTTACCTGAATTATCAGGTATAAATGAACAACAATGATTTGAACCAAGTAATTTACAAACTCTGCCCTCTTTCGCTAAATGAATGTCTAACGCAAGGCGGTTCTGAAGTGCCATAGCTCTTGTAGCTGCCAACTCAGTATCTAAAAGAATGATAGCTCCAAAATATCTTGTCAACATGCTATCCAATATTGTAGACAACTTCTGTATTTTGATTGAATTCAAGACTACTCCCACTGAAGGAATTATAGCCCCAAAAATGTCTCCCACAATGCTAGAAATTGATTCTCGCTTGTGTCTCGTTTGAGATTTCATTGTTTCAGGAATCTTATTCAAGTCTTCGTACTGACAGATTTTTGGAAAGACTATTCCCAAATAACATGTTCCATACCATCTTCTAGGAAGACGACAATTTGCATTTCTTCCACGAGTATAATAAATCATGGGTACTGGTGGGTCCTGTACATTCATCATAAAATCCTACTTACTCCTGAACATAAAACATGTCTACTTTCACTCTTTCCCACAAACACTCTATCATTCATACTCCAAGGTCTATATATATACAAAGTCTCCCTACATGCTTAGCATCTAATGTTAGTTTTCCTTGTTTAGTAATGTCAGCATAAGTATAGTCAACTCAAGCTTTTCTACTTAGTATTCCCTTCTCTATCTTTGCCTTTATTTCTCTTCTTCTATCTTCTGTGTTATCTAAAAATCTCTTTTCTACAGAGGTTAGTAAACACATTAAGTTGTTTCTATGAGCAAAAGCTGTACCAAAGGTTAAAGTAGGCTCAAAGAAATCTCTCACAATAACTATGTTATTTTCTTTGGCTATTCTATCCAAATAACCTATGACAGGTGCAAACGATAATACCATGTCATAATTTGAATAGAAATTCTGGATATATTCTTGATTATAGAAACACGTTAGCAAAAGACTACAACTTTTAGCATAAATTACAGGCAGACTATGATAAGTAGTTCCTTCTTCCACTGAAGACGGAATCTGTGTACATACATAACAATCTTTCACGTCCATCACCTTAACGTACTCATGCAATAAGCATTAGAAAACGTTAGAAGAAAGCTCTTTCTCTTCATGTAAGTATTTAACATCTAGTCTAAAGTTATCTTTTGTTAGTGATGTATCAGTAATATCCGAAGAATTATCAATCCTTGTAGTCTGGTTGGCTCCATCCATCTCATAAACAGTCACTCCTACAAACAACAATAAACATATTAACACACCCACTACTGTCAATCCATTGCTTAGAACTTTACAACAACTAATTCTACTGTTTTGATTATTCTTCATGGTAAAAACAAATGAAAATAAAAACAAAAACATTTCCAAAATTTTCAAAAATCAAACAGACAAAAACACAAATAATCAAAAATCCCTCCTAATTTCTTTTTTTTCAAAATGTCATTCACTATGGACATTCCCTTTGTCTGTTTCAGTTTAGCATCTTGTCAAATCATTTGTCATTTCCAGTTATTAATGTCTCTGTAAAGCACAACTTTAATATTTTTTCCAATATTTTATCCCAAAGTCTTTTCTTACAATCTTCACGTGCCAAAATAATAATTTTCAATATCTCTGTCAAAACAATAGCTCAAAAATTCTTCTTTTCGTCATTTGCATTTAAGTACGCCCATTCTGACCTTGCATATCTTCTGCTTGCAACTCCTTTTCTTTTCAGTCTTCTGATACTTTCACCTTCTTCTTCACTAGTATTGTCTCCTTCATTCAATTCCCTTTCTTCCTGAATTGGTGGAACTACATTAACCTTTCCACTCTTTGAAATTTTCTCTGGACAATTATCTCCTTTCAATGTCTTTTTCGTCAACAGTCTTCTCAAAATTGAGTCTGCACTTGCATTAGAACCCTTTTCTTCTGACGTTCCCGCAACTGGTTCAGGAAGAATATAATCCACTTGGGCGGGACTACCCTCAATTCCTTTCCAAATGGGATCTGTCCTTTCTTCAGTTTGGTATGTCAAACCATCTGCTCCCGGGGACACCCTCCTCTAAGCAGATCTTCCTTTAGGTGATTCTTTGTGTTCACTTTCGTTCAAGGATACCCTCCTCAGATCAGAATCAGTCTTCTCACTTTCTTCTCAGACTGACTCTTCTACTTCTTTTACAGATTGCTCAACTTCTTCAGTATTTTGCTCTTTCTCGTCTGTTATAGGAGTAGGCACATCTCTGTCATCGATTTTCAATGTTCTGCTGACTTTCTCTTTTCTCCCAGTGTTTTCAACTGTTGGCAATCTCAACAGCTCCTCTTCTCTTTCTGTTGTGTGTCCAGCATGCATCCAGTTTGGTAATCCAGCACACTTTACAGCTGTTGTTGGAGTGAGCACAAATTGATAGGGACCCTTCCACCGTGGTTCCAGGCAAGACTTTCTCACCTGCTTCCGTATAAGCATCCAGTCTCCAGCTCACAGGCTATGTCCTTGAACTTGTGTTTGTTGTACTGTTGTTGCTTCCACCTGATGAGAAAAAGACCGAACCACATTAGCCAGGCTTTTGCAATAATCTAGCACCACATCATCTGTAATATTCACAAGTGCATTTGCAGATATTGCTGGTAATCTCATTGCCCTCCCCATCAGAATCTCATGCGTAGACAACACGGTCTTCTTGTCAGGAGTGCTTCTCATTGACATCAGCATTAACGGCAAAGCATCTGGTCATTTTAAATTTGTTGATGCACACAACTTTGCCAATCATGATTTTAATGTTCCATTTGTTGGCTCTACGAGTCCTGAAGCTTCTGGGCGATAACTACAATGTAGCCTCTGATCACTGTTTAATGCTGAAAAAAGTAATTTTATCACCTCATTATTGAAGTGCGTTCCCCTATCTGATTCCATTGAAACTGGAAAACCAAAACATGGAATTAGTTCTTGCAAAAGTAATTTTGCTACTGTAAGACTGTCATTTCTTCTTGTTGGATATGCCTCAATCCAGTGACTGAAAATGCACACAATCACCAACACGTATTTCAAACCAGCGCATGCAGGCATCTCAATGAAATCCATTTGCATTCTACTGAATGGACCTCCCGCCATACCTATATGTCCCATGTTGAAAATTGTTCCTTTGCTGACATTCATTTTGCTGGCAAATTACATACCTATGGCAAACCAGCTCTGCCACCTGTCTGAATTTTAGATTGTACCAAAACTGTTTAAAACTCCTGATCATCGTATCTCTCCCTATGTGTGTCTGACCATGATAGTATCTAGCCATTTGTGCCAACAAACTTTGGTAAAACTACTTTCCCCTCTACTAACATCCAAATTTCCTCTTCCCTTTGAATGCAACAATGTTTTATCCAGTCCCTACGCTCTTCTTCTGGAACATTGTTTTGTATGGCTTTCAACTCTTCTAATGTCTCAACGATTTGCATGGTAAAATTTGCATATTTCTCATTATTTTCAGACATCAATTCCCAATTTCCTTTTAATTAAATCCCATTCAGAGCACAAAAATTTGCAACTTGGTCAGCATAAGCATTTCTCAATATTACATAATCTTGACCTCTCTGGTGTGCACTGCATATGACCACGGCAATTTTCTCAGGTTTCTGTACAGCTTGTAACAAATCATGTATTCTTTCTCCATTTCTTACGGGTGAACCTGAAGAAGTCAGGAATTACTTTTGCAACCAAATTTGCCCAAAATCATGCACAATTCTAAATCCATATTGACTATCAGTGTAAATCGTTACTTTTATCTGTTCTGACAATTGGCACGCCCTAGTAAGAGCCACCAATTCTGCGACATGTGCAGAAATTACTCCTTTAAGCCATGAAGCTTCTAGTATGCCAGTGAATGTATACACTGCATACCATGCTCCTAAGGCACCCTTGTTGTCTCTTAGGCAAGAACCATCAACAAAAAGGATTTAATCATTGTCTTCCAAACAAGTGTCTTTAATGTCATCTCTTGGTTTGGTGCATAGTTCTGTCACCTCCAAACAATCATGTTCAATGTCATCAATCTTGTCTAGATCTTCTCCCTTATTTGGTAACAGCGTTGCAAGGTTAAGCACTGTGCACCTCTTGATCGTTACATTTGGTGCGACAAGAATTACTGTCTCATATCGTGTCAATCTTGCATTTGTCAGGTATTGTGTTTTTGACCTAGTCAACAGAATTTCTAACAAATGAGGTACCATTACTGTCAGAGGATAACCCATCACAATGTTTTCACTTTGAGTTATACTATGCTCAACTGTTGCAACTGCTCGTAAGCATCCTGGTAAGGCTGCTGCAACATTATCCAAGGTTGCTGAAAAATATGCTACTGGACGATTGACACCACCATGTGTTTGTGTCAAGACAGATAAATAACATCCATCATGCTCATGACAAAACAATAAGAACGGTTTTGTGTAATCAGGCACACCTAAAGCTAGAGCTTGACACAGACTCTCTCTCAGGTCAGTAAATGCTCTCATGCATTCCTCATTCATCATTATGGGATCTGAAACATCCTTCTGTGTCAACTTCTGCAGTGGCTTAGAAATGGCTGAAAAATTTGGAATCCACTGACAACACTATCATACCATTCCCAGAAACATCCTCAACTCTTTATGTGAACTCAGTATTTTTATTTTCATTATTGCAGCTACTCTTTCTCTTGAAATTCTCTTTGACCCTTTCTCAATAAAATGACCCAAATATTTCACCTCCTGCTGGCAGTACTGCAGTTTGGTAGGAGATACCTTATGACCATTGTCTCCCAAAAAATTCAACAATGCAATCGTGTCCTCTTTACAACCTTCCTTCGTCTTTGAAGCGATCAACAAATCATCAATGTACTGCACTAATGTTGATTGGTAAGACATTACCAATGACTCCAGGCTCTTTTTAAAAATCTGAATGAAAATTGATGGTGATTCTGAAAACCCTTGAGGAATTCTACACCAGCAATAAACTCTCGTCAGGAATTTGAAACAAAAGAGATATCTGCTGTCCTCATGTAGAGGTACTGAAAAGAACGCTTGGCAAAAATAAATTACTGTGAACCATTCTGCATCAAACGGAATCTGAAACATTATCACTGCTGGATTTGGCACAACTGGGCAACACTTCACCACAATGTCATTTATTTTCCTCAAATCCTGAACAAGACAAATTTTCCCATTCAGCTTTTTCAAGCTCCTTATTGGTGAGTTTCGCGGACTGCTCATCACTTCTTTCAACACTCCCTGTTCCAAAAACTGTTCTATCAAAGGTCTTATCCCTTCGATTGCCTTGTTTGTCATTGGATATTGTGCAGTCTGGGGAAACACTACATTCCCTTTCACTGCCACTTTGACTCCTTCGACTACTTTAATCAAACCAATATCTTTCCCTGAAAAGTCCCAAGCTTTTCATTTAACCCTTTCTTGCAAATCGATCAGCAGATCTTTCTTTTCAAAAACTGGAAAGAAACCAATTTAGTCTACCGAATTGTAATCCTCATCTGCCTGCTCATTTTCATCTGTCTGATCATAAAGACTTAACAAAGCAAATTCCCCAGACATCGTCTTTTTCCCAACACCTACTAACACATTTTTCTCATCATCACTGTTTGTCTCAATTTTAATCCCTTTCATTGAACACAGAATTGAACAATTTATTTTGCACAAAAAGGCCCTCATTACAACCCTAGCGGTCGGTGTTAAAGCGGCGGTAAGACCGCCAATAGGCCGGCGGAAGATTTTGTAATCACGACCGTGGCAGAAACCGGCAACATAGACAGCCACTTTAACACTCCGACTGCCACGGCGGTACAAACAAACAGCATGGAGGTCACCACCAACAGACAGGCGGAGGACAATGTACCGCCCACAGTATCACAACCTACCAATCCGCCACCTTTTCCGGGGTGGATTCAATGCGAACAAAAACACGGCGGAAACAGGACTTCGAAGGGAAAACGCTCACCTCTACACACCCCACGAGGAATCCGGACGCCATGGAACCCGAGCTCCAGATCCTGCCAGCCCTTATCTTCTTGCTCCTCTACCAGGAGCACGAACGCCGGCGGCAAAGACCACAGTGAGTACTGCACCTACGAAACAGGGGAGGAGGGAGGGCAAAAAACAGGGACACACATACGCAACACCCCCAACCCCACCCTCACCCACTACAACACACACACTAATACAGCATGATACATTACAGTTACATCCCCCAAACCCCCCGGAAGAATGCAAAGACAAAAGGAAATGAGTGTAACCATTGCAATATATTAAAATCCAGTACGCAAAAATACATATACACTATTAACAAATATATACACCAAGAATAGTAGTCCAGGTAGTGCTCCATTGAAGTCCGTGGAACACGGGGCCCACACGGCATGGGCCCACACTCAATCCCCAAACATGATGGAGAAAACACTGCAGGGGCATCAGATAGCAATAAAACAGGCACCTCAGGGGGAAGGGAAAAGGGGGGCACCTCAGCCGGTTGAGTGCTCGACGCCAAATCCACGAGGGGGGCACATGCCCACTGTTCAAACCTGGGGAGTGCAAAGCCACATTCTCTCAAGTTTCTACAGTGGGTGGGTTGCCCACTGTTCCATCCTGGGGAGTGCAAAGTCACAGTCTCTCAAGTCTCTACAGTGGGTGGGTTGCCCACTGTTCAATCCTGGGGAGTGCAAATCCACAGTCTATCAAGTGGATAACAGTCTCCACTGGTTCTGGAGGGGGCATTGTGCCCAGACTGCTTCATCCTGCCAAGGACTGAGGTAGTGGATGTATCTATCCACTGGTTCTGGAGGGGGTCTTGTGCCCAGAGTGCTTCATCCTGCTCGTGACGGACTCAGTAGCGTCAGTGCCCTTGGCGCTCATGGGCCAGCGGTGCTTGTTGCGGCGGTGTCCTTGGCAGCGGTGCTTGTGGCGGCAGTGTCCTGTTCAGCTGTGCTTGTGGCGGCAGTGTCCTGTTCAGCAGTGCTTGTGGCTGCGGTGTCCTGTTCAGCGGTGCTTGTAGCAGCAGTGTCCTCTTCAGCGGTGCTTGTGGCGGCAGTGTCCTGTTCAGCGGTGCTTGTGGCGGCGGGGTCCTTGGCAGTGACTCAGCTGCTGGCGGTCCTGTCTTGCCCAACGGGGCTGGTGCTGGCGGTCCTTTATGGCCCAGCGGGGCTGGTGGTCCTGTCTGGCACAGCGGGGCTGGTGCTGGCGGTCCTTTATGGCCCAGCAGGGCTTGTGCTGGCGGTCCTTTATGGCCCAGTGGGGCTGGTGCTGGCGGTCCTGTCTTGGGCAGCTGGGCTGGTGCTGGCGGTCCTTTATGACCCAGCGGGGCTGGTGCTGGCAGTCCAGTCTTGGGCAGCTGGGCTTGTGCTGGCGGTCCTGTCCTGGGCAGCTGGGCTGGTGCTGGTGGTGGCCTCCTGGGCAGTGGGGATGATGGTGGTGGCCTCCTGGGCAGCAGGGCTGGTGCTGGCGGTGGCCTCCTGGGCAGCAGGGATGATGACGGTGTCCTCCTGGGCAGCAGGGCTGGTGCTGGTGGTGGCCTCCTGGACAGCGGGAATGATGGCGGTGGCCTCTTGGGCAGCGGGGATGATGGCGGTCTTCTCCACTGCACTGCTCTGCCCAGACTTGCTAAGTTTCCCGTGCCCCTTCCCCACCTGTGAAGGTGTCACAGCTGACTCCACACTCCCACCTGTACCCCTGGGAGCAGCTTTGGTGGCTGGAGTCTTCTCCCTCTCCCGCTGGGCACTGGCCAACTTTTGATGTTTGACAGGTGGGGGACTGTCCGTGCTGTGGCTCCGTACCACACTGGCTGCCCTGCTGCCCGGTGCACTCCAGATTCCGGTGACTACAGGCACCACTGGTCCCGGAGATGTTGTGGCTGAGGTGCTAGGTTGGGACCTGGAGAGTCGGGCCCTAGGAGACTGACGGGGTGGGGGAGGTGAGGGAAAGAGGTCAAGGGTGGACAGGAAAAGTTTCTTGGGAACACTGGGACGGGTAGCTGGAGGGGGTTTGGGAGTGGAGGAAGATGTTGTGGTTGTAGGAGGTGTTCGTTTGGTGACTTTGGGTGAAGGTGCATGCACTGTAGGCTGTTGTGAGGTGGATGGCTGTTGGGTGGGTGTGTGGCTGCGTTTGTGTATCTTGGGAGGTGGCGTCACAGAAACACTGGGGGAGGACACAGGGGACGTGTGAATGGTAGTGGGGGTGGTGAGGGCACGTGAGCGGGGTGTGGTGGTGTGTGTGCTGGTGATGGAAGTAGTGGCTGTAGATGTAGTGCATGCAGGTGTGAGTGTAGACAAGACTGGGAGGAGGGAGACGAGGAGGAAGGGGACACAGTGGAGGCAGTGGATGTTGGTGTGTCTGCATGTGTGTGATACTTGCGTGAGTGCCTGTGGGATGTGTGGTGCTTATGTTAGCCTGAGCTTCCCTTGTGTGTTGACGTGTGTGCATGCTGGTCTGAAGGTGTGCTTGGGATAGGCTGAGGTACAAGGGATTGGGTCTGGGTGGAGGAAGTTGGAGGGGGGAGGCTAGAGACAGGGACAATAGCTGCCATCAGTGCTGAGGCTAGAGTCTGAAAAGCTCGCTGAAGGGCTGCCTGACCAGAATGAATGCCCTCCAGGAAAGCATTGGTTTGTTGCAACTGCCTCTCTGCACCCTGGATGGCATTCAAAATGGTAGACTGCCCAAAAGTGAGGGACCTGAGGAGGTCAATGGCCTCCTCACTGAGGGCAGCAGGGGTGACTGGGGCAGGGCCTGAGGTGCCTGGGGCGAAGGTGATGCCCACCCTCCTGGGTGAGCGGGCATGGGGGCAAAGGCTGAGGGGCTGCTGGGAGGGCGGTGCTGGCAGGGGTTTGGTGGCTGTACCTGTAGTTGCGGGGGGCACAGATGTGGCCACCACCACAAGGGAGCTCCCATCAGAGGACGAGTCCGTATCACTGGTGTCAGCTCCTGTCCCCGCCGTGGAGCTCCCCTCGCCCTCCGTCACACTGGTGAATTCCGAGTCCGTAGTCTCGCCCTTCAGGGCCATGTGGGATGCAGCTCCCTCCTGCTCCTCCGCCTGATGATGCTAATGCACACAAGAACAGGGGGACCACAAAAAAGGGGGGGACGACAGAAGAAAGACATGTTGAGTGCATGCATTACCGCTAACGTTGGTGGACACGACAGACACAGAAGCCCCCTGCACTACGCCGTGCACTTGGGGTCCACTGTACAATCCCTGGGACATGGCCTACAAGGCTATGGCCGACATCTGCACACATGGATGTCACAGGAGCCTGACTAGGTGTACTTGGCACTGTACACAGGTTGGGTGCGGTGCCACAGGGTCTGCCAGAACAAGGGGACCTAACTAGCACACTCGCCCTGCCTAGGAAAACCCACAGCCCACCTCCCCCACCCAGACACCTCCACTGCATGCATAATTAGCAGAATGAGAGTGTACTCACCCCCTTGTGGCTGCTGTGATGCCCTCAAGTGCCCATTCAACTCCAGGTATGCCACCGCCAGAATGCGTAACATCAGGGGGGTCATGGTGTGACGGGCACCCCTCCCACGTTGGCAGGCCATCCCCAGCTGGGCCTCTGCCGTCTTCTTGCTCCAGCGGCAAATGTCCTCCCATCTCTTACGGCAGTGGGTGCTCCGTCTGTGACAGACCCCCAGGCTCCGGACGTCCTTGGCGATGGCACGCCAAATATCCTTCTTCTGGTGGGCGCTGACCTACATGAATTGTACAGGGGAAAAAGGAAAGTTATTACCAACTGCACCGTCACAGTCATTGGCCCCCATCCCTACCCTTGCCATGTGGCACATGCACTCACCGTCATTTCATGCACGTCTCAATCTATCCCCCCCATCTCTCATCCACCCCACTCCACACAGGCATAGCCCATACAGCATGCTCCCAGTGTACTTACCTGTTTGTCTGGAGGACAGTAGAGTAGCGTGTACTGGGGGAGGACCCCATCCACGAGTTTCTCCAACTCCTCCGATGTGAAGGCAGGGGCTCTTTCCCCAGATGCACGAGCCATTGTCTCTTTCAAACTGAGGTCACAGCAGCACTTGCAGTGTAGATCCTCTCCTGTCGAAGATCAGGTATCGAGTGATTGAACAGATAGAAAATGGCGGTCACGTCCGTGGCTGTGCGTACCATCACAGCCGGCGTACATTGGCTCCTGGGACCCATAGGGTCCAAAGTTAACCAATGCTGAATTGCGCTGCGGTCTTCACAGTTACCTCACATCCCATTGTCCCACTTTACAGGTCAGGCAGCCGCCATTTCAGGGGCCCACATGGCTTAATTTTTAACTGCGTCACACATACCTAGGCCTTGCCTCAACACTCATACAGGCCAAATTTAAGATTATGATTCGTGTTCTGTGTGATGCTGTGGGTATGTAACTCTGAGTTGGTTGACTCAGTGCTCGCTGTTGTCCTTCATAGGCACCGTCCACTGGGATATGTGAGGAGATGGCAGCATCTTCCGGTGTACAGACTGCTGGTGGACCTGTCAACAATGGAGGAAAGACATGTGATCATCACCTACAGGTTTGATCGTGCCACAATCCTGGAACTGTGTGCCCAGCTCAAGCCAGACCTGATGTCAGCTATCCGTCATCCCACAGGAATCCCCCTTCTAGTGCAGGTGCTGTCAGTACTCCATTTCCTTGCAAGTGGATCTTTTCAAACAACAGTGGCCATAGCATCAGGGATGTCCCAGCCTGTGTTATCCAACGTGTTGTCCAGAGTGTTGTCTGCTCTGCTGAAACACATGCGGAGCTGCATTGTTTTCCCTCAGGTGGAGGATTTGCCTACAGTGAAAGGAGACGTCTATGCCCTGGGACATATCCCCAACATCATAGGTGCCATTGATGGAACACATGTGGCTTTGGTACCCCCCCACAGGAGTGAACAGGTGTACAGAAACCGGAAGAGTTATCATCCCATGAATGTGCAGATGGTGTGTTTGGCAGACCAGTACATCTCCCATGTGAATGCCAAATTCCCTGGCTCAGTGCATGACGCTTACATCCTGTGGAATAGCAGCATCCCTTATGTGATGGGTCAACTCCAGAGGCACCGTGTGTGGCTATTAGGTGAGCACCTGGAAGCAAGTCAGTGGGAATGGTTGTCTGGGTCTGGGGATATCCCTACAGGTTAGTGTGCGTCTAACAGTTGCCCTCGCCATTTGCAGGTGACTCTGGTTACCCCAACCTGTCATGGCTACTGACCCCAGTGAGGAATCCCAGGACAAGGGCAGAGGAACGCTACAATGAAGCCCATGGGTGGACTCAGAGGATTATAGAGCGGACCTTCGGCCTCCTGAAGGCCAGGTTCAGGTGCCTCCATATGACAGGTGGATCCCTATTCTACTCACCAAAGAAGGTGTGCCAGATCATCGTGGCCTGCTGTATGCTTCACAACTTAGCTTTGCAACGACAGGTGCCTTTTCTGCAGGAGGATGGTCCAGATGGCGGTGTTGTGGCATCTGTGGAGCCTGTGGATAGTGAAGACTAGGAAGCAGAAGAAGACGATATCGACAACAGGAACTCTGTGATCCTGCAATACTTCCAGTGAGACACATGTAAGAATACAAACCTGCCTACTACATGTACTTTACCACTACTACCTCTCTACTGTCTGTCGTTTTCACCCAGTGTATGGTCACTGAGTTGTCACTTTCCCTTATGATTTCACAGATGTGGGTCTCACTGTGTGACATCTGCTTTGTTTCCTCATGGACTAGAGCTGTGTGACATAGGTATGTTGACATTACAATTGAAAGAGCATTGTGTCACTGTAATTGCTAATACACTATTTCGAAATAACAGACAGACTCCAGATTGTTTTGTGCTTTAAGGGTGTTTATTTCAGTGCTCAATATTGGAGGGGGTTGTAAAATGGTGAGGGGTGATGGTGGAGGAATGTCCATGGCAGAGTCCAGTCTATTAGTCTCACAGGTGCATTGCCCAAATGGGCATAGGAAGTGGAGCTGGGGCAGTTGGAGGATGGACAGGATGACAAGGTGGGACAGAAGGATGACATTCAGGGTGGTCTCATTTCTTGGCGAGGGTCTTGGCATCGTTCTCTGTCTTTGTCCTGGATCTCAGGGACCGTTTGTGAGGTGGTTCTCCCTCTGCAGGGGGTGGGCTGCTGGTGTGGTGGTCCTGTGGCGGTGCCTCCTGTCCACTAGCGCCGGCAGCGGTGGTGGGCAGTTCATCGTCCAGGCTAGTGTCAGGGGCCCCTTGTTGTGCCACAGTGTCCCTCCTGGTGTTGAGGACTTCCTTCAGCACCCCTACGATGGTGCCCAGGGTGGAATTGATGGCTCTGCGTTCCTTCCTGAAGCCCAAATACTGTTCCTCCTGCAGCCACTGGGTCTCCTGAAACTTGGCCAGTACCGTTGCCATTGTCTCCTGGGAATGGTGGTAGGCTCCCATGAGTTTGGAGAGGGCCTTGTGGAGAGTGGGTTCCCTTGGCCTGTCCTCCCCCTGTCGCACAGCAGCCGTCCCAGTTCCCCTGTGTTCCTGGGCCTCGGTCCCCTGGACCGTGTGCCCACTGCCACTGCCCCCAGGTCCCTGTTGTTGTTGGGGTGGTGGGTTAGCCTGGGTTCCTTGTAGTGGTGGACACACTGCTGATTGACGTGTCCTGGGAACGGAGGTATGGGCCGCCTGGGTGGGTGCTGTGCTGATGTTTCCAAAGGGGGGAAGCTCTGTGGTGGCCTGTGACTGTGTCAGGGGAACCGGCTGTCCTGAGGTCCCAGATGGGCCGGGCTGGTCATCTAGATCCAGTTGGACAGAGCTGCTGTCATCACTGTGGGCCTCTTTTGGTGGTGGTGTGAACATGTGTGGACCTTCCCGTCCGGTGTCATTGGGTAGGGGTCCTGCAGGGGTATAAAAGGATGTTTATTACATCTGTGTGTGCCATGGTGTGCCATGGGTGGGTGACCGTGTACCCCAGTGCTTGCATTCCTTTGTGGGTCCTTGTGTGATGGTGGTTTAGGGGGGTGTATGGGTATGTGCAGTGGCCATGCTTTGGTGATGGGTGTCCATTCTTTGTTGTTGCATGCAGGGCTTGGTGTTAGGATGTGTGGTTTGTGAGGAGTTGGAGTGATGGGGGTGAGGGTTAGGGTAGGGGTATGTGATAGCATGCGAGTAGGGTGGTGATGTAATAGTTAAAATTTGACTTACCAGAGTCCATTCCTCCATCTACTCCTGCAAGGCCCTCAGGATGCAGAATTGCCAAGACTTGCTCCTCCCATGTTGTTTGTTGTGGGGGAGGTGGTGGGGGTCCGCCGCGAGTCCCTTGTACTGCAAGGTGGTGTCTGGAGACCACGGAATGCAGCTTCCCCCGTAGGTGGTTCCACCTCTTCCTGGTGTCATCCCTATTTCTTGGGTGCTGTCCCACTGCGTTTACCCTGTCCACTATTCTGCGCCATAGCTCCATCTTCCTAGCTATGGAGGTATGCTGCACCTGTGATCCGAATAGCTGTGGCTCTACCCGGATGATTTCCTCCACCATGACCCTGAGCTCCTCCTCAGAGAACCTGGGGTGTCTTTGCCGTGCCATGGGGTGGTGTGGGTGATGTGTGGGGTGGTGTGTGTAGTGATAAGTGGGGTGATATTTAGTGGTGTGTTGTGTGAGGTGCGTGGAAGTTATGTGGGTGATGATATTGTGTGCCTGTGGATGCTTAGTAGTTGTTTGTTGTGTCTCACTCTGGCCTTCTCTCTGTAATTTTGTCATAGGGGTTTGTGGGTGATGTGGGTGGGTGTTTAATATTGTGTTGGATGTGTGGGAGTGGTGTGTGTATGTGTAGCAGGTGTGTGTATTTGGAATTGTCCAATGTGGTAGAGTTTTGTAAATGTGCGTGGATTCGTGTGTCGTGATAGTGTGGGCATATTTCTGTTGGCGTGACGGTGGAGGTTTTGTTTTCGCCAGTTTATCACTGACCTTTGGTGTGGCGAACTTGTGTGGGTGTCTGAATTTTGGCGGATTCCGAGCAGTGGGTCATAATGACCATGGCGGAATTCCGCGGCTGCGGCAGTGTGTTGACGGTCTTCTGCATGGTGGTAAACGGCTTTTTGCTGCCAATGTTGTAATGAGGGCCAAAGTCTCTTCCCAATTGTGACACTGGACTAGAATCACAAACTACAAAACTCTGGAAATCTCTAAAAAAAATTCCAACTTTCACAAGAACTAGTTCTGTAAGAGTATTAATCAAATGTTTATTTGCAACTCCTACTATCTGTACTGTCTTCTCTGATATTGGTATGTCTGGAACTTCTACAGTTCTCACTGTTGAGTGAGTAGCTCCTGTATCAACCAGAAAATTAACCTCATGACTATGTACTTCACCCTTCACATAAGGACCCCTCTGATCCACTTCTAATGATGCAGCCATAATTTCCAATTATCCCGCAAATATGACAAGGTAACACCTTCTGCCTTTTGGGCTCATTCTGCATCACCACCGAACTCAAATCCACATTTCTATTGACTACCGGAAGTGTCATTCCACCTTGACCTCTACCTCAACCATGACTCGGAAACAATCCATCTCCCTGTTGTAGCTGTTGAAAATTTCCCTGCAATCCTGTTTGTGCAGCCTTGATCTGCATCACCATCGCTTTCTCTTTCAGCTTTCTCTGCTTCAATTCAATTTCATCACTACAGTATTTAGCATACTGCAACACCTCATCAATCGGCTTTGCTTGTCAGCAAATTAAGTGATTCTTAATCATCTGATTTATTTCTGGTTTCAACCTTTCAACAAACCTGAACACCAAATGATTCATGTTCTCCATCTCAATTGTTCCACACCACTAAATTGTTTGAACGCCTTCAACAACCTTTCATAATATGCATGAACTCATTCCTTTCCTTCCTGTGATGTTCCATTTATATGCCGCCAATCAACTTTTTTCGGCAAAACTCTCGTTTTCAGAAACTCATTGACCTTATAGTAATGTTTTATTACTTCAGGAGATGGCGCACCTGTTTTCAAATCTCTTTGTGGTTCACTTTCAGTCAATCAACACTCCTCTTGCATTCAATCCACAAATCTGTTGGAAAAACAATATCAAAGAGTGTATTCAGATCTTTCCACAGACACTTCGAAAGTTTCACAAACCTATCTGTTTGCTGGTACCACTCCATTATTTTCTCTCTCAACCTTGGGTAATCATTTGTAAAACTTAAGATATCACTCCTATTACAAGGTACATGTATAAAATTCCCTCCTGGTGTTTCTCTCATTGGCAGCATTTTCACTGAGTCTCCTGCCTGTGTCACATCATCTTTCTTCGGCCTTTCTCTTTTCCTGACCCATTTGCTTTCCCATTTATCGAATGCTCTCCAAATCTGTACTTTCTCAAGAAATTTTCTAAGATGTGTTCTCATCCCTGTAGATCTCATGTGTGCAAAATCTTCGTCATCCATGTTTAATCTGTAACTTCTTTTCAAACCTTTCATTTTTGTCAAATCAATGTCATAATCATCTGCTAGTTCTTGTAACTGCTGGTGGACTCTCTCTGCTCCTTTAGTAATTATTTTAAACAAGTATCTCAACTGAGCTTCAGTATAGGACTCAAGTCTGTTCACATCCAATGGTCCCTTCTAAGAGTTCACTTCCTTCTATGTCCAGTCTCACTCTGTTTATTTGTTCCTCCTCTTTATCTTTTCTCTCTTGTGTTTTTGAATTACTGAAATCTTCCAACCATTTTGTTATTTTTTGCGCAGACAAACCTTCTAATGAAACTCCATTGGCTTGTGCACCTGAATTTTGCTCTTGACCTAAAACTCACACATTGTTGTGGAATCATTATGCCCTGTCCCTGATTATTATAGAATATGGTTCCCGAATTCTCAACAGGAGACAAATGAACTAAAGAATTTGTCTCATTCTAGGAATTGATTTTCCCAAAATTCTATTCTGCACAATAATTAATGAACTCACTCCACTATTATCTACGTGTGCATATAATGGAGTTACCGGACCCATCGTAATAGGTACAGTAATTGCATCTGGATTAGTCAAGGATCCAACCCTCTGCATCTGTCCTGCACCCATGTTGCATTTGAGGAATCTGTATTTGAACAGGCTCTCTCATGTTCCTACCTTGCTGACTTTGTGTCGAAACTAAATTAGTAGTTGTCTTCACAATGTTGGCTTCTTCTTGTATTTCAGAAATGTATATTTCGAACTGCTATCTGCTGTTCAGTGAATCATTGAAACTACTCTGCATCTGACCTCTCTCACTGTCCAGGATACTCTCTCTGATCATTCTGAAGTCGATGGTGCAGCAGGAATTGTATTACTAATTCCACTCCCATTCGATCTATTATCATTTCTCTGATTCACATTTGGTGGAGGATAGTTCTCTAAAATCTGAAAAACTATCTCATCTTCACCCATATCAACATATCATCATCATCATTGAACATGACTCGTTTCGAATCTTTCACATTCTGCTCTTTAATCTTTGTTGAACCCTTTTTCTTTTTCTTCCCCTCTTTTGTTTCATCCTCATCGTCCTTCATTCTTGCAGGATATAATCTTATTCCCTGCAACGTTTCTACTCTCCACCTTTTCTGCTCCTCATCCCATTTGGCTTCCACTAGCGTCTTTTCCACCTTTCTCTTTTTCTTTTCAAATTTTAATGCTTGTTGCTGTTTAGCTACCAACTCCCAGATTGCTGACGCCTCGTATTGTGCTGGCCTCGGTGAATGTTTTAAACTGTTCATTTTTTACCTCAAGTTATCCAGAATTCTCAAATTGAACATTCCATGTTCTCAAAAAGCTAAACAACCTTCTTTTCTTAAAATGTTAACCCAATGCTTCAACCAAAGACATGCTCCTGCATCCTTCTCCTCAAACACAATATATGCTGGAGTATTCCCTGGCAGGCAAACCTCTCCTTCGAGCGCCGGAATAGACTCAGAGCCTCTCAGCGCACTAGTGAAAGCTTTGAAACACTTCATTTTCAACTAAATTGTATTTAAACCTAGCAACCTATCCTGTCAAATCCAAATAACATCTTAGGGAAAAAGAAAACCCAAGAAATTTTATTTTTAACTGAAAGAACCTCACAATAGCCTCATTATGATGTCATCAAATAATGACGTAACCGTAATCTGCTACCAAAAACTGCTAGCGCGCCATGGAATCCTAGCTATCATCAATATCAAATAGTGGATTCTGCGCTAAGGGACGATGGATCGAAGTTGATTTGAGGGGATGTCATCGATGAGTAATGTAAGCATCAACAATAATTAGCATAATCAATAATTTTAAACCTCAAACAATGACCACACCAGTTTATTAAAAAGAATTATAAAATGTATTTCCCTAAATTAACAATGCTAATGTTACAAAAATAACTCTCAAACACAAATGCTAAGTATATAGGATTAATAGTGGTTGATTAGAACGTCTTATAGATCTCAATTTAACCAAAACAGTCAGGCAAATAATCTCCAAAACAATAACACTGATTAGCAACACCAGAATCAGTAATAATGGCAATGTATGCATTAGCACAACATTTAAAAGATGTCAATATAAATCTTAAGCATTTAGTATTTAAACCTTCACTAACCACTAATTAGCATCAGCATGTTAGGCTTCATGCTAAAAGAATTTAGTAACGCAAATTTAGAAAAATCTTGTTAACTCGGGTTAGTAATAAAAACTTCATTGATATGCAGCATTCAAAATATAAGTTGCAGCTGGTACCTGGAAAGCAAAAGAGACGCACATAACATTACAATGACATACGATACCAATATCAGTAGCAACAAGTACTTCAGCAAAACAACACCATCAGGTATATCTTCAGAAGAATTGGGCCTAACAACAGATAAACCCACACTGCTAGTACGACTCGAACCATCAACTGGAACTCTGGCATCTAACATGAAAAAACTTCTCATCTGCCGCATCATCTATCATCTTCTGACTAGGGAATAATCCTACTCAAGTTGTTATACTAATTTCTAAAAAGCTCATGTTTGGTCAGTCCATGGGGTGGTTACGATTCACCCAATCAATCAATCAATCAATCAAACAAATTTCTTAACCGCATTACTCACCCGGTAGGGTCTCAAGGTGCTGTGGGGAGGGTTACTGCTCGAAAAGCCATGTTTTGAGGTGCTTTCTGAAGGTTAGGAGGTCCTGGGTCTTGCGTAGGTTGGTGGGAGTTGATTCGTTCATTGAGGTAGGCCAGTCCAGTGTCATGGAGGGCTTTGTGACCGTGGACAAGGTTTTTGAAAATTATCCTTTTGTTGATGGGCAGCCAGTGTAGGGATCTGAGGTGGGTGGAGATGTGTTTGTGGCGAGGCGGGTTGAGGATGAGGTGTGCGGCTGCGTTCTGGATGCGCTGGAGTTTTCTCTGAAGCTTGCATTTTGTCCCTGCATAGAGGGCATTGCCATAGTCCAGTCTGCTGCTTATGAGGGCATGGGTGACCGTTCTTCTTGTTTCTAAAGGAATCCATTTGAAAGTCTTGCATAGCATGTGAAGGGTGTTGAAGCAGGAGGATGATATGGCGTTGATTTGCTGGGTCATGGAGAGAGATGAGTCCAGTATGATGCCGAGATTGTGTGCGTGGGTGGTGGGTGTTGGGGGTAGTCCAAGGGTGGTGGCCCACCAAGAGTCATTCCATGCTGTCTTGTTGGGACCAAAGATGACAATCTCATTTTTTTCAGAGTTCAGTTTGAGGTGGCTTGCTGTCATCAAGTTAGCGATGGCGAGAAGTCCAGCATGTAGGTTATTCTTGGCGGTAGATGTGTTCCTTGTGAGGGAGATGATGAGCTGGGTGTCATCACTGTGTGAAATTATAGTGAGGCCGCGGGGGCGGATGATGTTGGCGAGTGGAGCCATGTAGATATTGAAAAGGGTGGGGCTGAGGGAGGATCCTTGGGGCACCCCACAGATGGTCTTGGTGGCTGTAGACCAGAAAGGAGGGAGGCAAACTCTTTGGGTTCTTTTGGAGAGGAAAGAGGTGAGCCAGTCCAGGGCTTTGTGGCGAATTCCGGCTCTGAAGAGTCGTGTGCGAAGGGTTTGGTGACATACAGTGTTGAATACTGCAGAGAGGTCTAGGAGGATGATATTTTTGCTAATATTTTTGTACTGCCTTCCAAAATGATCAGATGTTCCACTGTGTGTAGCATCATCAGTCTTCCTGAATGTCTGAGAAGTTGATTGGAACTCTCAAGAACAAACTGGCTAAAGTCTGTGCTTCTATTGGTTTAATGTGGCTGGTTGCTCTTACTCTTGTCTTGATAAGTACATTGTATCCTAGATAAAAAGACTGGACTATCACCTCATGAAGTGATCATGGGCAGAACTATTAGATTTGCTTATGCTCTGTCAGCTTCACTAGTGTCAATAACTGATGACTTAGTGCTAGAATAACACAAATGTTTGGCTGACATGGTGAAATCTGTCTCATCACATGAATGTCACAGCAGAAACAATGAAAGTAATACACTGCCATGGACTGAACTCTGGAGGCTGGATATTGGTCTGAAAACAAGTGAAGAAAAACTTTTTGGAGAAGCACAGGGAGGGCCTTTACCAGGTGACCTTGACAATAAATATTGGGGAGAAATATCCTGAAATCCTGCAGGGGATCCGCAACACTCACACAAAAAGAGTGAATGTGGCAGATGAAGAGTGGTGGAAAAAAACACTAATTCTCAAGGTTAAGCTCAAGTTTGTGGTATTGATGCATAGGGTATGGAGATTTTGAAACTGGTGAAGAAAATGAAGACATAAAAGTCCAGATTAGAAAGTTCTGGTGAAACTCTTGATACGTCTACAAGTGGTGTTGTTCAATTTCATATTGTGGATCAGAGTGAAGAGCTGTTGTAATGTCAAAGGCATGAGTGGCAGCAATAAAAAGTAGTCTCTGATTCAAACAATGAAAGGCTTCAGTTGAAAATTTGAGTTATGCAGTTGAAAGTGAATGATGTATTCGAGATTGATTGGGGTTCAAGTCCATCAGTGAGTGGAGAAGCGGGTGAAAGAGAGGGAACAGAGGAAAATAAGTAATTGAAAAGAACCTACAAAAGAAAGCATTGTTCAACAAGAGACACAAGGGAGACGGAAGCCAATCAATGAAACTTCAGAAGTCATTGAGCTAGATTCAGAAAATAGTGAAAGTGAATCACCTCTTACTCCAAGACCAGCAAAGTATGCATCATGTGCTAGGTATATCGAGGTAGAGTGTCAGAGGATGGAGAAGAATCAATGACAGAGATGTGCAGCCCAATAAATCATTGCCAATACCCCTGTGAAAATGAACTTTGAAGTGTATCAGAAAAGGAAGAACCGCCCTGAAAAGTTTTAAAAGGTTATAAAGAACAAGTTAAAGTGATCTTTATTATTGAAATAAATGAAAATAACTTTTGAAAAAAAGATCATTTTGAATTTTTGTTTTGGTTATTGTATGAAACAAATAAGAAGAAAAGAAGAAAACTAATGTTGTTTTTAATGGAACTTTTCATCGATTTAAATTTTTTGAGCCTCACGATTTTTTTGTTGCCTCAATGGGAAATGGAGTACAGCAAGTGCTTTAAGATTATTACTTTAATCGTTTTATAATATTAACAGCCTTAGTCGACCTGTTGTGCTTACTGTCTCCAGCGAGCTACATCTCTGCAAGGGTTGAATTAACTACAATACATAATGAAGTGAAACATAACACACTGATGCACAGGGAAAGGTTGGTTAATGGATTTCAAAACAGAGTTTACACTAAAATGATACAAGAATATTCTGATATTATGAATGTTAAGAGCTGTTCCATCTGTACTTTCCTACCCTTGTCTGTCAGTGTAAATTCAGCTTCCCATTTCTCATCCCCTCTTGCAGACTGTTGCACACTGTTGGCATGTTCAATAAAAATGGATATTTGTCTCCTTACTTATCAGATTTAAATGTGTCACTGGAGAACTTTCCTTTCTTGAAGAATCAGGAATCTAATGGTATTAAATATAGCACATTTCTGAAAATGACTGCATTAATCAAGTATAAAATTAAATATATTAAATGGGGGGAGGTGTGGTTTGATTGAAGAACATGAATTTATTGGGCAATACAATGAGCAGAAAGTAAAGATTCCGAAGCACTGGGAAGATGAAAAGACAACAAGAAAACAATAAAAAAGAAGAATTCAGATTGTCAAATCAACATCCCAGATTTAGAATGGAACAAGAGAGGCAAGAGGGGGTGTGTATGGTGCATTATATAGTTTTGGAAGGTGGCAAGGCTATATATGTGGGAGAGAGTGAGTGTGAAAAAAGTTATGTTGTAAGTGGTGATTATTTGGTTGACAGAGAGACAATCCTGGAGGAATTTATTACGTATGTGGTAAAACTGTCTATTTTAATTTACTACTGCTTATGTGCATTATTCTTGTGTTCTAATGTGTTAACGAAATTATACTATTGCTCACGATGAGTTTGCAGTATTATTGATTTTATATGCAAAACATTGTGAACAAGAACCCTTAGATTCTAGGGGTGGGCCAAATGTTTAGAAAGTGTTCCTGTTCTACTAGAGATGCTGTCCCATTTGCTTCTGATTTATTAACACAACGATACAGAAATCAGAAGCCTCTGTGAACTCTATTTGTGGATTGGCCCATAATTGACAAATGCAGTTTTCGCTACACATCAATTCAGTGGTTAAAGTTGACGCCAGTAGTCAAATCTTATATCATGCAGAGGTTTGGGGCCTAGATAAAAACACAAACTAAATATGCTGCGACGAAAGGACATACTGGAGGCCTCAAGTGATACTACCCCTAGGGTTCTCCTCCGTTGCCTTGGAATCAGATATTGATTACTCCTCAATCCTGCATCAGAGCAAAATGGCACCAATAAAATATGTCTTAGAACGACTCAGGTCTAACTTGGTTGACAAAGTCTGTAAAGAACATTTCAATCAAAGCCCCCAAGTCAGACTTCACAATCAGCTGGGAAAAGAAGCAGACCACCTTAGACTAACCTAAATCGTACTCACTCTAGAGTGAGGGTCACTCCTCTGAAAATATGGAATGGAAGCATAAAGAACCAACTCATGAAATTAGAAATGCAAAAAGGTTGAAAACTCATAAAGCCTTCTGCCGATCAGTGATAACACCAATTAAATTGCTTGTGCAAAAACAAAAGTTGGGTAACGATGAGGAGTGAACTTTCTTCATATTAAGCAGCATATAGGAGAAAATAATCGGATGCTGCAATGGAGCAGCGTCTTTTCTTTTGAGATATATGTGCGGGACGTTCCAGACAAAATATATGCAAATGAAAGACTGAAGATTTCTTTAGCACACATAGCCTACTAGTTGCCCAAAGAAGAAACATCCACGGTTCGACATCCGGCTCTTTGGTCGAGTTCACACTGGTATTGGATAAACATGAAATGATCCGGTATATTTTCAGAATGGATGAAACAAATAACAATGGACAAAAACATAGCTTAAACTTATTCATGGATAATGGGCAGGCATGGTGGAGATTGGAGCAAGGTGCATAGTCAGCTTTTTAGTAAGACTGAGAGAGAGATATTGGAGAACGGCGAGAGAACCCCATTAATCAGACTCTTTTCACAGGAAACAACCAATGTGTTTTAAACAACCGGACTGTGCTGCAATAATAGAGTTTAACACCGGGGCAGCATGTAGCCAAATCAATTCTCTCTGCAGATGGATGACAGTGACAAACATAGGGAGCCCACTCAGTTCCCATACAAAAAGGAATGAATGTAACTGACAAGCACTCAATCCAATCAGATGTCAAGATACCTCAGCCACTTTCAGACTCCTCGGTCATTCAGAGAGAAGGGTGAGGACTCTAACCTGACATCAATCTGTGTCTCTGTTCAATAAATATAGCACAGTCCATACTTATATAACAGGATTTTCAAAAGAATGTAGCGAACACAGAGTGGTGTTAAATTGTATTTTTCTGACCCCCCTAAATTGTACACACTTAGTCATACCCTTGCCTGCAAAGGATACATAATATAACACACTCACTTAGCCATACCCTTGCCTGCAATGGATAAATAATATACCAATCATTGGCAAATCTGAGAGGTCCGACTTTTTGTTAGAGGAAGTATTTGGTAGGAGTTATGCAACTTTGTATTGCACTCAGATGCCTTACAAAGAAAGTCTCATAATGATGGCCATCTTGAGATACAGCACATAAGCTGGAAGTAGGGCACTGTTGCTGAACAGATTGCATTACCAAAGTTATGCTGTACCCTCAAAGAAGGAAGTTATGAAAAGTAGTCTGAAGTTGAAGCTTGCTTTGTAAGTGATAAATGCATAAGACATGCACAACAAAGTATTGAACAGTAAGTGCTACTGCACGTTAAGACAACCTACACGTGCACTCATCCTTAAAATGTTAACAAAAAAGCTGCAATTCCAAAGTGTTATCATGACACTAAAATAAAGCAAATGAGACTGGAAAATCATTGCATTTGGTGTGCGAGTGATGTTTGCATGGCTGTCATGCAAGTTATGGCTTGTTTTCCTAACCATAACTTGCACATTTCAGTGTGTTTTGTCGTTTTAATTTGTAACCATAACTGCCCTTTAATTGTTTGTAGGTGAATTTCAGAGGGTCTTTAAACATAAGGTGCAATAACCAAAGCTAACCATAAGAATTAGTAAAATAGCCTACACTTAAAAAGCAGTTTCAAGCTCTAGGGTAGAAACAATTCTCATGAATGTAATCCTCCTAAAAATAAAAATGTATTTACACTCAGAAACACAGCACTCGAAATATGTGAGAGATAAAAGGTATCTGTCTTTGAGCATGTTAAGAAAATTGATTTCTGTGGAGAGGTGCACTGGTATCCATGGTGATATCGACAGTTGGGGTTTTCTTGTTTAATCTAATTTATGGAAATTGCAAGCCACAGCTATTTAGGCTCTCCTTTTCTTCAAAATGAAAGGCATAGCCTGTGCAGAGGTGATCAGGACCAGTTTACTGGGTTTAATGCAACCACTCAAAACAAATGAGCTATTTGAGTCCTTTTATGACTTTATTACTAATTGCTCCATAAACAGAAGAAACGGGCATATGAACATCAATTTCCAGTTGTAGCTGGAAAGAGATGATATAAAAGTAAACGTGGTCCACCGAAGACTTCCGAGGTGAAGCGAATAAATGAAATCAAATTCAGTGTTCCAGGTAATTGCAACCAGAGAGGAAGGGCTCCTGTGTGTGTTACCTTATTAACATTCATAAAAAGAGGCAGCATTCAGCACAGAACAGAATATTGATTTTATCGTGTGACCATCAGATTCTGGAAAGACCTTTGACATACAGATACTCTCCATTTTGTGTGTGTAAGACAATATAAATTAATCCCATAAGATCATTGAGGTAAAGTCATAAGGCATTTCTATTGCAGAAGGATACATACCATGCTGAACAAAGAGGTACTAAAGTAACTTGTCATGCCTGGTAGAGTATTACAGTTTCTGGAAGTAAGAAACTGAGGTACTAGTTGAGGATAGTGGGGTGGGTGGAAGCCCCAATTAAATAACAAGCACAATTCTTGTCAGGGTGAACCACAAAAACCACTAAATAAACCCATATTTAACACTATGGCAACCTGGCACAAAAGCAGTCAGGCTCGACTTAGAGGCAATGCATAAAGTATTTACGCAGCACTCAAAATTATATTGAATTGTTTGCAAAGCGCAGAAATGCCAAGGGCATCTTGGTGCTATTATCTACTGCACTGAGTTGAAAGCAGACCTAGCATATATGAAGAATTATAATTCGAAAGGACAGATAACCAGTTACAAGAGCAAGTAAAAGTCAGATTCTTCAAGGGCTAACAGCTGTTGCATTAGACAAGAGGATAATCATGCTTTAAGATGTGTCCTGAAAGTAAAAAAGTTGGACTGGCCTCTAAGATGTTTAGGAAGGTTATTCCACATTTGAGCTATGGAGAAGATAAAGCTCCTAACTCCCTATTTCTTTCTTCTATTTTTACAAACATTAGCTGTCCTGGAGTTGGTTGAATGCAATGTTCTTCCAGAGCAATACCCTGAAAGTTTTTTTTCAGGTATGCTGGGCCATCTCCATACTGAGGCATGTCAAGCCTTATATTTCTTTTGAAATATCATTTATAAGGTGACACGTATAGGATAACCATCAATTACCCTTAGAGGAAAACGCTAATTTTTTGACTCAGATAGCAGTGTGATAACTTCCTAACAATCAACATTAACAATTACAAATCAATAATCCTCACTTTCAGTTTGGAGACGGTAATTTATAGGCACCATGACCTATGTGGCCATGAATGACCAGACCTGTTTAATATAGTTCAAGCATTTATTGACCTTTAGATTAAAAATGCTAAAATCACGTAAATCACACGCCAAACCAAATGATATAAGTACAGACACAATACAGGCTGACCAAATCTTCTAAACATTCGAAGCCTAGACAGAATTTTATCATGAACATTCAAGTACCACCATGCAGAATAACAACAATAACAGATAAATGATAGAGACAGACTACATTTAGTTATCACAGATGAATTGTTTACAATCACATGACATAAAACATTTGAATCTAAAATTTGTCATCCTTAACTATTACTCTGATTTGATGAGCATGTTCGGGGTTCATGCACAAAGAAAAGAAGACAAAAATTAATTTGGAAAACATCTGACTATGGCGCTAACCAAAAATAGCTGTTGGATTTTCTAAAGAGAGAAAACATAAAAATCTGCAAGACAGCCAAATGCACAATTGGTTATACTTCTCCTAAATAGATTATCATGCAGCAACGTCTTCGTCAGTGGAGCATCTTCTGATCTTCTTCATTGGGCAATGACGTAATACAGAACAGATCATTAATATTTGGCCGTAATGCATCTGAATTGACAGAATCACAAGCAAAGAGCTAAGAAAACAGGAACACATCATTTCACAAGCTGATAAAAAGAAAATCTGAACTTCCATCACCTCCGTTTTGCTATATTAAATCACTAGCAAACAACTAATTAAGTTTCTAATCATCAGTCTATGGGATGGTTTAGGTCAGAACCAATTGAATTTATTCCACGTTTCAGAAGTATGTTTTCTTCATTTTCTCCATTCACGATTGGACCTTCTTCTCTCATGGCAGTCACCAGTTTCTGCAGTAAAATACAATTGTTGTAGGTTATACATGAGCACTGAAGACTATTGTTCCTGGGTGCACAGTATTTCATTGCAGGAAGACATACAAAGTTACAACATAAGAACATAACTTTTCCACAATGTATGAGCTACATAGGATGCTTAGAGAAACACCATTTGCAGAGTTAACACTTTTGAAACATTGCCTCTAGAAAATTACTAAAATGTGAGGCCTTTTTAAAACCAACGCTAAAACATGAAGAAAGAAAATGTTGTAATATTTAAACTATTAATCCTTTTAGCACATATTAATGCTCATTTTTCAGTATATTTGTTTATTGAATAAACAAAATACGTTTATTTTTCATATTTACACATGATGTTTATGATGTCCACATGGTCCACCATATCAGCTACACGTTTTTATGTATTATATTAATACACAATTTCAATTGAGCTCTTTAATATATGCTATTTCACTATTTTTAAGTGACACCATTTTTATTATTAATATTTACACTCCAATAATCCCTCCTCTGACGATTATATGTGTCATCACAAAATATACTTATTAATACTTGTATTAATACTTATCAGTCAGTTTAAAATTTAGTTTGTCTAGAATATCTTTTGTTTCTCAGTATTCTCCAGTTTTTCTCAAATCATGAAAGTATCTTCTTCTCATCTTTTTTAGTTTAATTTCTTTCCTCCTCTGTTTGTTTTTCACCCTTTGCCTTTTTATGAGTATGTACAGTTTGTAAAATCCGATTATACAGATGACACATACAACCACAATTAATAATGGTTTCAATATTTTTTCCAACAGTACACTAACCAAGATCACCCAGCCAATTTTTCACTTTAGAAACACTTTGACCAATTTTTTCCCCATACTCCTGGTTATTTCAGCATCCAGCAGACTCAGGCTTGTTCTGAATTTGGTGCGCAGCAGAGGCCGCCCATCAAAATCCCACATCAGGATGACTGCCTATGCAGCCGTCCCTTCTCTGGCCCTATTACGAGTTTCCTGCTGGGCCGGCAGGCAGAAACACACCACAACATTGATGCTGGCTCGTAATTGAGCCAACGGCAATGCTGCAGCACCCGGCGATGTGACAGCACCCGGCGTGCTTTTCACTGCCTGTAATTCGGACAGTGAAAAGCACAACGGGGCTGTCCATGGGGGCCCCTGCACTGCCCATGCCAAATGCATGGGCAGTGCAGGGACCCCCATTGGACCCCCGATGCCCCCTTTCTGCCAGTCTTTGCATGGCGGTCTGACCGCCATGCAAAGGCTGGCACAAAGGGGACTTTTAATCCGGAGGACAGCGCTGCTTGCATCGCTCCCCTGGCGGATTACGACCTCCGAGACCACCAGGCTGTTGACTGGCGGCAACCTGGTGGTGCCAGCGGACAGACCATGGCTGCTCCACCACTGTCGTAATGTGGCAGTCGGACTGCCACAATGGTGGTGTTCCGACCTCCATCACAAGTGTGGCGATCTTAAGAGAGCCACACTTGTAATGAGGGTCTTTGTCTTTCTTTGCTAAACAAATATACAACACAAGTCTGTTCTGGAGAACCATTGAACGGACCACAGCCATTTCAGTATCTATTGAGATTACAGCTCCAGAAAAATCGGTCAACTTGTTATCCACAATAGGAGACAACTTTCTAATTTTCATGGCATTCAGAACAACTTCTACAGATGAAATAATTGCTCCAAATATATCCCCAATTATTCCAGAATAAGTTACTCTTTTTGATCTTGGTCTTTGCAATTCATTCGAATTATGTGTGTCATCTATATTGTCAATCTGGTAAATCTACGGGAATATAGCTCCTGAATAACATGTCCTATACAATCCTCTTGGTAGACGATAATAAGCACTCTTTATACTGAAGTAACATACCCCAGGAATCGCAGGATCTTGTCCATTTGACATAAAATCCCATGTATTCTTAAAAAGAAATGTCGGAACTCACTCGTTCCCACAAACTTAGGCCCTCATTATGACATTGGCAGTCAGTTGACCATCACCCTGGCAACAACGGTAGTGCCATCACCAAGCTGGCAGTGAAGACCGCCAAATTATGACCATGGCAGTGATCACTCCCATAGACAACCAATGTACCACCCTAACCACCAGTGCGTTTCGTCCACGGCGGTTTCCATCATCAAGCTGACGGTAGACAACAAGGCGCCCACCATATTATGACAGAGCAGACTGCCAGGATTTCTGGAGTGGGACCACCACCACCAAAAGCCTGGAGGAAACTAATCATAGAAAAGGAGACACTCACCTCCAGGGAAACAGAGGAGTCCGCGGCCGCCATGGAACCAGACTGGAAGTCCTGCCAATGCTGTACCATGCAATGGTAGTCCAGGAGCAGCAACGCCGATGAAGACAATGAGATGAGTACAGCCGCGTAGCACACAAGGGAGGGAGGGGAGAGTGACACACCCACACTCACAATACAGACCACACACTGAGAACAATCTGCAGAGAAATCCTACACCAACATAAGTCAGAAGTGAGGAAAGCCAGGACACATACCTTTAGTCCAACCTTTGTAATTCGGTAGACCTGCGCCCACAGCTGGTGAGGCAACTATATACAAAGGGCAATTGGCCAGTACAATGTTAGGCAAAAACCACAGGGCAATGTCCAAGGTCCAACTTGACTTCTGACAGCCCAAGTCACTCCACTCCACTCCAGGGGCATCATGGTGATGGAGGCAGGCACCTCAGAGGGCATGGGGGTGGGTGGGCGGAGGTGGGGTTTTCTTGGGAATGGGTCCTTGGACTTTGGTTTGGGAGGGGGGCGGGTCCTTGCTCCGGTGTTGAGGGGGTGGAGGTGGTTGCTTGGGGGTGGTGGGCCGGAGTACCACACTTGTGCCCCTGAGTGGCAGGTATAGCTGCAGGGGGAGGAACAGGAGTGGACTGGGAGCTGGAGGTACTGGGCTGGGGAGAGGGATCTTCCTCTTACGAGCAGGACGGGTGGAAGTGGTCAAGGCAGGAAAGGGAAATTTCCTAGGTCCAATGGGGCAGGTTGTGGGAGGAGGTTTGGGAGTCGAGGTAGAGGGAGTGGTTGTAGGAGGAGTAGGTGGGCTGGACTTGGTTGCAGGTGCATGGACAGTGTGAGTGTGTGAGGTGGATGGCTGTTGGGTGCTGAGTAGGAGAGTTTATGTGTTTTTGGAGGGGACAGACAGGGTGGGAGAGGACAAACAGGACGTGTGTGTATGTTGTTGTGGTGTCTGCAAGTGAGGTGGGTGTGCTGCATGAGCTTGTGATGGAGGTGGTGGTGAATGCGCATGTGGTGAATGGAGTGCTAATCTGTGTGCCTGCTCTTGCAGTGACTGTGGGCAAGGCTGTACAGGTGGCAGGATCTGGGACTGATGATACCCTGCTTTCAAGTGTGAGTGTTGATATGACTATGAGGGAAGAGGAGGAGGGGGAGACAGTGGAGGCAGTGGCTGGTGTTGCATGCGCTTCTGTGTGTTGGCTGTATGTCTGCTTGTGCAGTGAAGAGTAGTGCTTTTGCTTGTCTGTGCGAGTCCTGTCTGTTATCTTGGGTGCATGCTTGTCTGATTGTGTGCGTGTGATGGGTTGGGGGAGAGGGCTTTGGAACTGGGAACAGGCAGTTGGAGGGGACGGAAGAACCAGGGACACTGGCTGCCATCAAAAAGGAGGCCAGAGCCTGAAACAATCTCTGTAGAGCAGCCAAGCCACCGCAAATGTCCTGCAGGTAGGCATTGCATTGCTGCATCTGGGATGCCACCCCTGGATGGCATTCACTTTGGTTGACTGCCCTACAGAGATGGATTTCAGGAGTCAACAGTCTCCTCAGTGAGGGCAGCAGGGCTGACTGGGGCAGGACCTGAGCTGCCTGGGGCAAAGGAGACACTCACCCTCCTCGGTGAGTGGGCATGGGCAACTGGGTGGGGGGCTACTGGGAGGGCAGTGCTGGTACGGGGTGGCAGAAAATGTAGTAGCTGGGGTGGTACCAGAGGGGTCCGCCACCATCAGGGAGCTTCCATCAGAGAAGGAATCAGAATCTGTAGACGTAGCTCCAGTCTCCCCGGTGGTGTTCCCCCTCACCCTCCAACCCACTGGTCCCCTCGTTGTCGGTAGACTATGCCTCCTGGGTCCCGTGGGCTGCAAGTCCCCCACTCTCCGGTGCCCCTGCTCCTTCGGCAGAGGATGCTAATGCCCACCAGGACAGGATGAGAAAAGGAGAGAGGGTGGGGGAGAAAGAAAGGGAGCACAGGGTCATTCACAGCAACAACAGCGCATATGGCATACACATCACAATCACTCACTGGGACTAACACTGTGCCGTATGAACCACAATGACAAACCATCACCTGGGAACAGCAGAATTTAACCCAAACACTACCATCTGCACACCTAATGGAACTCACTAAGCCATGTCTGCCATGGTATGCCAGCTACATACCAATACCAAATATACATACCACCCTACATTGCTAGGCAGGACTCCACAAGATCAGCTAAACTGGGGCATCCACTGACTAGAACCTTGCACCCAAACCCCCTGGCAGGCAACAAACAAAATTACCACACAGTCTGTACTCACCCCCTTGTGGCTTCTGTGCTGCCCTCAAGCGCCATCAAACTCAGGATTATCCACTGCCGGTATTCGTGCCATTGGGGAGGGATCAGGTTCCGACGGGCACCCCTCCCTTGTTGGGAGGCCATCCCCAGCTGGGCCTCCGCGGTCTTCAGAGCCCAGTGTCTCAGTTCCTCCTACCGTTTCCTGCAGTGGGTTCTCCACCGGCTGTGGACCACCAGGGTCCGCACATCCTTGGCAATGGCACGCCACAGCCCTTTCTTCTGATGGGCGTTGACCTGCATACGGAACACAGATGAATGTACACCATTTACTCAACACTCCATTTTGTAACAGAAATGGCTTACATACTGCATAGATCCCACATGAAACACACGCATGACCCATACCTCCGCATACACATTGCATGCAGCAAAAAAAAAAACATGACACACTGCCAGCAAACACATACATCTTCATGCAGCCATGTCGTATCCAATGTATCCATGAGGTACTCAGCTGTTGGTCTGGAGGCCCATACATCTGCCCATACAAGGGTAGGACCGCATCCACAAGCTTCTCCAACTCCTCTGATGTGAAGGCTGGGGCCCTTCCCCTGTTGCACAGTCCATCACAGGTTCCAGGCACAGGACACTGCAGCACATACACTGGAGGTGTTGATCTGTAGAGAGTCAGGAATCAAGTGAAGTGGGACAAAGAAAATGGCAATCATGTCCGCGGCGGTGAACACCGTCACCGCCGACGTTGATTATCATTGGTTCCTGTGCTCCACAGAGCTTCATGTTAACCAATCAGGAGTTGCACGATGGTGCAAACCGTCTTCCGCCATGACGCCAAATGCTGGCTGAGTGAGGTCACTTCCACCACCTGTCCCTACATACAGGACAGGCGGTTGTCAATTCCTAATGCTGGTACTCATGTCAGACAAATTAATGTGCGTCAAAGGTATTGGTGGTACACACCAAGACAATTCCAGTCTGCTACAGACATACATGCCCTCTGTACTGTGATATTGTGTGTCCATACTTCCTGTAGTCACACAAATCTAATTTGTGGTTTACTTAGATACCTACAACTGCGGAGGAGGAGACAAGCACCTGTGTACAGACCCCTTGTGGACTTGGATACACTGGAGGAATGCCACACCATAATCACCTATTGTCTGGACAGGGCCACAATTACTGAGCTGTGTCAACCATTGGAGCCAGATCTGAATCCTGCTATCCAATACCGCCTGCAGTGCAGGTACTGTTAGTGCTCCACCTACTGGCAACTGGTTCTTTCCAGGTGACTGTGGGCTTGGCTGGAGGAATGTCACAGCCAATGTTTTTGATTGTGCTTGATAGGGTTTTGGCTGCCTTGCTCAAACACATTACCAGCCAAATCTCATTACCCCAGAGTGAAGATTTGCCCACTGTGAAGATTGCATTCTACACCATGGGACACATACCACATGTGATTGGGGCCATTGACGGGACCACAATGCCTTGGTCCCTCCCAGGTCAAATGAGCATGTCCACAGGAATAGGAAGAGTTACCAATCTCTAAATGTCCAGATGGTGTGCCTTGCTGATCAATACATCTCCCAAGTCACTGCCAAATTTCCTGGATCTGTGCATGATGCCTATGTGTTGAGGAATAGCAGCATCCCACAGGTGATGGCACAACTACAGAAGCACAGAGTGTGGCTCACAGTCTTCACCCAATGTATGTCAGTGTATGCCAACTGAAGTTGTACTCCATGCCACCGTACATGACTAATGTGTGTCCCTCACTACTTTCAGGTGACTCTGGGTACCCAAACCTGTCCTGGTTGTTGACCCCAGTGAGGACTCCAAAGACAAGGGCAGAAAATTGGTAAATGAAGCACATGGCCATACCAGGAGTGTTGTTGAACACACATTTGGTCTACTGAAAGCCAGGTTCGGGTGCCTCCATTTAACTGGTGAATCCCTATGCTACTCCCCTAAGAAGGTCTGCCGGCTAGTGGTGGCTTGCTGCATGATGCACAATTTGGCCTTCAGACGCCATGTGCCCTACCTGCAGGAGGACGGGGGGAGATAATGCACTTGTGACAGCAGAGGACACTGTAGACAGTGAGGAGGAGGAGGAGGAAGGGGAGGATGTGGAAAACAGGACACATGCAATACAGCAGTACTTCTAATGACACTCAGGTAAGACTGTACTACTGTTCATTTCTCCATTACAGTTAAATGCTGTGTGCCGGCTGTGTTGTGCCAATCAGTACCTTTACTTCTCATTTGACTGTCACTTATGCTTACCCTTTATGTAGATGTTTGTGTGGTCACAACTGTGTACTGATGTGATGACTACTGACCGCTTAAACACATTTTTTGGATGGATTAAAACATTACAGGATAATGCAGTTCAATACATTGTATATTGTTGTATGATAAAGCACAAATACTTCAGTTGTGTTCAAGGGTGTTTATTTAAGTGACAAAAAGGATGGGATAGTGGGTGATAGTAAATTAAAACTTCAGTGTGGTGTCTGTCTGGGTCGCAGGGAATGTTTGTGGGGTGGTTCACCTTCTGCAGGGGGAGAGGTGCTGGTGGCCTGTGAGTGGTGTGGTAGGTCCTCCTGTCCACTAGCTGCAGCAGATGTTGTTGGCTTTTGAGTGGACTGGCTAGTGGAAGGGGCCCGCTGGTGTGCTCTGTTATCACACATTGTGTTGACCATGTCACCCAGCACCCCTGCAATGGGGGCCATGTTGGCTTTAGACTCTGCAACTGCTGCATGACCTCTTGGTGGTGTACCTCTTGCAGCCACTGGTTTTATTGCAAGATAGGAATCATCTGCCCCACCCTGTCCTTGGATTGTTGGTATGCCCCCAGGACATGTGTGAGTGCCTCCTGGGCAGTCGGTTCCCTTGATCTGGCCTCCCCCTGGTGCACAGCTGACCTCCCATTGGCACTGGCCCCCTGTGCCTCTGTTCCCTGAACGGTGTGCCCACTCCCACTTACATCGACCTTCATCATCTTTCCTGTGTGGTGTTGACTCAGGTCCCTGTACATGTGGGCATACTATTGATCGATGTGTCTTAGGGACAAAGGTTTGTGGATGCTGGGTGGCTGCTGTGGTGTTGGGGCCTTGTGGTGGACTGGGTGTGGGATGTGGAAGCCGACTGACCAGTGGTCCTAGATGGGCCAGGGAGTTCATCCGGCTCGGGACATCCAGAGTTGCTGTCATCACTGAGGGCATCTGCTGGTGGAGGTCTGAGTTGCCTTGGCACATGCTCACCGCTGACATTGGCTGGGGCACCTGTTGACATGTAAGTGGTTTGTTACAGTCCTTGTCTGTCACATATTCCGCATTTCTGGCTTTCCCTATGGGTTGAGTGTTGTCCTCCCACCTTTGGTCAGTGTATGCTGGTGGATTGTGGGATTGTTAGTACTACATGCTGCCCATGCATTACTGTTGTGTCTGCATGCAGAGCTGGGAGGGAAGTGCTTGCAGTAAGTAGGGTATGCAGGGGTACACAATTGAGGGTGGTAATGGGGGTGGTTCACTGTATGGGTTGGAGTGGGGTGAAGGGAGTCAGGGTGAGGGAGTGACATGCCATGCAGGTACTGGTGGTGGTAGGGTAGTAATGGTGACTTACCAATGTCCAGTCCTCCAGTGACTCCAGTGAGTACCTCAGGATGCAGGATTACCAAGACTTCTCCCATGCTGTAAACTGTCGGGGAGGAGGTGGGGGTCTACTGCCAATCTTCATGATGGTAACTTGGTGCCTGGAGGGCACTGCACTCACATTCCCCTGTAGGTCGTTCCACCTCTTGCGAATGTCGTCCCTTGTGCATGGATATGTTCCCATGGAGTTCACCCTGTCCACGATCCTCTGTAATAGCTCTATCTTCCTTGCAATGAATATCTGCTGGACCTGTGCACCAAAAAGCTGTGGCTCCACCCTGACAATTTCCTCCACCATCAGCTGCAACTCCTCATCTATGAAATGGGGATTCTTCTGTGGGGACATGCCTATTGTGTGGTGGGTGTAGAGTGTGTGTTCTGCAGTGTGATGGGTGTTGGGGTATGGTATGATGGGTGTTGGGGTATGGTGTATGGTGTTTAATGTGTGAAAGGTGTATAGATGGCTGTGGTTTGTGTGTCTTCTATTGTCTTTTGCTGGTAAGGTGTGGTTCATTTTCCTTGTTTGCAAAGGATTGTGGCTTGTGTGGGAGGGGGTGTTTTATAGTGCTGTTGGTGGGTGTTTACGGTGTGTGTATATGTGTCAGGTGTATTATTTTTTCATCTGGCCAATGTTGGCTTCTGTTGGTGTTGGGTGCCCAATTCCACTGCAGCGGTCTGCACCGCCAATAGGTGCCTATTGTTGAGTGTCCGCTGTGGTGATTCATGGTCCATTATTTGAACGGCAGTGTGTTGCTGGTGTAGCGGGGAGGGTGGTGGGTCCAACAGTTTTTCGCCTTCATTGGGTCTGGCGGAATTGTTGTTGTGGCTGGTTTCTGTCGTTTTTGTGTTTGTGTTTCATTTTCTGGCAGGCGGATTGCGCCTCCGCTGCAATCTGTTGGCGGCCGTCACCAAGGCAGTCTTCGGAAAAGACCGCCAAAATCATAATCAGGGCCTTAGTATCAGTTCTGGATTGAGGTCTGTAAATACAAAGCTTTCCTACATGTTGAAAATCTAAAGCAAGCTTCCCTTGTGTTTCAGTCTCACTAAATGCATTGTAATTTCTAAATGTCCTCTTCACTAATCCTTTCTCTATTTTCTTCTTTAATGCCTTTCTCCTGTCATTAGTTCGATCTAGAAAATATTTTTTCTACTAGCGAAAGCAAGCATGTGAGGTTATTTCTATGAGCGTAAGCAGTACAAAATGTTAGTGTTGGTTCAAAGAAACCTCCCACAATATCAATATTTCTTTCCTTAGCTATGTTCCTCAAATGTTGATTAATCAGAACAAAAGAAAATACAAGATCAAAATTTGAATAGAAATATTGTATGACCTCTTGGTTATAGAGCCTTGTTAATAAAAGACTACAACTAATTCCATATGTTAATGGCAAGCTATGGTAAGTAATTCCTTCCTGCACTGATGAGGGAATCTGCGTGCAAACATAACACCTGAGACACCTGCACTGGCTTCCCGTCAACAAAAGGATCACCTTCTGGCTCCTCACCCACACACACAAAGCACTCCACAACAAGGGACCCGAATACCTCAACCGTCGCCTCAGTTTCTACACGCCCACCCATCAACTTCGCTCCGCCAACCTCGCACTCGCCGCTGTCCCTCGCATCCGCCGCACCACGGCAGGTGGGAAATCCTTCTCCTACCTGGCGGCCAAGACATGGAATTCCCTCCCCACCAACCTCAGGACCACCCAGGTCCACCTCGCATTCCGGAGGCAACTCAAGACCTGGCTCTTCGAGCAGCAGTAACCCCCTCCCCCTAGCGCCTTGAGACCCTCACGGGTGAGTAGCGCGCTTTATAAATGTTTTTGATTTGATTTGATAACATTCTCTTGCATTCATCATCTCAACGTATTCATACTGCAAGCAATAGAAAACATTAGAAGAAAGATCTCCCTGTGAGTTGTCTAAGTGTAAATAATTCTCAACCCTGTTAAACTTTTGTAATTTCAAAAGTGTAGTAGTCTTTGAAGGTCTATAATTAGTTTTAGCTTTGCTAGAACTACTCATACTCACAATCAATAACAAACTTATTAGCACACCTACAATTGCTAATCCAACACACATACATTTGCAAAACCTATTGTTTTTAACATGATTGTGATTGTTATCCATGACCTGTAAAGAATCAGCAAGTAGAAGAAAAAGAAAAATATTTAACAATGCAGACAAAAATCAAAAATAATATTCAGTCTTCAGTTATTTACAGCAGCTTTCAGACTTTTCTCCAGAACTTTGTTGAAAATCGCTTTAACAGCTTGTCAAAAATCAGTTTTCAAAGTCTATTGGACAGTGGTTATCACTTGTAGCATGAAATGTCTCTCTAGTTCAGTTAGCAATGTAGCTTCAAATTTCAGTTCAAAAGTAATTTCAAGTTCCAAAACATTGAACTGGAAATTCAAGATCAAATACAAGAGACAAAAATTCACGTTGCCACTCATATGCTGTGAAATACATCCATTCAGTACCTGAGTATCTTTGACTTGCAACTCTTTTCCGTTTTGAACTCTGATTTAACTGTTTTCTCCTTCATTCAGATCTTCATCTGTATCTGCTCTTGTTGTTGTGTCTGGCTCCTCATTTATAGTTGACAGTTGTAGGAAAGTACCATCTTGCCTGGCATGTTACCCCCATTTTTACTTGTGTGTCTGTTTGTTTTTGCCTGTCTCACTGGGATCCTGCTCGCCAGGACCCCAGTGCTCATAGTTTGTGGCCTGAATGTGTATCCCTGTGTAGTGACTAACTGTGTCACTGAGGCCCTGCTAATCAGAGCCTCAGCGCTTATGCTCTCTCTGCCTTTAAAATTGTCACTATAGGCTAGTGACCATTTTCACCAATTCTAATCAGCACACTGGAACACCCTTTTAATTCCCTAGTATATGGTACCTAGGTACCCAGGGTATTTGGGTTCCAGGAGATCCCTATGGGCTGCAGCATTTCTTTTTCCACCCATAGGGAGCTCAGACAAATCTTACACAGGACTGCCACTGCAGCCTGAGTGAAATAATGTCCACGTTATTTCACAGCCGTTTTATACTGCACTTAAGTAACTTATAAGTCACCTATATGTCTAACCCTCACTTAGTGAAGGTTAGGTGCAAAGTTACTAAGTGTGAAGGCACCCTGGCACTAGCCAATGTGCTCCCACATAGTTCAGGGGAATTTCCCTGGACTTTGTGAGTGCGGGGGCACCATTACACGTGTGCACTACATATAGGTCAATACCTATATGTAGCTTCATAATGGTAACTCCGAATATGGCCATCTAACATGTCTAAGATCATGGAATTGTCCCTCCATGCCAAATCTGGTATTGGGGTGCCAATCCCATGCATCCCCGGGGCTCCACCATGGACCCTGGGTACTGCCAAACCAGCTCTCTAGGGTTTTCACTTCAGCTACCGCTGCTGCCAACCCACATACCGGCTTCTGCCATCCTGGAGTCTGGGCCGCCCAGTTCCAGGAAGGCAAAACAAACAATTTCCTCTGAGAGAGAGTGTGACACCCTCTCCCTTTGGAAATAGGTGTTAAGGGCTGGGGAGGCATAGCCTCCACACGCCTCTGGAAATGCTTTGATGGGCACAGATGGTGCCCTCCTTGCATAAGCCAGTCTACACTGGTTCAGGGATCCTCCAATCCCTGCTCTGGCGCGAAACTGGACAAAGGAAAGGGGAGTGACCACTCCCCTGTCCATCACCACCCCAGGGGTGGTGCCCAGAGCTCCTCCAGTGTGTCCCAGACCTCTGCCATATTGAATGCAGAGGTATGAGGGCACAATGGAGGCCTCTGAGTGGCCAGTGCCAGCAGGTGACGTCAGAGACCCCTCCTGATAGGTGCTTACCTGACTAGGTGGCCAATCCTCCTCTGAGGGCTATTTAGGGTCTCTCATGTGGGCTTTTCCACAGATAACGACATGCAAGAATTCACCAGAGTTCCTCTGCATCTCGACATCTGCCAAGGATCGACCGCTGACTGCTCCAGGATGCCTGCAAAACTGCAACAAAGTAGCAAGAAGACTCCCAGTGACATTGTAGCACCTAACCCTGCCGGCTTTCTTGACTGTTTCCTGGTGGTGCTTGCTCTGGGGGTTTTCTGCCTTCATCCTGCACTGGAAACCAAGACGAAATCTCCAGTGGGTCGATGGAATCTTCCCCCTGCTAACACAGGCACCAAACCTCTGCTTCACCAGTCCTCTGGGTCCCCTCTCATCGTGACGAGTGTGGTCCGTGGAACAGGAACTGGATCCAAGTGACCCTGACAGTCCAGTGGTCCCTCTGTCCACATTTGGTGGAGGTAAGTCCTTGCCTCCCCATGCCAGACAGTAATCCTGTGTACTGCGTGAACTGCAGCTGCTAGGGATTCTGTGTACTTTTGCAATGAATATTTAGTGTACAGCACAGCCCAGGTCCCCAGCACTCCGTCCTGCATTGCTCAACTCGCTGAGTTGACCACCGGCTTTGTGGGACCCTCCTTTGTAGTGTTGAGATGACCACCATGCTCAGATTTCTTGAACCCATGTTCAAGTACTTCTGTGGGTGCTGCCTTCTTCTGCATGGGCTCTCTGTGTTGCTGAGGGCCCCCTCTGTCTCCTCTTCCAAGTGGCGACCACCTGGTCCTTTCTGGGCCCGGGCAGCACCCTTTTTCTTTAACCACGAGCTTTGAAGCTAGCAAGGCTTGTTTGTGGTCTTTCTGCATAGAAACAACTCTGCATCCTCCAGCATTCCATGGGACATCCTCTGTGCAAAGGAGAAGTTCATGGCGTTTTCTGTTGTTGCAGAATCTTCAGCTTCTCCCACCCAGAGGTAGCCATTTTGCACCTTCATCCAGGGTTTAGTGGTCTCCTGTCCCCCTGGACACTTTCATGACTCTTGGACTTGGTCCCCTTCCTTTACAGGTCCTCAGGTCAAGGAATCCATCTCCAGTGCTTTGCAGTCTGTTATGGTCTTTGCAGAATCTCCAATCACAACTTTAAGGTGTTTCTGGGGAAGTAGGGTCACTTTACTCCTACTTTTCAGGGTCTTGCTGTGGGGTATCTTGGACCCCCTTAGTGTTTTCTTACACTCCCAGCGACCCTCTACACACTACACTAGGCCTGGGGTCCCTAAGTGGTTTGCATTCCACTTTCTTAGTATTTGGTTTGTGTTGCCTCTAGACCTATTGAATCCTATTGCATTCTACAGTGTTTGAACTACTTTTCTAACTGTTTACTTACCTGATTTTGGTTTGTGTGTATATTTTGTGTATTTTGCTTACCTCCTAAGGGAGTATATCCTCTGAGATATTTTCGGCACATTGTCACTAAAATAACATACCTTTATTTTTAGTAACTCAGAGTATTGTGATTCGTATGATATAGTGTTATATGATATAAGTGGTATAGTAGGAGCTTTGCATGTCTCCTAGTTCAGCCTAAGCTGCTCTGCTATAGCTACCTCTATCAGCCTAAGCTGCTAGAACACTACTAATCTACTAATAAGGGATAACTGGACATGACACAAGGTGTAAGTACCAACAAGTACCTACTATAAGCCAGGCCAGCCTCCTACAACAGTACATCTGAAACTGTTTCAGTTGTCTGCAGTTTGGACCACTTGTCTTCTTTCACAGCTTTCTTTGACAGTGCTGTTTGCAAAACTGGACTTACAACTCTTCTTGATTCAGCAGGATTTTGACTTTGATTTAATGTGCCTGCAACATTAGCTAATTCAGGAGAAGTCAAATCTGCATGACTTTGATTCAAATCAACTCCATCCTCGGCTGCTTCAGGAAATGTTAGTTGTTTCAACAGTTCTTCCCAATCTTCTGATTCTGGGAGAGCCCTCCTCTGACTTGACTCTCCTACTATGTTTGCTGATGCTTGAGTAACTACAGAAACCTCTATTTCATCTCTTAGAGGTGTACATGGACCTTCAACAGTTTGCACTTTCTTCTTGCTCCTTGAGACTGTATATTAGTTATTCGTGCTCTCAACAACTCTTATTCATCATCCAGAGGATATGGCACTTTTCGAGGGTCGATTGCATGAATCCAGTTCGGTGTTCCAGCACACTTCACAGCAGTCGTCATAACAAATATGACCTGGTACGGCCCTTTCCAACTAGGTTTCCAGACAGGTTTTTCTCACATGCTCCTTGATGATCACCCAATCGCCAGCTTACAGACTGTGACACAGGTCTTGGGATGGCGGCATAGCTGTAGCTTCCACCTGGCGAGAGCAAGAGAGAACCACATCAGCCAGACTCTTGCATTTATCCAGCACCCTATCCTCTGTTATGTTGACAAGAGCATTTGCAGGAACAGCTGGCAACCTCAATGCTCTACCCATAAGGATTTCATGGGGAGAAAGTCTGGTCTTTCTGTCAGATGTGTTTCTCATGCTCATCAGAACCAAAGGCAAACCATCTGGCCACTTCAGATTTGTAGATGCACACATTTTTGCAAGTTGTTCCTTAAGGCTTCAATTAATTTGCTCAACTGATCCAGAAGCTTCAGGGCGATAGCTGCAGTGCAACTTCTGCTCAGTGTTTAAGGCTAAACATAGTAATTTTATCACCTCGTTGTTGAAGTGATTTCCTCTGTCTGATTCTAAAAAGGCCGGAAACCCGAAGTAAGGAATTATCTCTCCAAGTTAAAGCTTTGCTACTGCAAGACAATCAATTCTATGTGTGGGATAAGCTTCAATCCAGCAACTAAAAATACAGACAATAACCAACACGTGACTCAAATCGCCACACACAGGCTTCTCAATGAAATCCATTTGCATTCTGTTGAATGGACCTACTGCTCTTCCAATGTACCTCAAATTACCAATTGTTCTTTTTCCCACATTCATTTGTTGGCATGTAATACATCTGTGACAAATTGCATCAGCAACCTGTCTAATCTTTGGCTTGCGTGTCCCGGCCCAAAGATTGTATGCAACCCTGTCAAGGTACCATCCTAAGCATGCCCCTCTCACACTCATAGACTTTGCATGTTTTCGGCCAGCATGTGTACACCTCACATTCAATACAGGCAGCACCACGACCACCAGCCTAAGTTTTTTTTTTGACACAGCACTACATCAAACAATTTTGCGTGTCCCACGGGTGGTAGCAGCACTGTGAGCAGGGATTTTAAGGTGCCAGTCTAGCACAATATGTACATAGTAGAGCCATCTTGCGTTGTTTTAAAAAATTATTTTGTTTAACAGTTCTTATGTTTGTAGTCAGTTGCCCTTTTCTTAATCTTTGTGGAGGCCACGTTGTCCCTTGATAGTCCTGATGAGGCCCAGACTGGAGAGGCCGAAACGCGTCGACACATATTCCGGCGAGATTGGGTTCTTTATTTGTATTCAATCCTAAAAGAATATTTGCTACGCACTGTTAAATACCTCAAAATGTATACAGGTATCCTGCAGTTGCCTATACATGAACCCTCAATCATCGCAACATAGTGGATTACATCCACAAATAATAGTCGTAACCACTAGTTCCTACCGAAGACATTTTGTTGGGGACAACCCCCTGTTGACAGTTAGTTTGCTTCCTAGGCTCCAGCAAGTCTAACGTTGCCCTTAAAATATATTAAGTCATGTGTAATGTATTGTCAATCAAGTGTGTGTTATGTGTTGTTATTTAGATACTTTTTGTTTTGAAACAATTTTATTATGAGTCACTATCTGCCTTGCAGAAATTATTTGTAATAAATATTGGAAACTAATTAAACAACAAAGAAAGTATTTATCATGTTTCTTTGAAAAAATTCAGAAGATTTATCCCGACCTATTGACCAACCGTGTTTTGTACTCTAAACTTTGGATTGAACCAGGCTTTCTTAAATTTGTGAATCATTGCATCTCTGCCAGTGTGTGCTTGACCATGATAGTATCTTGCCATTTGCATAAGTAAACAATTTGGCAACACCACCTGTCCTTCCTTTAAAATCCAGATTTCATCATTGTCTCTCTGAAAACACATGAATTTTATCCAACCTTTCTTTTCATCATCAGAAGCATTTTCTTGTAAACTTTTGATTTTCTCCCGTGTATCAATTACTGTTAATGTGTAAATTGAGTTTACTTCATCAACATTTGTTTCTCCAATTACATTTTTCCATTCCTCATTAAAAGCAATGCAGTTCAATGTGAAAATCCTTGCAACTTGATCTGCATAAGCATTTCCCATTAAATCATTTGATTTCTGATGTGCAATGCATTTAACCACAGCAATCCTCTCAGGTAATAGTAGGGCTTGAAACAAATCATGAATTCTATCACCATTACTAATTTGTGAAACAGAAGAGGTCATACAACCTCTCTCTCGACCACAACTGCCTGAAGTCGTGCAATCCTCCAAATCCATATTGACTGTCTGTGAAAATTGTAACTTTAAGCTGTGCAGAAATACAACATGCTCTAATAAGAGCCACCAATTTAGCCACTTGTGCAGAAAATACTATGCCATGAAGCTTCAGATATACCGGAAATTATGCACACAGCATATCTAGATTTCACTTCTCCCACATTATCTCTCAAACAGGAACCACTGACCAAACTAATGTGACCATTTTCCTGTAATGGAGTGTCCTGAATATCAGGTCTGGGTTTCGTGCACAATTCAGTAACCTCCAGACAGTCATGTTCCACTTCTTTCAGTTTCTTAATTTCAACATTGTCTACTCAGAGCAAGGTTGCTGGGTTAAGCACTGAACACCTCTTCAAAGTAACATTCGGACGGCCTTAGGAGGTAAGTAACATACATAAAATATACACAACTAACCAAATCAGATAAGTAAAACAGTCAGAAAGTAGTGCAAACACTGTAAAACACAATAGGATACAACAGGCCTAGGGGCAACACAAACCATATACTAAGTGGTATGCGAACCACGAATGCACCCCTAGGCAAGTGTAGTGTGTAGAGGGTCACTGGGAGTGTGAGAAAACACAAAGGGTGCAAAGTAAACCCCACCCAGGACCCAGGAAAGTAGGAGTAAAGTACTGTTATTTCCCCCAAAACACACTAAAGTCGTGATAAAGGATTTTGCTAGGACCACAACAGACTGCAAAGCACTGAAGACAGATTCCTGGACCTGAAGACCTGCAAAGGAAGGGGACCAAGTCCAAGAGTCGCTAAAGTGTCCGGGGGGGCAGGAGCCCACTAAACCCTGGATGAAGGTGCAAAATGGTTGCCTTCGGTTGGAAGAAGATGCTGGTTTTGCACCAACTAAAGGAGGTAGGAGGTTCTGCTTTGTACACAAGATGTCCCACGGTGTGCTGGAGTATGCAAAGTTGTTTCCTTGGCAAAATACTGCAAACAAGCCTTGCTACCTGCAGAGTTGCGTTTGAAGAAAAAGGGTGCTGCCCGGGCCCAGGAAAGACCAGGATGTCGCCACTCAGGAGAGGAGACAGAGGTGGCCCTCAGCAAAGTAGTGAGCCCACTGGAAGGAGGGAAGCACCCGCAGGAGTCCTTGAACACGGGTTCAAGAAGACTGAACACAGCAGTTGTCTCAATACTGCAAAGAGAGGTCCCACGACACCGGAGGTCAACTCAGGAAGCTGAGCATCACAGGACGGAGTGCTGGGGACCTAGGCTCGGTGGTGCATGCAGGATTTCTTGGAAATGTGCAAAGAAGCCCTTGTAGCTGCAGATCACTTGGTGCACAGGATTACTGTCTGGGGAGGGGAGGCAAGGACTTACCTCATCCAAATTCGGACAGTTCGAACTCTGGACAGTCTGGGTCACTTGGGTCCACCACCTGTGTTCCAGGGGCCATGCTCATCTGGATGAGAGGGGACCCAGAGTACCAGTAAAGCTGAAGTTTGGTGCCTGCTGAAGCAGGGGAAGATTCTGTCGACCCACAGGAGATTTCTTCTTGGCTTTTAGTGCAGGGTGAAGGCAGGCAGCCCCCAGAACATGCACCACCAGGAAAAAGTCGAGAAAGCCGGCCGGATTAGGCGCTACTATGTCGCTGGTAGTCTTCTGGCTACTTTATTGCAGTTTTTCAGGCGTCTTAGAGCAGTCAGCGGTCGATCCTTGGCAGAAGTCGAAGAGAGAACTGCAGAGGAGTCCTGCTGGATTCTTGCAAGTCGTAATCTGACGAGAAGCCCACAGGCGAGACCCTAAAGGCCCTCAGAGGAGGATTGGCTACCTAGCCAGGTATGCACCTATCAGGAGGGGTCTCTGACGTCACCTGTTGGCACTGGCCACTCAGAGGCCTCCAGAGTGTCCTCACACCTCTGAAAACAAGATGGCAGAGGTCTGAGACACACTGGAGGAGCTTTGGACACCACCCCTGGGGTGGTGATGGACAGGGGAGTGGGCACTCCCCTTTCCTTTGTCCAGTTTCGCACCACAGCAGGGGCTGGGGTTCCCTTAATTGGTGTAGACTGACTTATGCAAGCAGGACACTATCTGTGCCCTTCAAAGCATTCCCAGAGGCTGGGGGAGCCTAACCCTCCCCAGCCTGTAACACCTATTTCCAAAGGGAGAGGGTGTAACACCCTGCTCTCAAAGGAAATGCTTTGTTCTGCCTTCCTGGGATTGGGCTGGCCAGACCCCAGGAGGGCAGAACTCTGTCTGTGAGGTGGCAGCAGCTGTAGTTGCAGTGCAAGCCTCAGAGAGCTGGTTTGGCAGTACTGGGGGTTCATAGTAGAGCCCCCAGGATGCATGGAATTGGCTCCCCAATGCCAGATTTTGAATGGGTGACAATTCTATGATCTTAGACATGTTACATGGCCATATTCGGAGTTACCATTGTGAAGCAACATATAGGTACTGACCCATATGTAGTGCATGTGTGTAATGGTGTCCCCGCACTCACAAAGTCTGAGCTCCCTATGGGTGTCAAAAGAAATACTGCAGCCCATATGGATCTCCTGGAACCCCAATGCCTTGCCTAGGTACCATATACTAGGGACTTATAAGGGGGGTCCAGTATGCCAATTGGAATTGGTAAATGTATTCACTGGCCTATAGTGACAAATTTAAAGGCAGAGAGAGCATGAGCACTGGGGTTCTGATTAGCAGAACCTCAGTGACACAGTTAGGCACTACACAGGCATACACATTTAGGCCACAAACTATGAGCACTGGAGTCCTGGCTAGCAGGATCCTAGTGAGACAGGCAAAACACACTGACATATAGGTTTTTATCTATGAGCACTGGGGTCCTGGCTAGCAGAATCCCAGTGACACAGTAAAAACATACTGACACACACTCACAAACAGGTCAAAGGTGGGGGTAACCATGCTACAAAGAGGCTACTTTCCTACATGACAATATTGTAATTTTGCTGGGAACACTTTAGCCCTCATTATAACCCTGGCGGTCGGTGATCAAGCGGCGGTAATACCGCCAACAGGCTGGGGCACAAAAAATGGGATCACAACCACGGCGGAAACTGACAACATAGACAGCCACTTTAACACTCCGACCGCCAGGGCGGTAGCAACAAACACCGCGGCGGTCACCGCCAACAGACAGGCGGAAGACAATGTACCGCCCACCATATTACAAGGCACCAATCCGACAGCTTTTCCGGGCCGGTACCAACAACATCAGCGGTACACTGAAGGGGAACCACTCACCTTTCGATACTCAACGAAGGACCAGGACAACATGGAGCCCGAACTGCAGGTCCTCCCCATGCTGGTGTATCTGCTAATACACCAGGAACTTCAAAGAAGGCGGCAGCGATGACGACGGTGAGTACTACACCTAGCACACAGGGGAGGGGGGAGAAAAAAGAGAGTGACACGCACACGCAACACGCAACACCCCCACCCTGACCCACAACACCATAAACACTAACAGATCCAACAACATTACAGATACACCCCGTAACCCCCTGGAATAACGCAAGGACAAAAGGAATTGAGTCAAATCTGTGATATTTAGAAAATGCATATAAAGTTAACGATTATAAACAGTTTCTACAAATATTTACAATATGTACAGAGGGCTGTACACTGCCCATTGCAAATGTCTGTGGACCAGTGGCCCAAAAAATCATGGGCGAAGCCCACACTTGACACCTGCCTCAAAACGGAGAGAACACTGCAGGTGCATCAGGTCGAAAAAACACAGGCACCTCAGGGGGAAGGGTGGGGGGGCACCTCAGCCGGAAGATGGTACTACGCTACTGCTCCTCGAGGGGGCAACATGTCCACAGCGATGTCCTGGGAGGGCAAAGCACAGTCTTTCAAGTTCCTCAAGTGGGTGGTTTGCCCACTGCTTGGTTCTGGGGAGTTCAAAGCCACATTCTCTCAAGTCTCTCCAGTGGATGGTTTGCCCACTGCTTGGTCTTGGGGAGTTCAAAGCCACAGTCTCTCAAGTCTCTCAAGTGGGTGGTTTGCCCACTTCTTGGTCCTGGGGAGTTCAATGGCACAGTCTCTCAAGTGGGTGACATGTTCCACTGGTTCTGGTGGGGGCCTTGTGCCCAGTCAGCTTCATCCTGCCAAGGACTGGGTGAGTGGATGCATCTCTCCACTGGTTCTGGAGGGGGCCTTGTGCCCAGTCAGCTTCATCCTGCCAAGAATTGGGTGAGTGGATGCATCTCTCCACTGGTTCTGGAGGGGGCCTTGTGCCCAGTCTGCTTCATCCTGCCAAGTATTGGGTGAGTGGATGCATCTCTCCACTGGTTCTGGAGGGTGCCTTGTGCCCAGTGATGCTGCACCTGAGGTGTGGCATTTCACATTCCCCCACCTGAGTGTCTGAGGCACGAGATGTGCAGGGAACAGGTAGCATGATGCTCCATGGGCGCAGAGCCAGACTCCATCCTGCGGCGACTTAGGCTGCAAACTGCTGGTAGTGCCAGTGCTGGTGCCTCAAGTGGTGGGTGCAGGGTCCAGGACATCTCCTGCAGACTCGGATGGCTGCCCACTGGGGATGCTGCTGAAGTCAGAGGCAGTGGCACCGGCTGGGCATGTGGCAGTGCATATGGTGGTGCAGTTGGAGGTGCCTGCAGCGGTGTCTGCGGCAGAGATGCTGCCGGTGCTGCCTGTGGTGCAGGTGCTGGTAGTAGTGGGGGAGAGACACCAGGCCGTCTCCAGCAGCCTCGGATGGATGCCAACTGGGGATGATGCTGGTGACTGTTGTTGTGGCAGCGGCGGTGCAGGTGGTGGTCTTTGCAGGGGTGCTTACCATGGTACAGGTTGCTGGCCTGTCAGGACAAATGGTGGTCACCAGTCCCTCACCTGGAGGCTCCGAGCCCTGAAGTGCCTTGCCTTTGCTTTTTTTTCCCTTCCCCCACCTTGGTAGACACTGCTGGGACCTTGGCACTGTCCTCTTTTTTTTGGGATGAGGCCTTGCTGGGTGGGTCATGGGTCTTGTCCATGCTGCATGCTGGCCCCTTCTTAAACTTGGCAGGTGGTGAAATTGGTTGGTCTTTTGCATTGGTAGGTGGCACACTGCCAGCCCTGACAGGTGCCCCCTTCGATCCTCTCGGACTTGCAGGGACCACAGCGGACGCCGACTTGGTGGCTGAGGTGCTGCCCTGGGATCTAGGCATCCGAGCCCGAGGGGAAGGACGGGGGGGAAAGGCGTAAGGAAGAGGTCAATGTTAGCCAGGCAACATTTTTTAGACACACTGGGACGGGAAGATGGAGGGCGTGTGAGAGTGGAGGAAGAGGTAGTGGTTGTGGGAGGTGTACATCTGCTGAGTTTGGGTGAAGGTGCATGGGCTGGCGGTTGTTGTGAGGTGGATGGCTGTTGACTGGGTGTGCGCCTGCGTATGTGTACTTTGGGAGGAGGGCTCACAGACACACTGGGAGAGGACACAGGGGACGTATGCATGGTTGTGGGGATGTTGATTGCTTGTGAGGGGTGTGTTGTGATGGGCGTGCTGGGGATGGAGGCAGTGGCTGATGATGTAGTGCATGCAGGTGTGAGTGGAGACGCTACAGGGAGGGAGGTGGACGAAGAGGAGGTGGGGAACACAGTGGAGGAAGTGGATGTTGGTATGTGTGCATGGATATGGTGCTTGTGTGAGTGCCTGTGTGATGATGTGTGGTGCTTATGTTTTCCTGAGCCACTTTTGTGTGTTGATGTGTGTGCATGCTGGTCTGAAGGTGTGCTTGAGATAGGTTGAGGTAGAGGGGATTGGGTCGGGGTAGTGGAAGTTGAAGGGGGGATGCTGGGAAGAGGGACAATGGCTGCCATCAGTGCTGAGGCGAGAGCCTCAAATGCTCTCTGGGTGGCCGCCACACCAGAATGAATGCCCTCCAGGTATGCATTTGTTTGTTGCAAATGCCTCTCGACACCCTGGATGGCATTCAGAATGGCTGACTGCCCAACACTGAGGGATCTCAGGAGGTCAATAGCCTCCTCACTGAGGGCAGCAGGGCTGACTGGAGCAGGGCCTGAGGTGCCTGGGGCGAAGGAGATGCCCACCCTCTTGGGTGAGCGGGCACGAGAAACATGCTGAGAGGCTGCTGGGAGGGTGGTGCTGGTAGGGGGGTGGCAGCTGTACCTGTTGTTGGGGTGGGCACAGAAGTGTTTGCCACCGCTAGGGAGCTTCCATCGGAGGAGGAGTCGCTGTCACTGGTATCCCCTCCTGTCCCTGTCGTGGAGCTCCCCTTGCCCTCCGTCCCACTGGTGCCTTCACCCTCAGTGGATTTGCCCTCATGGGCCATGTGGGATGCAGCTCCCTCCGTCACCAGTGCCTCTGCTCCTCCGCCAGATGATGCTAATGCACACAAGGACAGGGTGACAAAACAAAAAGGGGGGGAGACAGAGGATACACTTGGTCAATGCCAGCAACACCACTACCATTGGCGTGGCATACACAACACACACTGAGCTGCCCTATGCACTACCTGTCACTATGGTAGTCACCAGCCCATGGGGTACAATGCCTAACGCCAGCATCTGCACACCTGACACCCACAGGACCCTGTCCAGTAGTAATTGGCCACTTGTACCATTGGGGTAGGAGTGCTTCAGAGCCTGCAAACAAGGGACCTAATGATCGCCCTGGCCTAGGGGCACCCACAGCCCATATCCCCCACCCACCTAGTTCCTAAAGCGCGCACAGTCAGCTTTCTGAATCTGTACTCACCCCCTTGTGGCTGCTGTTATGCCCTTAAGCACCCATCCAACTCCGGATAGGCCACCGCCAGGATGCGGAACATCAGGGGGGGTCATGTTGCGACAGGTACCCTTTCCATGTTGGGAGGCCAACACCAGCGGGCCTCTGCTGCCTTCTTGGTCCAGCGGCGCAGGTCCTCCCATCTCTTGCGGCAGTGGGTGCTCCACCTGTGATAGACCCCCAGGGTCCGCACCTCCTTGGCAATGGCACGCCAAATACCCTTTTTCTGGTGGGCACTAACCTAGAGGGAAAAGACAGTGGAAAATGTAATTACTCACCCGTCCAGACTGTCATACTCCTTGCCCACCAGTTCCCACCCATGCCCTGATGCATAAACACTGACCACCTCTAATGCAGCATTCAGGCCAGGATGTATTAGCACCCACCAACCTGTGGCTTACATCCACACCACTCCAAACAGGCATTGTCCACACATCATGCTCACAGTGTACTCACCTGTGTGTCTGGAGGACCATAAAGTAACGTGTAATGGGGGAGGACACCATCCACCAGTTTCTCCAACTCCTCTGCAGTGAAGGCAGGGGCCCCCTTCCGCAGACACTCGAGCCATTGTCGCTTCCAGACTCAGGTCACAGCAGCACTTGCAGTGAAGGTCCTCTCCTGTTGATGGTCAGGTAGCAAGTGAGTGTGTACCGTCACCACTGGCGTATATCGCCATTGCCTCCTGGGACCCATAGGGCCCAATGATAGCCAATGCGGAGTTGCACGGCGGTCATCTACCGCCTACCACGACACAGCACAACGCCAGTGCAGTTACCTCATTTCCTCTTGTCCCTCCTCACAGGTCAGGCAGCCGCCATTTTAGGGGGGCACATGGCATGGCACCTAAGTGCATCACAGCACATATTGGCACATATACTGACTCTCAAATTCACACACTGCTTCTGTGACATTATTTTCAAAAACAGTTTTGCCATCTATATGGAAAATTACCTTCTGCTCACCGTTCTCCTCCACAGGCTACAACCGCAGAGGCAGATGATGAGATGGCGGCATCCTCCGGTGTACAGACCCCTGGTGGACCTGTCGACAATGGAGGACAGACACATTATCATTACATGCAGATTTATCGTGCCACAATCCAAGAACTGTGTGCCCAATTGGAGCCAGACCTGATGTCAGCTATCCGTCAGCCCACAGGAATCCCCCTTCTAGTGCAGGTCCTGTCAGTGCTCCATTTCCTTTTCAAACAACAGTGACCATGGCATCAGGGATGTCTCAGCCAATGTTCTCCAACATGTTGACCAGAGTGTCGTCTGCCCTGCTGAAACACATGCGCAGCTCGATCGTCTTCCCCCAGGTGGATGATTTGGCCACAATGAAAGCTGACTTCTATGCCCTGGGATTACCTCCGTGGTAACAGTATCTTGGCGGCCGTTGGCACAGCGGTAAGCGGCATTTACCACCAGGGTTGTAATGAGGGCTTTTATGTCTGTTTTCATCCAAATTATTCAATAAGGCAATAGTATCTTGCCTGCATGCTTTCTTGGTCTTCAAAACAACCAAAAGATCCTCAATGTACTGGACTAATGCTGATTGGAAAGGCATTTCCTATGATTCCAAATTCTTTTTCAACACCTGTTTAAATATGGACCGAGATTCTAAAAAGCCTTCAAATCATCAAATCATTAACATTTATAAAGCGCGCTACTCACCCGTGCGGGTCTCAAGGCGCTAGGGGAAAAAGGGGGGGTTATCGCTGCTCGAACAGCCAGGTCTTTAGGAGTCTCCAGAAAGCGGAGTGGTCCTGGGTGGTCCTGAGGCTGGTGGGAAGGGAGTTCCAGGTCTTGGCCGCCAGGAAGGAGAAAGATCTCCCACCCGCCGTGGAGCGGCGGATGCGAGGGACAGCAGCGAGTGCGAGGCCAGAGGAGCGGAGGAGGCGGGGTGGGGACGTAGAAGCTGAGGCATCTGTTGAGGTATTCCGGTCCCTTGTTGTGGAGGGCTTTGTGTGCGTGGGTGAGAAGTCGGAAGGTGATCCTTTTGCTGACTGGGAGCCAATGCAGGTGTCTCAGGTGTGCGGAGATGTGGCTGCTGCGGGGTATGTCGAGGATGAGGCGGGCCGAGGCGTTTTGAATGCGTTGCAGGCGGTTTTGGAGTTTGGCTGTGGTCCCGGCGTAGAGGGTGTTGCCGTAGTCCAGGTGGCTCGTGACGAGGGCGTGGGTCACGGTTTTTCTGGTGTCGGCGGGGATCCAGCGGAAGATCTTGTGGAGCATGCGGAGGGTGAGGAAGCAGGCAGAGGACACGGCGTTGACTTGCTTGGTCATGGTGAGAAGAGGGTCCAAGATGAAGCCGAGGTTGCGGGCGTGGTCTGTGGGGGTCGGTGCGGTGCCGAGGGCTGTGGGCCACCAGGAGTCATCCCAGGCGGATGGGGTGTTGCCGAGGATGAGGACTTCCGTTTTTTCCGAGTTCAGCTTTAGGCAGCTGAGCCTCATCCAATCTGCGACGTCCTTCATACCCTCTTGTAGGTTGGTCTTGGCGCTGGCGGGGTCTTTGGTGAGGGAGAGTATAAGCTGGGTGTCGTCGGCGTAGGAGGTGATGATGATGTCGTGCTGGCATACGATGTTGGCGAGGGGGCTCATGTAGACATTGAAGAGTGTCGGGCTGAGTGATGAGCCTTGGGGTACGCCGCAGATGATCTCGGTGGGTTCAGAGCGAAACGGAGGGAGGTAAACTCTTTGGGAACGGTGAGAGAGGAAGGAGGCGATCCAGTCCAGGGCCTGGCCTTGGATTCCGGTGGAGCGGAGGTGGGTGATTAGGGTGCGGTGACAGACGGTGTCAAAGGCAGCCGAGAGGTCGAGCAGAATGAGGGCGACTGTTTCACCGTTGTCCATCAGGGTTCTGATGTCGTCAGTGACTGAGATGAGGGCGGTTTCAGTGCTGTGGTTGGTTCGGAATCCGGTTTGTGAGGGGTCGAGCAGGTTGTTGTCTTCCAGGAAGGTGGTCAGCTGTTTGTTGACGGTCTTCTCTATTACTTTGGCTGGGAAAGGCAGAAGAGAGATGGGGCAGAAGTTTTTCAGGTCGCTCGGGTCAGCCGTAGGTTTCTTTAGTAGGGCGTTGACTTTGGCGTGTTTCCAGCATTCGGGGTAGGTAGCAGAAGAAAAAGAGGAGTTGATGACGGTCTGGAGGTGCGGGGCGATGATGTCGTCGGCTTTGTTAAAGATGAAGTGCGGGCAGGGGTCCGAAGGGGCGCCGGAGTGGATAGAGTTCACTTGTGGGATCCTCCACCAGGAATATACTCAATTGCAGAATTTAAAACAGAAAATAAATTGACTATCTTCATGAAGAGGCACTGAGAAAAATGCTTGTGATAGTTCCACCACTGTGAACAATTCTGCATCATATAGGATCTAAAACAAAATCACTGCTGGATTAGGGACCATTCAGCAACATTTAAGCACTATGGCCCTCATTACGACACTGGCGGTAAATCCTGCTTACCTCCGCAGTGACGGCCGCCGACATTCCGCCACGGTGGCAGATATTCATTCTCCATATTATGACACACACACACCAATCTGACAGAATACTGCCACATACACAGATCCACCAGCCCAAAGGTCAGTGCTAAAGTGGCGGGACCAACACACATACCGCTACGCCAACAGAACAACGCCCACCACATCATGACCCACGAATCACCACAGCGGACATTCAATGGTGGTAAATCATTGGCGGTACACACCGGCGCGCTCAGAATGGCCACCCAAATACAAAACAACACAACATTGGCCAATACCAAACACACCCACTTGACACTCATACACACACCACACCCACCCACGCACAGCACTATAATACACGCACCCACATTACCCACAACCCTTTACGAATACAAATTATTGCCACCAGACTAACACTAAGACCAGCCCAACAACTAGACACACACACTACATACAGCCAAACATCCCTCACGCACTCCACTTCACACACCCAACCACAGTACCCAACACCCACACACTTACACACACCATAAAACACACAACACCCATGTCCCCACAAAGGCACCCCCGTTTCACAGATGAGGAGTTGCGGGTCATGGTGGAGGAAAAAGTCAGGGTAGAGCCACAGCTGTTTGGAGCACAGGTACAGCAAATATCTATTGCCAGGAAGATGGCACTATGGCGGAGAATCGTGAACTGAGGGGAACGCCGTGGGACAACATCCAAGCGCAAGGGGCGACATCAGGAAGAGATGGAATGACCTGCGGGGGAAGGTATGTTCCATGGCAGCAAGGCACCAGCTCGCCATACAGAGGACTGCCGGTGTACACCCACCTCCTTCCCTACAGCTCATAGCATGGGAGGAGCAAGTCTTGGCAATTCTGCATCCTGAGGGACTCACTGTAGTTGCCAGAGGACTTGACACTTGTGAGTCAATATTTACTATTATGATCCCCATACCTGCATGCCATCACACCCCCTCACCCTCACTACCATCCCTCCACTCCATCCCACACACTGCACCTACAACATGACTAACCCCAATGCCAAGCCCTTCTTGCTATATCAATGCATGGACAGCCATCCCAGCCCTGCATGGACACCCATCACAACAGCATGCACAGCATGGAGAACTTACAATCCCACAATACAACACCATAAACTAACAAAGGTGGCAGGGCAAAAGCAACCATAGAGGGTAAGCAAGGGATGTACGATATGTCACAGAAATGAAGCATAATACATCTCTTACATCCCCACAGGTGCCCTCAGCAGAGAGGAGGTGCCATGACTAACCAGTCCCCCAACAGAAGATGCTCCCAGTGATGACAGTAACTCTGGACTACAGAATCTGGATGAACCACCTGGCCCATCAGGAACCACTGGTCAGTCGGTCACCCGAGCCCACTCGCAGTCAACCACAGATCCTCCCCCTTCAGAATTCAATACCACAGCACCCATCCAGCGTCCCCACACCTCTATCCCCAGGACAGTCAATCAGCAGTGTGCCCACCTGTACAGGGACCACAGTCCACATTTCACATCCAAGACAATCAGGGACCTGGGGTCAGTGGCGGTGGGCACACCATTCAGGGGACACAGGCACAGGGCAACAGGGACACTAGGAGGACCGCTGTGCATCAGGGGGAGGACAGGCCTAGGGAACTGACTCTCCAGGAGACACTCACCAATGTCCTGCGGGCCGACCAACAATCCCAAGACACGATGAACCAGATCCTTAACAACATGCAGGAGAACAAGCGGCTGCAGGAGGAACACCATCAGGAGATCAGGGAGGACTTGCAGGCTCTCAACACCCCCATGATGTCCATAGCAGGGGTGCTGGCAGACATGGCCAACATCATGAGCAAATGGTCAGCCCCTAGCCAGTCCATTGACTAGCCCTCCACTTCTACTGCAGCTAGTGGGCAGGAGGCCACGCCACAGGACCCACAGGTCACCAGCACCCCTCCCCCTGCAGAAGGTGAACCACCCCACAAATGTTCCCTGCGACCCAGACAGAAGCCAGAGACACTTGCCAAGACCACCACCAGGAAATGAGACTCTCCTGATTGTCCCTCTTGTGACCCACCCTTTCACATTGTCCACTTTGAACTGCCTTTGCTCCCCTTCCCATGGCCCCTTGGACACTAGACCTGTGCTACAAACAGACTGGAACAAAACCCTGGACTTTCCTCTACCATCACCCCATTCCGTTGCACTTTACAGACAATTGTTTGCACTACAATACCCTTGAACACAATTTGAGTGACACCGTTTTATGTGTTGAAAATGTGCATTTATGGGAACAGTCACATCTACTGCAAATGATCTGAACACTGTGATAGCATACAAATAATGACCTGTACCTCTCTGCAGTAAACAAATCAGGATACTGTTGTCATATCCCCAACATCTTTAAAAGCCATAGGTAACAGTAAGTTGAGATGCAAAGGACGGGAAATGCTTTCATGATACATCCACACAGAAAACATCAATAGTCAGAGCAATGGTCAGTTGCACTGTCTCACCTGTATGTCATTGGAAGTATTGACGTATAACTGATGTTCTGTCTACATCCTCATCCTCTGCCTCCTCATCCTAACTGTGCCCAAGGTCCACTACTGCCACAGAGGCATCTCCAGTCCCCTCCTCCTGCAGAAAAGGCACATGTCATCTGAGGGCCAGGCTGTGCAACATGCAGCATGCCACTACTATTTGGCAGACCTTCTCGGGTGAGTAGCAGAGGGATCCGCCTGTCAGATGCATCTGAACCTGGCCTTCAGGAGACTGAAGGTCCTCTCGATTATTCTCCTGGTTCCCCCATGTGCGTCATTATGATGTTTCTCAGCCCTTGTCCTGGAATTCCTCACAGGGGTCAGAAGTAATGATAGGTTTGGGTAGCCAGAGTCACCTGCAAATAGTGAGGGACAAAATTTAGCCTTGCACAATCCTATGGGGATAACACGAAGGCATACACTGACATATAGTGGATGGAGACTCTGGCTCACCTATTAGTCTCACCCTGTGCCTTTGTAGTTGGGCCACCACATTTGTGATGCTGCTATTCCTCCGAACCAAGGCGTAATGCACCGACCCAGGATACTTGGCAATGACGTGTGAGATATACTGGTCCGCCAGGCATACCATTTGCACATTCAGTGAGTGGAAACTATTCTGATTCCTGAACACCTGTTCATTCTGACGGGGGGAACAAACGCAATATGTGTACCATCAATCGCCCCAACAATATTGGGTATATGTCCCATTGCTTAGAATCCGGCCTTCACAGTGGCCAAATCTTCCACCTGGGGGAAAGAAATGTAGCTGTACATGTGTTTCAGGTACACGCTACACCCCTCCCTAATGCATTGAGACCCTAACGGGTGAGTATCTGCGCTTTATAAACTCTGATTGATTGATTGATTTCACCAAGGCAGACAATACCCTTGCCAGCATGATTGAGAACTTCGGCTGTGACATTCCTGCTGCCAAGCCCACTGTCACTTGGAATGAACCAGTTGCCAGGAAATGGAGCACTGATAGAACCTGCACAAGAGGGGTGATCCCAGTGGGATGACGAATAGCTGATATCAGGACAGGCTCCAATTGGGCACACAGCTCTAAGATTGTGGCCTTGTCCAGTCTATAGGTGAGTATAATGTGCCTGTCCTCCAGTGTAGCCAAGTCCACAAGAGGTTTGTGCATGGGGTTTGTCTCCTCCTCCTATTCATCTGCAGTGGTAGGTATCTAAGGGACACAAGAGTGAGTAGGCCGTCACAGTTTGAACAATGGAACCACCATCTCAGTGTGCATACAGCATTATTGTGATGGGACAGATGGGAATGGCAATGTATGTGCAATTATTGGCAATGACACAGCTATGGAAGATCTGTATGTAGTCCACCACCACCATGAAATGCCGACCGCCTGTCCTGTATCTAGGGACAGGTGGAAGAGAGGTAACTCCGCTGACATTGGCCATCGTGGCGGAACGCGGTCATGCAATTCCTCATAGGCTAAAATGGGGCTCTATGGGGTACAGTGGCCAATTGGGATCAGCGGATCTGACTGACATTTCCTCTCTATAACCTCACTTGATTCCTGACTTTACACAGGAGAACACCTACAGTGTGTGTAATGCTGTGACCTGTGTCTGGATCCCACCATGGCCTGCGTGACCGGGAAAACAGCCCCTGCCTCCGCTTCAGGGGAGTTGGAGCGCTTGGCGGATGCGTTCCTGCCCAAGTATGGACAGCTGTATGGGCCTCCAGACCAACAGGTGAGTACTCCTTGGGCACAATGCATGTGGGAAGGTTGCATGGAGATGTGTGTGCAGGTATCGTGTCATTTGGGGGGGAGGTCTGTTGGTAGTGTACATGGTGGGTGCCGGGCAATGTGTGTGACAATGGAGTTGGAAATGGGGTTTGTGGGCCATTGTGTGACATGCTGGATTGTATGTGTAATGGTGTCCTACAGTCTGTATTACCTCTGCAGGTCAGCACCAATCAAAAGAAGGGATTGTGGCATGCCATCGCCAAGGATGTGCGGACCCTGGGGGTCTACAGCAGGAGGATTACCCACTGCAGGAAACGTTGGGAGGACCTGAGACACTGGACACGGAAAACCATGGAAGCCCAGCTGGGGATGGCCTCCCAACATGGAAGGGGTGCCCATTGGACCTCCCTGATGGCCCACATGCTGGCAGTGGTCTACCCAGAGCTGGCTGGGCACTTGAGGGCATCACAGCAGCCTCAAGGGGGTGAGTACAGTGGGCCTTCCTACAATAATTGGTAGGTGGCATGGGATCCGGGTGGTGGGTGTGAGTTAGTGGGTGCCCCTTAATGCCAGATAGAGTTTGCAGCGTGATCCAGCTCAAGGGTAATGGGCTTATAGAAAATGCATGTAACTTAGCTTGGTTGCATTCCACGTCAGTCAAGGTTTTGAGGGTCCCAGGAGGGTGCAGGTGCCCTCATCTTGCTGTGCCATCAGCCAATTGAAAGCCAGTGCAAAGCATAGTGCTCATTCCTGACCCCTGTGTGTGACGGTACTCTGTATGCCAACTGCGGTTTTGGTGCTGTATTGACCCAGTGCTCCCTTTCTCTCCCTACCCCCCTTTCTCCTTCTATCATCCTGTTCATGTGTGCATTAGCATCATCTGGCAGAGGAGCAGGGGCACCGGCAACAGAAGGAGCTGCATTCCACAGGACCCAAGAGGCAGAGTCCACTGACGCTGAGGGAACCAGTGGGAGAGAGGGCGAGGGGAGCGCCCCGGCGGAGACAGGAGGGGACATCCTGTCTCAGATACCTCCTCCGATGGAAGCTCCCTGGTGGTGGCAGGCACCTCTGTGACCACTCCAGCTGCAGGTACAGCCGCAACCCCGCACCAGCACCACCCTCCCAGTAGCCCCTCACGGAGTTGCCCGTGCCCACTCACACACGAAGGTGGGCATCTCCTTCGCCCCAGGCACCTCAGGCCCTGCCCCAGTGAGTCCTGCTGCCCTGAGTGAGGAGTCTATTGGCCTCCTGAGATCCACCTCTGTAGGGCAGTCAACCATTGTGAATGCCATCCAGGAGATGGCATCCCACATGCAGCAATGCAATGCATTCCTGGAGGGCACCCACAGTGGATTGGCGACCCAACAGAGATCGATTCAATGCTCTGGCCTCCTCTCTGATGGCAGCCATTGTCCCTGTTTCTACCATCCCCCCTCCAACTACGACTTCCCAGTCCCAGTCTTCTCAACCCCAACCCATCCAATGCACACCTACAGACAAGCATGCACACAAGACATCACACAAGAGGGGCACAGTCAAAGACAAGCACTACACTTCAGTCCACAACCACTCACACAGACACCAGACAGTTGCACACACATCCACATCCATTGCCTTCACTGTCTCCCCGCCTCCTTCTCCTCTACCTCCCTCACAGTCACACCCACACCTACACCTGCATGCACTGCTTCAACAGCCACCACCTGCATCACCACACCAAGCAGCACACACACCTCCCTACCAGAAACCTCCACAACATCCATCCTGTGTCCTCTCCCACCCTGTCTGTCCCCCCTCTCCTAAAGGACACAAACACAGGCACTCAGACACCCAACAGCCATCCACTTCACATCAGCACACTGCCCATGCACCTGCACCCAAGTCCAGCAGAGGTACTCCTCCAACATCCACTCCCTCAAACTCCATTCACATCCCTCCTCCTATATCACACCCCAATGCCCCTAAGAAGATTTTCCTTGCACGTCTTGACCTCTTCCATCTTCCTCCTCCCCCCGTCCTGCCCATAAGAGCAGGGTCCCAATGACCCAGCACAGCACCTCAGCCAAACAGTCCACAGGGACAGTGGAGGCACCTCCTAGTCTTGGAGGCAAGACAGTGAAGGATCCCACTCCACCAGCCAGGAAAGGGAAGGATCCCACTCCACCAGCCAGGAAAGGGAAGGATCCCACTCCACCCGCCAGGAAAGGGAAGCATTCCACTGCACCATCCTGGAAAGGGAAAGATCCCACTCCATCAGCCAGGAGGTGTAAGGCTCCCACTCAACCACAAATGCAAGAAAGGGTTCCCATTCAACCACCAATGCAAGAAAAGGTTCTAACGCAATCACCAATGCAAGAAAAGGTTCCCACTCAACCACGAATGACAGGCAAGAAGCCCTCACCTCCAGCAGTTGCTGCCCAGGAGACACCTCCCCCAGCAGAGACAATGCAGCCCTCACCTCCAGCTGAGACATGGCAGCCCTCACTTCCAGCAGAGGCTGCCCAGGAGACACCTCCCCCAGCAGAGACACTGCAGCCCTCACCTCCAGCTGAGACACAGCAGCCCTCACCTCCAGCAGGAGGCATGTAGGACACCCTCCAGGGACTGTGTATAAGGAGCCCCCTCCAGGATCAGTGGGAAAGTTCCCCACCTCAAAGACTGTGACCTTGCACTCCCCAGCATTGGGAAATGGGCATGGAGCCCCCTCCAGGATCAGTGGGCAACTTCCCAACCTCAGAGACTGTGACCTTTCACTCCCCAGCATTGGCCAATGGGCATGGTGCCCCCTTCTGAACCAGTGGGCAAGTTCCCGACTTCAGCTGATGTGCCCCCCACCCCTCTTTCCCCTAAGGTGACCATCCACGTCCGTGTTGTTGCCCCTGCACAGTTTTGTGCGTAGTTAGCCAGGATCAAGTTGGGGCTTGGACTGTCCATGTGGGCCTTATGGACTTTGTACTGGGCATTGGCCCTTTCTGGACAATTGTTTATGTATCTCTGTTTAAAATTGGTTCATATGGTGGTTTTTGCCTTACAATTACAATTTCAATACTGCCGACCTCTAGTCCTTGTATTATTATGCTGTGAGTTGTGTGCCATTAGTTTACGTCTGCAGCTGGTTGTGTGTATAGTGTGTGTGAATGGTGTGTGTCATGCATGTGTGTGTGTGTGTCACTCTCCTTTTCGTCCCTCCCTCCCTCCCTTGTGTGCTAGGCAGCTGTACTCACTGTCGTCATGTTCGTCGGCATTGGTGTTCCAGGTGGAGCATGGCGTAGAAGAGCATTGGGAAGACTTAAAGTTCAGGTTCCATGGCGGAGTTGAGCTTCTCTGTGTCTCTGTTGATGAGTCGTTTGGCTTCTGTGATGTGTTTCCACCAGGTTTTTGGGAGTTCTCACCGCCATGGTCATAATTTGGCGGTAATTACCGCTAGCCTGTTGATGGTATTACCGCCACTTTAACAGTCACTGCCAATGGCACAATGACCACCTATATCATTAATTTTCCTCAACTCTTGAACAATTCTAAATTTCCCACTTGGTTTTCGTAAATCCATAGTTACATGGGCTGCTCAACACTTCTTTTAAAACTCCCTGCTAAACAAAATCTGCAATTATAGGAATGTCTCCTTCAATTACATCTGGTGCCATATGGGTCTGTGGAGTATGTAAAAAAAACTGCATTAGGTTTAACTGTGACTTTAACTAGTTCAACTCCTTTGATCAGGCCAATGTCCTTTCCAGAAAGATCCCAAACTTTCAAAGTAACTGTAAATTGTACGTCAGTTGGCAGGTCTTGCACTGTAAAGGCAGGATAGAAACTAATCAATGGAAACTCCTCATTAACTGAATCACATTCAATGAACACAGAGGAATCATCGTCATCATCACTTTGTCTGAATAGCAATTCCATCATTTGTATAGGTAATCAAACATTTTGTTTTACACAACAGGTTTCTTCCCAATAAGGATACTGGACTTGAGTCACAGACTACACATTTAGGCAAACCTTCAAAATTGCCAATTTTAACAGGAACTGGTTCAGTAATTGGGTTTGTCAGGAACTGATTTGCAACTCCTACAATCTGCACTGTTTTTCCAGAAAGTGCCACATTAGGAACTTCTGTAGTTCTTACTATCAAATGTGTATAGCTCCTGTATCAACTAGAAATGAAACATCATGACCCATAACTCTCCCAGAAACATAAGACCCTTTTGAACCACCTCCAAAGAGCTGCTACCTCACACTCTTCTTCATCCCACTCTCACTCAACTCATCATTCGATTCATCCTCACTATGTAGTGTGAATTGCTGCACTGTCTGATTACTTTGACTTAATCTTTGAACTGTGTTCTGCTGAGGAAGCATCATCTGCTGCTGTTGTGCCATTAGAGTTTAAGGTATTTGCATTTGTTGCTTTGGTATCATTTGTGTTTGGGACTGCATTTGCTGTGACTGTGGCACCTGAAAATGTGATACTTGTTTCTGTTGCATTAGTTGGGAACTTTGCATTTGCTGAGGAATTTGCACTTAATTACTATTATTCTGGACATTTAAATTAGGACCCCTTATTCTTGGTCCTTTAATATTTGGAAAAAGATTGTTTTCATTCATCTGTGTAACAACAACTTCATGCACCATCACTTGACACTCTTGTTTCCACTGCACGAGAGCCGCGCAAGTGAGACAAGGAAACAACCTTTCCATTGTTTGCATATCACCTGGATTGACAATAGTATTCAAATCTATGCCACGGTTTCCATTTCCACCACAACCTCTACTTCTTCCCTGGTCTTCAATCACCTGCATGTTTCCCATGCTACCACCCATGCTTTTTAGTGCTAAACCCTGTTCTGTTCAATAGAAAAGGTTCAGCCACAAAACTTAATGCAGCTGAAAAGCATGGGTTTTTCCATGCTTTTCGATTTTTGCATATGTGATGTACCAGGCATTTCCACTTGTCTAGACATAGTATTTTGCACAAGAATGATACCTTTCCTGTACAAAAGCATGCTAAACTCATGCACACACCTTAGCACTATGATGCTAAGGTGTGTGTGTGGTGCATGGCAGCTGAAATTAGCATTGGCGCTAGGGAGAGGGGTGAGAGTGCCATTTCTCTGTGAGGATGGTTTTAAAATCTGGGCCAAAGAATTAAAAAAACAAAAGTGAATAGTAAGAGGATCTTTTATGTGCAGGTGAAAGGCAGAAACCTTACATGCATCTGTTAAGGTCTAACACATCCTATCTTAGTGGGCCCAGGGGAATAGATATCCTTCCCTAACAACATGTTTTGTGAAGGAGACAAAGGAAAATTTCTTCTTTTCAGAAAAGTCATGACAAAATGGAAATTGCCATATTACTCAAGGTGTCCTGTCCTGTTTCGCAGTAAGCGTGGTATGTTCCATTAACTGGTCTATGTATTAGCATGATCAGATTTTGAACATACCCACTTTTGTTAAGTCCTCCATGAGGTACTGTGAAAGGTATTTGTCACAAAGGTACATCTAATCTAGACTAATTACTATCTGACTCACCCTTCTCACTGCAATGTTTTCTGGATAGGCAAACAAACAGAAGAAATCTGCCACCCACCTATGGGGTGGTTAAATAGACTCTTCAGATTTAGAATGTATGGGGCATATTTATGAGAGCTTTGCATCATGTTTGCATCATGCAATGTAGTGCATGCATGACACGAACCTCTAAATTGGATTTTTAAAGCCACACAAAGCAACTTTACGTGGCTTTGAGTGGCTTAAAAAACCTGTAGTAAAGCAATGCAGTGCAAATCGCTACATTGCATTACTCTGCGCAAGCAAGGCTTTCCATTGGCATTGCTTGGGTGTTCCCACGCAACTCCCAAGGTTTTTTATGCATTCCCAGATCTACCAAACCTGGTAATCCTGTGAATGTGTCAAAAAGATGCACCTCCCCAGGAGAGGCACAGCAGGGAGAAATATCTTTATTTCTCCTCCTTACTTCCTCTGGTGCAAGGGTGCATGCATTGGTGCTAGGCAGCCCATTGTGCACCAGCAGGGGAAAAGGACACGAATGCACCATATGCCTTAAATATGGCATATTCCTGTCCTTTCCCAGTGATGCAGTGCATAATAGCAAGGAGAGTTGCTGCCCTGCAATGTGCTACTTTGCCATAAACAAGACCTTTTGGGACAGAAGTCTCAACAGATTTCACAGTTGCAAAGGTTCAATTTGAGCCTCTGCAACAGCAAAATGGCTTTTTTAAATCCACCAAACCCATATTGTGATCTGGTAACATTACTGAAGCACACATTGGGTTTTAGAGTAAATACAGAATTGGTATTTGAAAGAGACATGTAGGGGGCATCACTTCCAAATGCAGATTATTTAGCTTATGTATTATTTATTAATGTTTTGCCACCAAATTCCAGTCGCAAAACATAAAAAATTTTTACCAACAAGTCAAAAGCATACACAAATAAAAAGGGGTGTCCAAGGAGCACCTTTCCCTTTGTGATTTTCAACAAAAACACTTTTTACGAGCAGGCAACGGTCCTTGGAACTTGCTGCTTGTAAAAAAAAAAAAAATCATTGCAGCCTATTTTTCCTTCAAGAAAAAGAGCTGCATTAAAAAAAAAAATTAAAATGTTTTATTTAAAATCAATCACAGAGATGGTGGTCTGCTGACCCCGGCAGGCTACCATATCTATGACTTTAACCAATCATGGAGGGTCTCAATTTACGACCTACCTTATGCTTTTTATTAGGGTAGGTTGAATTGTGACTCACTATGAATCAGTATTTTGTTACCCCAACCTATTGATGTATAGGTTGGTTCACTAAATACAAATGCACCCAGTAGAATTCAGTGTGTAAATTGCACCCACTTCTTCTGAATATATTGTAGTATATTTCTATTTAGATGTTGCATGTTACAAATCGATATTTCAATCAATTTATGATTTTTAATGGGAATCTCAATATATCAGTCCCCTCCCCACTGTGGTTTAATTGTTTCTCAATGGACTGTCCTGGGATAAGATCTTTCAACAATTGAACAGTGCACCATAACCGATGATTTACCACAAGTTATAAAACTGTAGAAATAACATATATGTGCTTTGTGCAGCACACAAACCATATGAAGTTATTCCAAATTTGAGCTTTAAGGACAACACTTACTTTGTCTAGGTGTAAAAAGGCAAAGAAGGTAAAACGTGCATGTGATCCAACAAAGTTTAATACTATAGCGCCAAAAATGAAAGCAGATTTCTGTGAATAATCTTGTGGTTATCCTTGGTAGCACGAGCAGACAACTTGTCCTAGGGAAACTGCTCATGATATATGGCCAACAATATTAAAAACAACATTAAAGTTGACAAAGAAACTTAATCCAATTCCCAAAACAATTCAGTTTCAATTAAAACGAAAGTTTGAATGTTTAAAATGGTATAACAACTAAGCAAATCTGCACACAAATTAAGCAAATCCAAAGTAGGGATCAGTAGAAAAAGCTATTCTGCTGTATTTTAAATATTTTGGGGCAGATTTATGAAAAGTGGTGACGCCACCATGTGTGAGCCATAATTAAAATACAGCACACCATGGCGATAGTTAGGGAACTAGCACCACACTTTTTTATGCTAGTTTGGCACTTTGAAGGATTAGAGTAAAAGCTTTTGATGCTAATCCTGCAAAGCCCAATGAGGCCAATTGTAAGCAATGGTGTGCCTTCTTTTAACGCTCTGAGCAGGCATTTAAAAGTGCTTAAAAAAATGACACAGAAATCTCTTTAATTTCTTTGAGCCATTTTTTCACACACACCACCCCCCTAATGGGGAAATGCCCCCTTTGCATACATTATGCCTAGCACAGGCATAATGTGGCACAAAGCGGTTACAAAGTGGCACAATGCATGCATTGCACCACTTTGTCAATTTGGCTCAGCGACTTTGGCCTCGTTGGGTCACATACAAAATGATGCTAATGTGGTGCAAAGAGGCACTAGGGACTCTTAAATCTGCCCTTTTGGGTTGAAAGTATTTATGTACACCAGTGACTCGCTCATCCGTTTCGAAAATAACCATTAAGAGGAAGCCAGGCAAATAATTTTGCTTCTTGTACTAAAATGTTTAATATATTTAATATTATACTAGAGAATGGACTTAATACAGTTTAGTTCTTAGGAAATTGCTTGCCGTTTAAAAAACACAGTCTTACTCAGTTATCTCATATGTCAATGTCTTAAAAGACCCTGTGGGCAAACTTCAATGTCACAGAACCAGTAACAAATATGCTGACTCGTGTGCCTATTCACCAAATATGACATCTCCCAGGGCCAGTTCCAGAGACAACAGTCTGCAGGTACTATTAAATGACGAGCTTCTTAAAAGCTCTTTTCAAGACCCCAGCCAAACGTCAATGTCCAACTGGTTCTGATGTTTTTTCAAAACCTTTCCAAAAATCTTCCTTGAACCCTTACTCTTTGTCACAGTGCTGAGATGTGTTAGGGTCATCAGTGGCTCTCCTGGATTAGTCCCAAGTCCCTCTTTTCCTTGTTGTATCAGCAAGAGACTAGCTTTGCTAATACCGAGGACAGTCTTGGAAGTAAGTCATTTACGATGAAGCAGGATACCCTTCCTCAGAGCACAGTAGTAGTCTGGCAGCAGTCATTGTCTTATTTATATCCAGATTTTAACAGTATTCTGATTTCTAAGTGGCGGAAGTGTTTACTTATAAGCGCAACTGAGGAGTGATGCCATAAACTATCCCTGTAAAACCTGCATACTGCCATCACATTGTAGCAAGACTTTCTTAGAAACTTTTAAGGGAGCAGAAATAGATATAGCAACAATTGCATAGAGCCTTCTCCCCATCATAGAACTGGTCACCACTCTATTCGAGCTCTTCGCAGTGACGTGCAGGCGAGTACCTGGGAAGCGTCCCTTGCTGTGTCATTCTTTTAACAGTGAAAAAGAGCAGAGAGCTATGCCTGACATTTGTAGAGCTGTCAAACGCTCCCTTTCTCTTCATACTTACACACTGAGTCATTGTTGAGAGGATCTTGTCAGTGTCAGCGTTTGTAATTAAACATGCTTACCTTGTTGATGGAATGCCCAAGACATGGGCCAGTGATCGAAATATAGGCCAGTTGTCTCCAGGAAGATCAGTAATGTTGGAATCAACTCACATCAACACCAGTGCTATTGGCCACAGATAAATCTAAGGTCCCAGCAAGAGACTTCTAGCTGGGCAAACTGGTTTTAATTCCATTCAAGGGAAGACAGAGAGTAATAGGATTTCAGGCAATACTTGTACTAAAAATATAAGTTCAGCACTGAAACAGATGTACAATAATTAGTCAAATTTCTAAAGTATAAAAATGTCTTCCTTTTCAGTCACAGGACAGGCTCTGTATATGTGCAGCTGGTCCAGATCTCTGTACTGACAGAACTTTGTTGTCCGTTTTGCTATTGAAATATGTAAATTGGCATAACTTTCTTGTTGCTTTTTTGGCCATTATGCAACTGACTTTTGGGCTTGAGTTACAATTTGCTGTTGACTCATTTAATGTTAAACACGCCATAATTAGATAGCTTGGCATCTTTGCACTGCAACTTCCAGTGCAATGTCAAAGAGTTGCTGCAAGCCTTTTAATCATTTTTGTAAACTCACTTGTGTGTGGTATAAGACCACATCGCATTCCGCTTTGGGTGTTTCACTTTTAGCCAAATAGCACGTTTGTTTGTGTTTCGCCGAAAAGCCAATGTCCCATTTGATATTTTCCAATCTGTTCGGTAATCGGCGCGCTCTCACTGTCCAGAGGTCCAAAATGCAAACAATTCATGTTCATACAGATTAAAAAAATATGAGGAAAAACACTTTTAAAAGCAGATTTTCGAACAAGCGCGTAGCAAAAGTGTGAAAGCACAGGATCAAATTGATCAAATCAAAGCCGAAATAACTCCAGATGTAGAACTGGGCTGTGGAAAAATACTGGTTCAGTAACAACATCAGCTGCAGGCATTTCTGCAATATTTTGTAGCTGGTCTAGGTAATTCAACAATCAGTGGAAACATTGTTTTCAAACGTATCTTTTAGGAGGAGTGTGTTTTACCAGGGCTTCACCTGCTTCAGCTCTCTGAAGTAAATGGACATTTTGATCATTTTTTAGAGAGTAAAAAGGTCTTGTAACACCCTTACCGTACATTTCATCCTTTATCTTCATTTTGGATAGTCTTTAAATCCTTTGTTATTGCACAATTGTAGAGTGCAAATGGAGGACAGACGAAGCAGAGAAGAAACTCCGAAACTCCGTTTTGATGAAGTTTATTTCTGTAATTTCAGGACCCACGGAGAATCGCTGTTTGCCAGGCTAAGTGCAGGAACCAACTGCCTCTACCTGGCAACCAGGATTCCACATAAGAACCATACATGCATCACAGAGGCACATAACATTCTACAAAAAAGAAATAGAAAAAGAAATAATAAAAACACAGAGTAGATACTACAACAGGGAAAGATAACCTTACATCAGATTGAGTGTGCCAAGAACACAGTATTCATCAACCCAAACAGAAGGCTAGGTGCAGCTACATTTAACATCTGACATACCTACATCAGGCACAGAAAGAGAAGAACATCAAACATAAATCATTACATCACAGTTTTTTACCTGATACAAAAACACTCATAAAATAATTACAGTTGAAAAGTGGAGATCAGAGACAAATATCTGATTTAAATTGACAGAGCCAAACACAAAAAAGCAAAAATGAGCATGGCAAACAAAAAACGTACAAAGCATAAGAACAGACAAGCACCCCTGCTGCCCGCTCTTTCTTCTGGGCACATGGAGAGAAAGGCTTGCTGCCCCACGGCCACTCAATGAGGAAGAAATAGAGGCCACAGTAGCTGAGAGAGCTGAGACATGTATGCCTAAGGGAGGATTCAGATTAACATTAAAGTGGGGCAACTGGAGGCGGAAAAACAAGGTGTACTGTGCCCAGCCGCCGATGGGACCCAGATACATGGGCCACAGTGGGGAACTTATCTCTGGTGATCACCGACCAGAGGATTATAGAGGAACAGTGAAAGACTACACACCAGGGGGATTCTGTGCCCAGAACCAGAGCTGGGTTCCTGTTGTGGGGACTCCACTGACTGGACGTCTGAGACACACTACAATATGGAGAACCATGACTGACCGGTAGCAATGGTTTGCAACAAAGAGGCCAAGTGCCTTCCTGTGAGTAAAATGACGAATATGCCTTCAGGGGTGGTGCTTCTGAATATGTCATGGAAGACACACCATGGCTAGAAAGAGACAAACCGTCACTCAAAGATCTACTGCTGACTATCATGGACACCAAGGTCAGCCCTGAAACACCAGATGGATATGATGGAGATTAATATCAATCTCCTCTGTGCTGACTTGTAGGAGATTGCAGCAATGGTGACCAAAGCCAAAGCAGCTAACAGAGAGCACTTTGACATGCTGAAAATACTACAAGCTGAAGTCAGCCATCTTAGAGAATCAATTCAGCGGCTTCACTCAAGAGTAGAGGATGCAGAGGAGAAGTAATATACTACTGGTTTGATTCCCGGAAAAGAATGAGGACCCAAATGTGGAACACTTTACAGAGAACTTTCTCTTAGTTGTAGTGAAACTGGATGACCTCTCCCCACATGTAGGCCCTCATGATGGTCCTCGGAGTCTAAAGACCGCCAGGGCCGTGGTGGGGGTCTCACCACTGATGGGCCAGCGGTAAAGACTGCCACATTATGAGTGTGATGGGTTGGCCTATGCCAACCCGCCACATTCCCACCTGTACCGCCAGGACGGTCGGACAGCAAGGTCGGAGACCGCCGGCGGTATCACAAGTTGGCTTTCCACCAGGGTTTCCACTGTGGTAGCACCGCCACAAAAACCCTGGCAGAAAGGCTACTGGTGAAATGAAATTTATTTTCTGTTACCTGCAGACGACTCCCCCAAATCCCCTGCAATCCCAATAGCCCCCTTCCATACCAGGACCCCCACCCCCCTTTCCAGTACATTACCCCTCCCACCCTCCTCTCCCCGCATACACACACACACACCCACACGCACCCCATATACACTCATTCAACAACACTTACATACATGCATTCACTCACACACATCCATACACGCATTCACTCACACACATCCATACACGTATTCACTCATACGCATCCATACATGCATTCACTCACGTGCATCCATACACACATTCACTCACACGCATCCATAGAGCATTCACTCACACACATCCATACACGCATTCACACAAACATTCCAACAAACACTCACTTCGACAATCATATACACATTCAAACACCCATGCACACATGCATACACACACACATTCATACATGCATACACACTTACATTCACACACGCAGACAACACCCACTCACACACGCACACACAACACCCCCACCCTCCCACCTCCTCCCCTGTTGGACGATTAACTTACCTTGTCCAGAGAGGAGGTCATTCGGCAGGGAACAGGAACAGGGACCTCCCCCGCCGGCAGGGCCCGCCATTAGGACACCGCCAGGCCGTATTTCAGGTCGTAATATTGCAGGTGGAGTCCTTTTGGTGGGGCCGGTGGTGGAACTGCCCCTGCGCCTCTGACCGCCAGCACGACTACTGGAGGATTTCCGCCAAATTGTGGTGGAAATCCTTCCGTACTCATAATATGGTGGTCAGAAGACTGCTAACACTGGCAGTCTTCTGGCACCCGTGGCTTCGGCGGTCTTCTGAAAAGGCAGCCGAAGTCATAATGAGGGCCTTAGTGATTGAGGGTGTCCAGAGCATGCCACATCTGCTGCCAAAAGCAGGAGCAAGAGCACCTCCAATACTAGCAGGTTCTGAACTACAAGGACTGGAATGCCATTTTGAGAGCAGCTCAGGAACATGTCCCACCAACTGGCCATAATGATATTTCCAGACTACACACAAGTAGTCCAATCAAAGAGATGGCCTTTCAACAGGATGAAGACAGAGGTGCAAAAGTTTATGATACACAATGATATTCCAGGTCAAACTGACTGTGATTGCTGGTGTGAAGTTGTGGTTCTTTATGAGGCCAGGGAATGGCTTGAGGGTTAGAGACTAGTGGGACACCAGAAACTGAAGAAATAGGGTGCACCACTGACATTGACTTGGGTCTGAACCAGAAAACCCAACGGCCAAGACATACTACACTCCAGGGGGGTGAATGAGCTATGGCTCTGTGCAGCATTGGGGTGATCAGAGGGGGTGAAGGAAAGAAACACTTATATGGCCTGATGATGGTCCAGTGTGAAAAAAATTGAACACTGACTCATTGAGCTCCAGAGCATTTTGAAAGTTGGACTGGTGTGGTATGGTGCTGAACTGAAAAGACTATCATGATCTGGAATGAGATGAACATTTCATATGTATCCCCATGGACAAGGCTAATAAACAAGGAAAAATTCATCTTCATTTTACAGGCCTACAAGTAACATGACACTTTGCCCTAACCTGGCTGGGCTACGCTTGAATATAAGGTAGCCACAACCAGTGACCAACACTTGCTAGTCAAGAAACCCTTCAATTGATGGAGAGGAGGAGTGATTTTACTGTGATTTTTAATTTGTTTTATTCATGGAACCTTGGAAGGGGAGTTTGTTAACTCTCACTCATTTAGAATCCTCCAGAAGCCTAGTATCTTGTAAATCTGAAGAGTGAATATGATTGGTGCTTTAGCTTTGTGAGGTGCAGTAAGTAGCGCTATGGAAGTGCATCCGTTTTTTGGAAAAATCAATGTTTCATCTTGAAATATCTGTTTCAGTTTTCTGTTTAATAATGGCGGGAATATATTTGTCTGTCTTGGCTGTAAACGCTCTCTAATTGCATTTCAACTTCAAAAGATAAAAGACTTTGTACAAACAATTAAAACCTCCAAGAAAAATAAAGCTCACATCGTTCTCTAGAAATTGGAGGAAAGTGCCTTCAGCTTGGTTGTTAACTGCTTTCAGATTCAAAAGTTAAAATACTTTTTTCTTTCAAGATTAACTCTTGTGAGACAAAATAAGTTTCACTGTGTTTACCAAGATGCTCAAAGAATGTGGAATTGTCATGTTAAACTGTGGACCCTCATAATTGCTTTCAGTTTCAAACTTAAACAATAAGACTTGCTTGTTCAAAAGTTACAGAAAAGTGCAAGGATGAATTGTTTATCTTTTGCAATCTTTGTGAACAATTCAGTACAATTTATGAACTCAGTTTGAAACACATCATTTACATTACTTAAGCGCTGAGGAAAATGCAATCCAGGTGAACCATATCATTATTGAAGAATCATGTGCTGAGGAATAGAGAAGTTGTTTAGAGTTTCAGTCACCATTAATTCGTTGAAGTAATTGCAGTCCTGAGAATAATTGAAAACAACTTTTTCTACTTCAGGACAGTTTCTGTATTTTGAGAAGATATCACAAGACATATTCATAGCAAGAAGGTCAAAGCTGTGTATTTGTTCTTTGTGAGAGAAACACCGAGGAAACAGAACAGTCCTGTCAAGGCTTTACTCTCCCTATGTTTTCTGAAAGATATATAAGGATCTTATTCTGGAAAGCCTATTTCCCTTAGGAAGGAAATCTATTTAAGACATTTATTGAAGGTACCAGTGGTATTACAAGTATATACATTTTAGAAGATTACTGAAATTGAGATATACACTTACTAAGCTAATGGTTCTTACATTTTTCATTTCAGACCTCCTTCCCAGTAGTCCCCTTTCCTCCGCCTTCCCTCACCTGGCATCTCAGGAGTCCTGTGTTGAATTGATTTAAGAACACCTGGGTTTCTTGAGGTGGGTCAATTAGCATCGTGCCATTCCTGAGAAGCATTGGATTCTTTCTGGACAGATGTGACAAGGACTCACAAACCAGGTTCAATGTGTTTGGGGGAGGTTGACAGATGCCTCAACCACTGGGGAGGTGGATAGTTCAACACTTGCAGCATGAGGCAGTGGGGAAGTGGGAGACGTTCAGGGGTGGGGTCGAAGGTAAAGCTACTAATGTTAGTCTTTAAGGTGCAGGTAGAGATACAGAAGAAAGAGCACAAGCCGCTTGTAATCAGATATGGTGTCAAAGCTGTAACAGGTTAGGGCACTAGAAAAGAGGCTGTCTATCCTGTCTTGAAATGTGAATGTTAAATCACAAATGAGAGTACGGGTTCTTGTAACGTAAGTAGGTCGGTAGTGTATCAATTGTGACACTAGACCACTTGTGTACCTCGACTAGAGGTGAAATGTAGGTGAGCTGTAGAGTGGTGTGTGGTCTGTGAGGGGGATTTCCTTTACGGACTAGGTGGTCTCACACACTATATAGTGTCATGCTTCATCATATGACCACCTAGCCCCACCCAGGTAGGAAAGTGCCACCTGGGCAGACTCGACCTCACTGTTAAAAGAACAGGAGGGAGTGCGTAAATTAATTTAATTTCTGGAAAAGGGGATCCAGCTATGCTAGGGAAATAAAAACACCTACTCAGATATCCGGGTGAATTTTAATAGAGGGTTCTGTGTGGTGTGATTAAAAAGGAATGGGGAACCGGTGTGAGAGCAATGACTCACAAGGTCACCTATCTAAAAGAAGTAGCCGACATGTTTCTGCCCTTGTAATTGAGCTATGGAGGGTCTCTGGGCATTCATCTGGGCGTTGGATCCCTGTTGCATATGCTTCTTAAGCGCTGCACAAATAATCACAATAGAAAAGGGGTGGAGGAAGGGCCTACCTTAACCAAGGGAATACCTGGGGAGGACCCTAACACTCGAGGCTAGTGGCCTCTGGTATCCTGGAGAGGGAGCTTCCCCTTATAGCCAGACTTGCATCAAAGGTGGGCGCTCTCTGTGCGCCTATACCAACCTCTCCTTCAGGACCACTTGAAATGTGAATGAACTGAACAGCCGAATAAAGAAAGGGGTGTTGGCAAAATATCTAGTAAGACAAAACCCATATCTCATACTCCTAAAAGAGTCTCTATGGCAGGAAACAGCTGTGGGTTCCTGGGTAGAGGGAAATACAAAGTTCTGGAACACTCTGGGTTCCCAACAGGGACACAAGGTGTAGGGATCCTCGCTCATCTCTCCCTCTTCCACTTATGGGTATCAAGTCCTAAATAGATCCAATGGGGTGTCATGCGGTGGTCCAAGGAGCATGCAATGTATATAAGATTGTGATGGCCTTCTAATATCTCCTGCAGGGCCGCAGACTGGTAAGCTTGAGGCGATGGAAAGTTCATAACACATGCACCCGATGCCATATTGGTGATAAGGACAATTTCAGTTTTACAGTGAATACTGCTCTGGATGGAGCCAATGAAAGCACTGGTCTGAAAAAAGACGGTAAGAGGTGGGTGAATTTCGCCACTGCAGTGGGGCTTCTGAAACTCTGGAGGGAAGATCACTTAATACAAAGATAGTACTTATGTATATCTAATGTAATGAAGGAAATGTCCAGATTGGCCTTTTTGCTGGTACTTGAAATACAGGATGACCCACATTTGTACCATAAGATATCTAACAAGGGGAATTTTTGCACTACTCACCAGTAATAACAAGTCTAGAAATACCAGGACACAAGGTAGAATGGGAATGGAGACTAGAGATATGGGAGGGGGAAATGAGAAGGAAATGAGAAGTTATCTAACAAACTCTATCGAAAGATACTTCTGAGAAAACACAGGGTCTGTGAGATCAGAACTCATATTTTGGGCAGTCTATAGAACAAGAATGCAGCACACACCATGGGCATGAAAAAAGGAAGACAGAGGAACCTAGTGGAGTTAGACAATAAGTTGGGGAAGATGGAGGCAGACTACATTAAGGCACCTGACTTAGGTAGGGCTCAAATGATCATGATAATCAGAAAGGAATACAAACTCAGACTGCTGGCTGATGACCAGACCTAACAACACGGGATCTATGAGCTAGTAAACAAAGTATGAAAAACGCTGGCATGGCTCGCTTGCAGATAGGAAAGTCAACAATGGGTGTGAAGGACTTGGTTGAAGGATGGGGCAGCGGTAGAAACTGCTAATGAAATAACAGAGGCATTTGGGCCCAACATTTGCAATCTCTATTGCTCCAGATTACAGGTGAATCACACAGAGCTACAGGGTTACATCAGTTATGCACTGATCCCACAACTAGAGGAAGATGACCGTGAGGTAGAGGAAAGGGAACTGGAAGAAGCGATTGCACAATTAAGGAGTGGCAACACCCCAAGACCGTACCGGTTTCCATCAGAATATTTTAATTTCATGCAAGGGAATATGTGGGAACTAATGCTCGATATTTTTGAAGAACCAAATGAAAAGAGTGACCTATCTAGGGATCTTAAAATAGTGACAAACGTTGTCATACATAAATGGGAGGTACAGAATGAGCATCATTTAGGCCAATCACCTGCTTAGTATTGAAATCAAAGTCCTGGCAAATCCTCTTTGTGCGCTTATCCATAAGATAGTAATCTTTGACCAGGCCAGGCTTATGCCACATAGAGCTACACAACATAATCTACGTCGACTCTTTGGATGCTTGGAGAGATGCCAGAAAATGAAAGAACCTACCATTATATTGGCGCTAGATGTAAAAAAAAAAGATATTTGGCTTTCTGGAATGACCCTATCTGCAGGCCATTATACAGAAGGTGAGATCTAGAATGGAGGTTTTGGCCTGAGTGCGGCAGCTGCATACTAACCCCATTGTAATAGGTAAAGTAAACAGACTACCCTCTGTCAAGTTTGAGCTGGGATGACGGACTAGGGTGTCAGCTCTCGCCTCTCTTCTTTGAAGTAGCACTCGAGCCACTGGTGGAGTAGGTGAAAAAGGATGCCTTAGTGTGGGGCATCTCATGGAATCATGACTGAATGGACATAACATTCCTCTGTGTAGATGCTACACTTCTTTACTTGGCAGATCCAGATAACTTTCTCACTACAGTCCTAGATACTCAACAACTTTGAGTGATTCTCAGGCATTCAAATAAACTGGCACAAATCAATCTCATTCCCTATTACCTCATGAAGAGAGCTGGAGGAGCAGGAGAGGAGAAGGTTGGAGGAGTGGGAGATTCCCCTAGAGAGGTTGCCCACAGGTTTATTTATCTGGGATTTTTTGTCACGGCTAACCCTCAAGAATTTCACTCACAGTCAGAATTCTGGAGGGATACAAGAAAGATGTGATACATTGGCCAACGCTGCCACTATTGCTGATGGATAGAGCAGCATTGTATGAGAGGATTACACTAAACAAAATCTTACACATGCTCCAAATCACACCTTGAAATATATAATATGCATTCTTTAAAGCAGTGGGCACCACAACAGACTGCTCTTGTGGGAAGCGGGCTGCTTTGGTTAGCCCTGCAAACACTGAAAGAGGACCCTGCAATGGAGGAGATGTTTGACAGAACATTGCTGGATAATTGTCAGACATGCACTGACTGGTTGTTGAAACAGTTAAACAATTAAATAAGAACATTTAAAAGTAAAAGCATCACAGATAAAATAAACTATAATGCAGAAAATAAATAATTATTATAAAAACTGTAATAACATAATTACAATAACGTATTGTCCCTTATCTTGATAGCAGCACACAAAAAGGCGGACAGGTATACTGAATCAATTGCAAATAGAAAACAAGCAAGTCTGTTTTGAGAAAAGTGAAACACCTTTAAGAAGAGGGACAAGAGAATTTGCCTAGGTGATGTATAAAATTTCGAAAAAACATGAAATGCAGGGCAATCTAGTAGGAAGTATTATCACACCAGCAGAAATTCAAGTTTTCTAAGTTTGCCCACCACTTATGAAATGATTGAGAATAATGAACTATGCCTTTTCTAAAGGATGTTAACAAATACTGTTCCCAGACACTGATAACTGAGTAGAGATATGGTTGTTTTAAGCATGATGAAAGATTTAACTTCAGGCTTACATAATACTTTGCATTCTTAAGCTAAACTTCTAAGTTGGTAGAAAATGTTCCCAGCCTAAATTATATCCTCGTTTACAATTCAATCAGTATTAAAAAAGAGATTTGGTTTACCATGCTCAGAATATATGGGTTTCCTATAACTCAATTAATTGGGGTTCAGACGACAAGCCAGTGCCAGGCAGTCCTCAAACACCTGTCTATGAAGATTGGCACAAGGACTTTTGCAAATAGAATTCTATAACAAAAGTGGTGTGAGCTGAATTCTGTTGTATAAATAAAGAAGACCAAGCTCCTTGTGGAACGAGAAGTATGGGCAGCTCATAGATAATGCTTGTGGGACTTGCCCCTCTCTGCAGGGTCACCTCCAAACCTTTTTTGCAATTCACCCCTCCTGTTGGCTGAAATTCATTTTGGTTGGCTTTAGGACTTCTAACTAGTGCTATAGTGTTTGTGCCCACTCCTCAAATGTGGTAAAATTGGCTTTCAGCCAATGGGCATGTTTAATTTACTTGTAAGTCCCTAGTAAGGTGGTATTACATTTATACAGGCCTCTAAATTAAATGGTACTAGTGGGCCTGCAGCACGTATTGTGCCTCCCACTTAAGTAGCCCTTTTAAAACATGACTCAAGCCTACTATTGCTGCACTGTGTGCAGTTTTAAAATACCATTTTGACCTGGCAAAATAAACCTTTTGCCAGGCCTAAACCTTCCATTTGAATACATATGTCATTTTTATGACACATCCTAAACAGCCCTTAGGGCAGTATGCAGTGCATTTAAGAAGCTGGGCATGTACATTTAAGTTTTATTTGTCCTGGTAGTGAAAAACGCATAAACAAATTTTTCACTACTGTAAGGCCTACCTCTCCTGTAGGATACCATCACATTTAATAAGTGATAACCTTTACTTGGGAACAGGTGGAAAAGTCATGTTTGGTCTCTAGAGAACTGTAATTAAAAATGGTCTATAAGGGTAGAGTTGAATTGTAAGTCACAATTTTAAAAATGCCACTTTTACAAAGCTCACTTTTTTTTGCCTTAACCATTTGGTGCTTGCAACCTGTGTCCTGGGTCACATGACTAGATATAGTCAGCAGTTGGCCTTTGTGTTTTCTTCCTAGACAGTGACACAAAAGGGGGATAGATGTTGTCAGGATGAACCATCATGTCAGGATGGGAGTAGCAGAGCTGTCACCTACCACACTTATATTTCAAAGAAGCTGCCTCTGCAAACCCACAAAGGACTTCACACTAGCCTTTTGTCACCACAGACATCCTGGGACCCAGAACCCTCTGAAGCGGGGGAAACTCTAGAGGTTTCTCCCATTTGAAAGCTGGCAACAACTATAAATATTGGACCCTTAGACTAACTCTTCAGAACAGGCCTGTCGATACTACTGAAGAACAACTGCCCTCCTGCCAGAGGACTGCCTGCTGCGGGAGGCCTGCCCTGCTGTCTGAGAAGGAAGACTGGACCCGCTGCTCCCTTTATAACAGGCTGACCTGAGTAACTCCAAGGATCAGTTGGCTGATCTTGTGTTCTGAGCTACAGGGTCACAACCGGTTTCATAAACCCCATGCAATCTCTTCTCTTGCCTCATTCAATCTCCCAGTGAGAAAAGAGTTCAAGCAGCAACACCTCAGACACATGTATCTGCCTTCCTGCATTGCCAGGCCAGAATGCTTAAGAAATCTTTCATTACAACCCATTGGCATAAGTCTAAAAATCTAGAATGTTTTCAATTAATAAACATAAGCTCACCACTTAACAGGCCTTTTCAAAGCTGTGGATTATTCCTGATACCTCAGGACATTGGTCTCATCATCTCTTATTGAACAGGAAATCCTATATCCAATCTCAGGCATGTGTGCTTAATTTAGCATCCAAACTGGTCAATAAATCCTTTCCTGATATGCTCACTTTGTATAATAGTAACTGTGTTTCTTCTGTTTGCTATGGAGCAGGGATTTGAGGATATGCTGATCCTTGCTACCTACAGATCGAGAAGAATACATTCTGTTGGAGGCTATTAGGATTGTAAGAATTTGAGTTTTTGATTGAGGGAGGTGAAAACCCCTCTCAAGTAATACCCACAATCCCTGTCAGGTTGAACCACAAAAGTCAATAGATTAATGTGTGCTTAGCCCTCTGGTAGCTTGGCACAAAAGCAATCAAGCTTAATTTAGAGCAGAGGTCTTCAAACTGGGGGGCGGCCCCCCGTAGGGGGGCCTGAAGTGATCCCAGGGGGGGCCCCAGACTCTGGCCAAAATAAATATTATACTGATAACAGGCCTTTGTTTTAAGCAGAAGCATGTTGTTGCAGTTTTGAAAATGTAACAGTACTTAACTGCAATGTTTAAATAGGTTTAGACATATTTAAACATTGCCATGTTTATAAAATAATTGTGAAAAATTCTGAGGGGGGCCCAATGATTTTTATTTTTCAAATGGGGGGGCGCGGCATTAAAAAGTTTGGAGACCTCTGATTTAGAGGGTCAGCTGCCTGACATCCTGTTCTGAGCTGCAGGCGCACAATAAGCTCCATAAACCGCATAAAGGATATAAAAGCAGTTATACGTTTTTTGATACCTTTGGCAGTGCAGTCCATTAATATAGCATCATTGACATAAAATACCTTAGGGATGGATCTGGGATCTCCTGGCCTTGTCCACCACAAAAGTATCCAATCAGTGATGTATAAGATAAACAAATAGGAGACAGGGCCCAACCCTGCTGAAAACCCTTCTCCAGTCTACAAACATCAGTTTATTTGCAGTTGGCACCATAGGGCACTCTGGCAGATAACTGTTAACCAAAGTTCAGGCCTAGTGACACAGTCAAAGGTCAGCTTTTGGTCCAATAATGCTATGTGTAGACAACACTTTTTGAGAATCACATATTTTCTAAAAGAAGGTGGAGATTTAAACGCTTCTCTATTGTCCCAAGTACCTAAATCCATACTGAAGATCAGGAAAATAGTGAAGGGTCATAAGGTTTACATCGTAGTAAAGGGGGAATTGCTAAAGACAGCTTTACATCAATTAAACACCTTAGTTGTCATAAACTGTGCTCCAGGACTTGAAGGAAACAAGTCACAAACATTGCTTTGGAAACAGTTAAGAAGGGAGTGCTAAAAGATTCCATTTTAGTGACAGCAAGCAGTGCCTCTGCTTCTCTGGTTCATTTCCAGACACAGCTTTTGTGTAGGGTGATGCTTCCCACAGAGAGTAGCATTGAGACTGTCTCAAATCTGGAGCACTCACAACATAGGAACAATGAAGTGTGAGATCCTGCATCTGGTAGCCATTCAGCCCTCCAGAGGCAGTAATCAGAAACACCAAAGGAAAGTCCCTACCTAGAAACTACCTCACCTTGAACAACAGAAACTGCTGCCCCACCCCTCACTCTTAGCATCTACCAAAGCTTCAGTGTTTTAGAGAAACGAGTGATCAGCAGCCCCTCCCTAACAAGGTTCTCATTGAATTTCTATGGGGAGTCTTCTCCCATCCTACCTCGTTTCAGTGCCTAGCCTTCCCCCTCACTCAAGCCATGGGGATGCAGGCAATGTACTTCTACTCTATGGAGGCTGTCCTCACCTCTATCCTGTGCCAGGCTAAAGCAGGGGCATCCGTAATTTGCCCCACTTTTCTTTTCTAAATAATATTCTGACTGAGACTTTAAGACTGAATATGATAGAACTTCCAATCCAGACTTCAAACATCTCCTTTCAGTGTTGCACTTTTTACCCTGTATATTATCTCATGTTGCTATGATGATAAGGTTACTGCTTCCTGTGAGTGTAGGCTAAAGCTCTCCATATTTTCCTATATAATGCTTGACCCTTCCTATCTCAGAGCAGATCAGATGACATTGCTGAAGCATTGGTCTAACAGTCTAGCAGCTGACAGACTGTTCTCCTGATTCTATGGTCTTTCAAAAGTATAGAACTATCTTGAATGCAAATAATGTTGTTCCTTTTTACAGGTTTGCATACTATCTCAAAAAAGACTCCATAATATCCTGAAAGATTCTGCATGAAAAACTGATCTTGACATAAAACTTCCATAAAACGTCAGCTTTCCTTATTCTTTCAAATGACTCACATTTCTTTCCATTTCTTTCCATCTTCAGCATTCCTACTGTCTCTGAAGACAGCCTACTCTAAGTCACATGCATGTTTTCCATAATCCGTATTATTGGATCTCTGCAAATTGCTAACATCTTGTTTAAAAGATTACAATGTGTCCTTTAAAATGAATACCCCTGCAAGCTACCAATATCCAATCTACTGTAACATGTGTATTAATACTGCAAACTACTGAATGAATTCACATAACCCTCTCACTAAAGATCACACCTAAATTCTATTAATTTACTTCAGCCATTTAAGACCTGGCTTTTCAATGAACCAACCTACCATTGGCAGGGCTAGGCATACACACCCGTGCAGTGCCAGGATGCACTTGCGCACGATAGTGTGATTTACAAAATATACATAACAGAACAACAGAACACATAAAAACTTAAGAAAATCAATGGAATTGTTTTCTTAAGAGCACACGACTAATCATAATGCCTAAGAATTATTACAAACCTTGGGTTCCATAGCAGTGCACTACACATTTTAAAGTGCTTGGATGCCTCGTCAGGAATAGTAAGCACTCTATAAATATAATTACAATACTATACACTGTATACACAGTGAAGACGTGTAAGTGTATTTCTGGTCCACAGAAACATATAATGGTATGATATGATTACCACATTTTTTAAGGGTTTTTAGGTTATGATTTGAATGTGGTAGGTTAAATTTGTTCGCACTTACTCAATGAAATGTTTTATTTAGAAGGTAGACCTTGCATCACTCAAGTGATTTTTTACTTTACATGTTTTTTAAATGTGCCCTAACCTATTTGCATATCGAAAAAACATAGAGGTGCCTTATGGCACCCTACATCAAATGCATTTCCAGTGCCATATAAAGACAGTGGTATCTCTCCCATGGCGTAAACCCTCAGTTAAACAGATTTCCTCTGCGTTTACATGAATTAAGTAAAGAGATATCGCTAATTTTAGGTTAACATACTTTGGAAGGACATATAGGTGGTCATTACAACCCTGGGGGTCGGTGTTAAAGCAGCGGGAAAACCACCAACAGGCCGGCGGGAAAAAAAATGGAATTACGACCGTGGCGGAAACCGCCAACATGGACAGCCACTTTAACACTCCGACCGCCAAGGCAGTAGAAACAAACACCGCAGCGGTAACTGCCAACAGACAGGCGGAAGACAATGTACTGCCCACATTATTAAAAGCCACCAATCCGCCACCTTTTCCGGGAAGGATACACCGTGAACAAAAACACGGCGGAAACAGGACTTGGAAGGGAAAACGCTCACCACTACACATACGACGAGGAACCAGGACGCCATGGAACCGGAACTTCAGATACTGCCAGCCCTTATCTTCCTGCTCCTCTACCAGGAGCATGAACGCCAGCTGAGAAGTCCACAGTGAGTACTGCACCTACGACACAGGGGAGGGGGGAAGGAAAAAACAGTGACACACACACGCAACACTCCCACCCCCACCCACGACAACACACACACTAATACATCATGATACATCACAGTTACACCCCCCAAATCCCCTTGGAAGAATGCAAGGACAAAAGGAAATGAGTCAAATGATTGTAATATATATACGAAGACAGTAATCAAAAATATATACATATATTAAGATATTCACACTATAAACAAATATATACACCAAGAATATAAGTCCAAGGTATTCCACTATCATAGTCCGTGGACCACTGGGCCCAAAAAGGCATGGGCGAGGCCCACACCCAATACCCGAATAAGACAGAGAGAACACTGCAGGGGCATCAGATAGAAATAAAACAGGCACCTCAGGGGGAAGGGAATGGGGGGCACCTCAGCCAGATGAGTGCACGACGCCAGATCCACGAGGGGGCTCCATGCTCACTGTTCAATCCTGGGGAGTGCAATGCCACAGTCTCTCAAGTCTCTCCAGTGGGTGGTTTGCCCACTGCTTTATCCTGGGGAGTGCAACGCCACAGTCTCACAAGTCTCTCCAGTGGGTGGTTTGCCCACTGCTTTATCCAGGGGAATGCAAAGCCACAGTCTCTCAAGTCTCTCCAGTGAGTGGGTTGCCCTCTGCTTTATCCTGGGAAGTGCAAAGCCGCAGTATCTCAAGTGGATAACAGTCTCCACTGGTTCTGGAGGGGACTTTGTGCCCAGAGTGCTTCATCCTGCCCGTGGCGGCCTCAGTAGCGTCGGAAGCTATGGCGCTCATTGGCCTGCAGGCCTGCAGGGCTGCTGGCGGCGGTGTCCTGGGCAGCGGGGATGGTGACGGCTGTGTCCAGGGCAGCGGTGCTGCTGGCGGCGGTGTCCTGGGCAGTGGTGCTGCTGGCGGCAGTGTACTGGGCAGCGGGGATGGTGGCGGCCGTGTCCTGGGCAGCGGGGATGGTGGCGGCCGTGTCCTGGGCAGCGGGGATGGTGGCGGCCATGTCCTGGGCAGCGGTGCTGCTGTCCTGGGTAGCAGTGCTGCTGGCGGCGGTGTCCTGGGCAGCGGGGATGGTGGCGGCGGTGTCCTGGGCAGCGGTGCTGCTGCCGGCTGTGTCCTGGGCACCGGGGACGGTGGCGGGCGTGTCCTGGGCAGCGGTGCTGCTGGTGGTGGTGTCCTGGGCAGCGGTGCTGCTGGCGGTCTTGTCCGCCGTGCAGATCTTCCCAGACCTGATGGTTTTTACTATGCCCCTTCCCCACCTTGGATGGTGGTGCAGCTGTCTCCACACCCCCAACTGTACCCCTGGGAGCGGCTTTGGTGGCTGGTTTCTTTCCCCTCTCCCGCCAGGCACTGGCCAACTTTTTATGCTTTACAGGTGGAGGACTGTCCGTGCTCTGGCTCCTTGCCACACTGGTTGCCCTGCTGCCTGGCGCACTCCAGAAGCCGGTTACTACGGGCACCACTGGTCCCACAGATGTTGTGGCTGAGGTGCTGGATTGGGACCTGGAGAGTCAGGCCCTAGGAGACAGAAGGGGCGGGGGAGGTGAGGGAAAGAGGCCAAGGTTGGACAGGAAAAGTTTCTTATGAACACTGGGACGGGTAGATGGAGGGGGTTTGGGAGTGCAGGAAGAGGTAGTGGTTGTAGGAGGTGTACGTTTGGTGACTTTGGGTGAAGGTGCATGGCTGTTGGGTGGGTGTGTGGCTGCATTTGTGTACTTTGGGAGGTGGCCTCACAGACACACTGGGAGAGGACACAAGGGACGTGTGAATGGTAGTGGGGGTGGTGAGTGCACGTGAGTGGGGTGTGGTGGTGGGTGTGCTGGTGATGGAGGTAGTGGCTGAGGATGTAGTGCATGCAGGTGCGAGTGGAGACGAGACAGGGAGGGAGGAGGGAGACGAGGAGGAGGGGAACACAGTGGAGGCAGTGGATGTTGGTGTGTCTACATGTGTGTGATGCTTGCGTGAGTGCCTGTGGGATGTGTGGTGTTTATGTTTGCCTGAGGTTCCCTTGTGTGTTGAGGTGTGTGCATGCTGGTCTGATGGTGTGCTTGGGATAGGCTGAGGTACAGGGGTTTGGGTCTGGGTGGAGGAAGTTGGAGGGGGGAGGCTAGAGACAGGGACAATGGCTGCCATCAGTGCTGAGGCCAGAGTCTGAAAAGCTCTCTGATGGGCTGCCTGACCAGAGTGAATGCCCTCCAGGTATACATTGGTTTGTTGCAACTGCCTCTCTTCACCCTGGATGGCATTCAAAATGGTAGACTGCCCAACAGTGAGGGACCTGAGGAGGTCAATGGCCTCCTCACTGAGGGCAGCAGGGGTGACAGGGACAGGGGCTGAGGTGCCTGAGGCGAAGGTGATGCGCACCCTCCTGGGTGAGCGGGCACGGGGCAAACGCTGAGGGGCTGCTGGGAGGGCGGTGCTAGTAGGGGTGGTGGTGGCTGTACCTGTAGATGCGGTGGGCACAGAGAGGCCCGCCACCGCAAGGGAGCTCCCATCAGAGGAGGAGTCCGTATTGCTGGTGTCAGCTCCTGTCCCTGCCGTGGAGCTCCCCTCGCCCTCTGTCCGACTGGTAAATTCTGACTCCGTAGTGTTGCCCTCCAGGGCCATGTGGGATGCAGCTCCCTCCTGCTCCGGTGCCACTGCTCCTCCGCCTGATGATGCTAATGCACACAAGAACAGGGAGACCACAAAAAAGGGGGGGGGGAAGACAGAAGAAAGACATGTTGAGTACATGCAATACCGCTACCGTTGGCGGACACTACAGACACAGAAGCACCCTGCACTATGCCGCGTACTTGGAGTTCCCTATTCAATCCCAGGGACATGAGTTACAAGACTATGCCCGATTGCTGAACACATGGATGTCACAGGAGCCTGACTAGGTGTAGTTGGCACTGTACACAGGTGGGGTGGGGTGCCACAGGGCCTGCCTTAAGAAGGGTCCTTGCCTACTAAACTCGCCCTGGCCTAGGGGAACCCACAGCCCACCTCCCCCACCCAGACACCTACAATGCGCGCTGAATCACTAGAATGAGAGTGTACTCACCCCCTTGTGTCTGCTGTGATGCCTCAAGCGCCCATCCAAGTTCGGATACGGCAGGATCCTGAACATCAGGGGGGTCATGGTGCAACGGGCACCCCTCCCAAGTTGGGAGGCCATCCCCAGCTGGGCCTCCGCCATCTTCTTGCTCCAGCGGCGAATGTCCTCCCATCTTTTCCGGCAGTCGGTGCTCCATCTGTGGTAGACCCCCAGGGTCCGGACTTCCTTGGCGATGGCACGCCATATGTCCTTCTTCTGGTGGGCGCTGACCTACAGGAATAGTACAGGGGAAAAAGATAAGTTATTACCGTCCACACCATCACAGTCATTGGCCCGCATCCCTACCCTTGCCATGACGCACATGCACTCCCCGTCGTTTCATGCACGCCTCATTCTCACCCCCCCCCATCTTTCATCCACACCACTCCACACAGGCATTGCCCATACAGCATGCTCACAGTGTACTTACCTGTTTGTCTGGAGGACCGTAGAGTAGCGTGTACTGGGGGAGGACCCCATCCACGAGTTTCTCCAACTCCTCTGTGCTGAAGGCAGGGGCCCTTTCCCCAGACACACGAGCCATTGTCTCTTCCAGACTGAGGTCACAGCAGCACTTGCAGTGTAGGTCCTCTCCTGTCGAAGATCAGGTATCAAGTGATTGAACAGAGAGAAAATGGCGGTCATGTCCGCGGCGGTGCGTACCGTCACCGCCGGTGTACATCGTCATTGGCTCCTGGAACCCAGAGGGTCCAATGTTAACCAATGCAGGATTGCGCCGCGGTCTTCGACCGCCTACCGCGACGGTGTACAACGCCAGCGCAGTTACCTCATATTACAGGTCAGGCAGCCGCCATTCCAGGGGGCCACATGGCATTAATTTAAAATGCGTCACACATATCTAGGCCGTGCCTAAACACTCATACAGGCATATGTCGATTTGCTAATATTTCTGAGTATGCTGTGTTTACGTACCTCAGAGTTGGTTGACTCTCTGCTCGCTGTTCTCCTCCATAGGCATCGTCCGCTGGGGCATGTGAGGAGATGGCAGCATCCTCCGGTGTACAAACCGCTGGTGGACCTGTCGACAATGGAGGAGCGACATGTGATCATCACCTACAGACTTGATCGTGCCACAATCCAGGAACTGTGTGCCCAGTTGGAGCCAGACCTGAGGTCAGCTATCCTCCATCCCACAGGAATGCCCCCTCAAGTGCAGGTGCTGTCAGTACTCCATTTTTCTAGCAAGTGGGTCATTTCAAACAACAGTGGCCATTGCATCAGGGATGTCCCAGCCTATGTTTTCCAACGTGTTGTCCAGAGTGTTGTCTGCCCTGCTGAAACACATGCGGAGCTACATCATTTTCCCTCAGGTGGAGGATTTGCCTACAGTAAAAGGTGATTTCTATGCCCTGGGACATATCCCCAACATCATAGGTGCCATGGGACACATGTGGCCTTGGTCCCCCCACGCAGGAGTGAACAGGTGTACAGAAACCAGAAGAGTTACCATTCGATGAATGTGCAGATGGTGTGTTTGGCAGACCAGTACATCTCCCATGTGAACACCAAATTCCCTGGCTCTGTGCATGATACTTACATTTTGAGAAATAGCAGCATCCCTTATGTGATGGGGCAACTCCAGAGGCACCGGGTGCGGCTATGAGGTGAGGACATGGACCCAATACAGTGTGAATAGGTGTCTGGGTCTGGGGTTGTCCCTACGGGTTAGTGTGTGTCTAACAGTTGTCCCTCGACATTTGCAGGTGACTCTGGCTACCCCAACCTGTCATGGCTACTGGCCCCAGTGAGGAATCCCAGGACAAGGGCAGAGGAACGCTACAATGAGGACCATGGGCGAACTAGGAGGGTTATAGAGAGTACATTCGGCCTCCTGAAGCCCAGGTTCCGGTGCCTTCATATGACAGGTGGTTCCCTATTCTACTCACCAAAGAAGGTGTGCCAGATCATTGTGGCCTGCTGTATGCTTCACAACTTGGCTTTGCGACGACAGGTGCTTTTTCTGCAGGAGGATGGTCCAGGTGGAGGTGTTGTGGCAGCTGTGGAGCCTGTGGACAGTGAAGACGAGGAAGCTTCAGGAAGCCTGTGGACAGTGAAGACGAGGAAGCTGAACAAGAGGACACAGGCAACAGGAACACGGTGATCCTGCAATACTTCCAGTGAGACACAGGTAAGAAGACAACACAGCCTGCTACATCTGATTTAATTATAATACCCCTCATCTGTCTATCATTTTCACCCAGTGTATGGTCACTGAGTTGTCACTTTCACTTACGATTTCACAGATGTGGGTCCCACTGTGTGACATCGGCTTTGTTTCTGCATGGACTAGTGCTGTGTGACATAGGTATGTTGACATTACATTTGATATAGCATTTTGTCACTGTTATTGCAAATACACATTTTCGAAAGCACAGACTGACTCCAGATTGTTTAAGGGTGTTTATTTAAGTGCTCAATAGTGGAGGGGGTTGTAAAATGGTTACGGGTGGTGGTGGAGTAATGTCCATGGAAGAGTCCAGTTAATTAGTCTCACAGGTGCATTGTCAAAGGGGCATATAAAGTGGAGCTGGGGCCGTTTAAGTATGGACAGGGTGACAAAGTGGGACAGAAGGATGACAATCAGGGTGGTCTAATTTCTTGGCGGGGGGTCTTGGCATTGTTCTCTGTCTTTGTCCTGGATCTCAGGGACCGTTTGCGGGGTGGTTCTCCATCTGCAGGGGGTGGGGTGCTGGTGTTGTGGTCCTGTGGTGGTGCCTCCTGTCCACTAGCGCCAGCGGAGGTGGTGGGCAGTTGATCATCTAGGCTAGTGTCAGGGGCCCCTTGTTGTGCCACAGTGTCCCTCCTGGTGTTGACGAGTTCCTTCAGCACCCCTACAATGGTGCCCAGGGTGGAATTGATGGATTTGAGTTCCTCCCTGAAGGCCAAATACTGTTCCTCCTGCAGCTGCTGGGTCTCCTGAAACTTGGCCAGTACCGTTGCCATCGTCTCCTGGGAATGGTGGTAGGCTCCCATGATGTTGGAGAGGGCCTCGTGGAGAGTGGGTTCCCTGGGCCTGTCCTCCCCCTTTCGCACAGCAGCCCTCCCAGTTCCCCTGTGTTCCTGAGCCTCTGTCCCCTGAATCGTGTGCCCACCACCACTGCCCCCAGGTCCCTGGTGTTGTAGGGGTAGGAGGTTCGCCTGGGTTCCCTGCAGTGGTGGGCACACTGCTGCTTGACGTGTCCTGGGGACAGAGGCATGGGCCCACTGGGTGGGTGCTGTGCTGGTGTTTCCAGAGGGGGCAAGCTCTGTAGTGGCCTGTGCCAGTGTGAGGGGAACCGACTGTCCTGAGGTCCCAGATGGGCCGGGCTAGTCATCTTGATCCAGTTGGACAGAGCTGCTGTCATCACTGTGTGCCTCTTCTGTGGGTGGAGTGGACATATCTGGACCCTCCTGTCCGGTGATGTTGGGTAGGGGTCCTGCAGGGGTGTAAAGGCTTGATTATTGCATCTGTGTGTGCCATGGTGTGCAATGGGTTGGTGACCATGTACCCCAGTGCTTGCATTCCTGTGTAGGACCTTGTGTGATAATGGTTTGGGGGGTGTATGGGTATGCGTAGTGGCCATGCATTGGTGATGGGTGCCCATGCTTTGGTGTTGCATGCAGGGCTTGGTGTTGGGATGGGTGGGTTGGGATATTGGGACATACGTGAGGAGTTGGATTGATGGGGGTGCGGGCAAGGGTGGGGGTATGTGATAGCATGCAGGTGGGTGGGGGATGTAATAGTTAAAATTTGACTTACCAGAGTCCATTCCTCCAGCTACTCCTGCGAGGCCCTCAGGATGCAGTATAGCCAATACCTGCTCCTCCCATGTTGTTAGTTGTAGGGGAGGAAGTGGGGGTCCGCTGTGTGGTGTCCTGAGACCACGGAACGCACCTTCCCCCGTAGGTCATTCCACCTCTTCCTGATGTCATCCCTAGTTCTTGGGTGCTGTCCCACTGCGTTGACCCTGTCCACGATTCTGCGCCATAGCTGCATCTTCCTAGCTATGGTGGTGTGCTGCACCTGTGAACCGAATAGCTGTGGTTCTACCCAGATGATTTCCTCCACCATGACCCTGAGCTCCTCCTCAGAGAACCTGGGGTGTCTTTGCAGTGCCATGGGGTGGTGTGGGTGATGTGTAAGGTGGTGTGTGTAGTGATGTGTGGGGTGATATTTAGAGGTGTGTGGTGTTTTGTGCGTGGATGTTGTGTGAGTGATGGTGTTGAGTGCCTGTGGATGCTAGTTTGTAGATGGTGGTGTCTCTCTCTGGCCTTCAGTCGCAATTGTGGTCATAAGGGTTTGTAGGTGATGTGGGTGTGTGTTTTATATTGTATTGGATGTGTGGGAGTGGTGTGTGTATGTGTATCAGGTGTGTGTATTTAGAATTGTCCAATGTGGAGGTGTTTTGTAAATGTGTGTGTATTTTGAGCGCGGCGGTGTGTACCGCCAATGAAATACCGTGGTTGAAAGACTGCCACGTGGATTCGTGGGTCGTGATAGTGTGTGCGTATTCCTGTTGGTGTGACGGTGGAGGTTTTGTTATCGCCACTTTATCACTGACCTTTGGTGTGGCGGACTTGTGTGGGTGTCTGGATTTTGGTGGTTTCCGAGCTGTGGGTTATAATGACCATGGTGGAATTCCACGGCAGCGGCAGTGTGTTGGTGGTCTTCTGCACAGTGGTAAGCGGCTTTTACCACCAATGTTGTAATGATCCCCATAGTCACAAACGTGTCCTTGTAGCGAAAGCTAGTGAAAATTTTTACTATGCAAATGGACACCATGCAATAAACAAGCATTGTTAATGGCTGTAGGTTTGGTTTTTGTATAATGAATTTATATTATCTTATATTATATTATATAATATATTATATTATATTATATTAATTATATTATATTATATTATATTATATATATATATATGTATATATATATATATATAATATATATATATATATATATATAATATATTATATTATATTATCTTGTTATATCTTAACAAGACTAGAACCTGAGCACGATGACAGCATTTATTGGTGTGCAGTAATGAGAGCACTGGGGATCAGGGTCGCCTGGATAATATACAATTCTTGGGCCCAGAATGATACATAACCAGGAACTCACCTTAACACATAGAAAGTGAGCACAGGTGATGTCAGAGAGGCTTCAGTTTCAGCCCTCAGCAGCTTATCCAATAATGTTTTTCTTGGCATTCTCAGAATTGTGGTATTGCCTACATTATAGGTGCAGAATTACAAGTACCAGAATGTAGAGCAAAAATATTGGAACCTGGTGCTTTTAAGCAGTTGTTTCACAGTTGCTAGAAGCTATTTGAGGGCAAACTATAATTGCCTGTCTTGGGTGGTCCTCCATGTACGCAGGTAACATTCAGAGCCACACATGCATGCTTACATACAGGTAAACATGCACACCAGTAGGGCTACAAGAGGCACTAGATCACCTCCAATCAGTCCTAATCTTAGGGAGGCAACATTTGGCCCTTTTTTAAATCAAGCTGAATTGTGGAGAAAGCAAAGCTACAAATGAATGTTCTATGGCTAATGACCCAACGTGGCTAGCAGTGGCCCACGTACCATTAACCATTTAGTGACTAGGTATATGAATAGAGAGGAAAACTGAAAATGTATATATTCCCTCTTCATGAAGTGTAAATATTATGCCTGGCTATATAGATTTGCTGCTTCAAAGCTCTCCCTGATTATTGTCAACATTCTGAAGAAAATAAGTAACTTGATTAGCCGTTTCTACTATTAATTTATCATGGTCGTAAGATGTTTTCTAGCCAGTGATTAATTTTCAGCCCAAGCATGAAGTGACCCACAGATCGTGCACAGTGGTAATAGGCGTGCTGGATCATATACAGGCAAAGCACTGCCCGTAAGGAATGATTTATGTAAAGACGTAACTTACGTTACATTCTAGCTGAACTTAGATGCTTAAAGTATGGGCTGTAGCGGTGCTGCAGCACCTCCCCCCCACCCCCAAATAATCATGCTGGAGTTCAGACGGTGCATGAGCAATAAAGATGCATTGCAAGATTTAGATAACTTAACAATCAACATTTAAATACCTGTGAAATAACTGCATATATTACAAAATATATCAGCAGTTAAGAAAGCACAAATGAAGCACATGTTTTGAAATTCTGAAGGGTGATGGAAACAAGCATTTTAATAGGATGATCAAATCAAATCAAGACACTGGACTTGGTGATGTGCAAATTGTAAATATTTGCTGAACACGGTTTCCCACACATTGTTACTTCTGCAGCATATGGTTTTATCAGTAAAACTAGATGTCAATGCAACTTTTGTGGCTCCTTCAATGGAAAATGTGTTGTCTATAAATTAGGATGCACTACTGCAACATGCTTTACTAAAATATTTACAACAGTGTGCTCCAAACTGTACCACTGGCTACATACCACACTCTTACACTGTCCTGCTGAATGGGTGAGACTCATTTGCTACACCTGTTATTTGTGTGACGCTTTGATGTTTCACAGCCCCTGTGACTTCAGGGATGTAACATTGATGCCAGCACCCCCACTCTGTAAATTCTTCCAGCACCATTGGAGCTGAGTCAATAAAAATAGTCAATTTTGTTGAAAGACTTCCATGTTGAAGCAAAACTCCACCCCTGAGCCCTGGCTTGGCAGTGCAATAAGTGACAAAGGGCCTGATTTAGAGTTTGGCATGACAAACATGAGGGGATTCCCTACTAGTATGCTGAACGTAATATCTGTCATGTTTGTGATGGAGTAACTCATCCCTCAAACTCTAAATCAGGCCAAACGTTTTCTCACCCCACAGCTCATGGCCTCCGGTCAGCTTTAGGCATAAATATATGGTGCTTTACAGGGTTGGCTGGTAGAATATTGAAGATAAACATATTGCGTGGACAGAATGTTGTGTCAGAAGTGTTGCGGACCAGAATATCGAGAAGGTAAGTGTAAATAGGAAAGTATAGCTTTACTATTCTTAACTCTACATCTTCGTACCTTGAAGCTATGTGTATTGTCAAAGTACATACATATGTGGAGTTAGGTATAGTAAATCTTTGCTTACCCATAGAAACTTACCTCCACTATATTTTTGTCCTCGATATACTTGACACAATATTTATTCCATTCAATAATTTACCTCAATATTTTGCCCAAACTCCACTTTGCAACATTTATTAGAGACAAATCTGCTTCTATCATGCAATGAATCCTCCTAATGAAAGTGATGCACGCAAATAAATATTGTCCTTACCAGCTGTGGGTCATTGAGCCCACAGTGGTGCAAAAACAGTTGCACAAATAACATGCTCACTGAACACTCACAGAATTTTTGCATCCATTTTTACTGATCATAGAAAGAACAGGAACAAAGCATGCACACGGTTCAGCCCTTAATGTGAGTGCAGTTGTGTTCCAAAGGTAATATTTTTGAGCTCACTATAACTCGCTGTAACAGAAACTAATGGTAGCATCTAGTGCAGTGACGAACACAACCGCGGTTTGCAGTCTGCTTCTAATCAGCATAAGGGCAAGAATACCATTTGCAACACTTTCTACTCCAATACTAATGATTAAATTAACTTTTTTGAAGTTTATTTTGAGACTTTTAATGAACGGTCCTAGTGAGGAGAGGGGAAGCTCTTTTAAAGTCAGCAGTGTACTGAGCACTAGGATTCTAACTGTACCTAAGCTGATCAAAATTGTATCGCACCTCAATTAAAATTGTATGCTTTATCCTCCATTGGAATTCTGACCTCACCATGGACTGGATAAATATCTGCTTGAGGTCTGGAATGTTATGTAATATCAGTAGACAGTCTGGAAACTGTTTTCTAGTTCTTTTACACCCAGATGCCACTCTTCATTGTGGACTACCTTATCCCGCTGCATCCACAATTTCATTCCATGACAAAGTGTCTCCTTCTGCCTTTGGATGGCTTGCTAACATTTCTCAGTGACATCATTTATTAATATTAGGTCCCCATCTCTTGTTCTGTAATATACACCTGGGCTGTTCCAACTGGTCCAACGAGACCCCTCGTTCTGTCTAATATTTTCTTAATCCCAATGTTGCCTGTCATCAAATGATAGGATTGAAGCACCTGTCCTTTGCATCAAACAGGCTATTGCACATAACTGTAGAAGATTGAGACAACTAATATGAGGCTAGCATTGAACATCTCGCTTTAACAAATATCAGTTTTTTAACGCTCATTGAATCGAAGACCAAAGCTGTTCTAATGTCCATAAGTAAACCACTGTGAGTCCTGGAAAAACTGAGCCTGACTCCACACTCTGTAGGAACTTAAAGACAGAATAAACCAGTTGTAAGTGCTCATTCGTAATGGCCCTTTATTCACAAAACTGAACGCTCATGAGGCATTGAATAGGAAACGACAGTTGCATATTCATTTTAGCAGCTGAACATTGAGGCTTGGATTACCACAATCGTCTATCTGCTGTATGACCGCAGAAGTTGATAGAAGGAGTGAAGCAGTGTTACTGTATGGAATTAGACTTTAAAGAAGAGTGCTGAAAAAAGACCATGTGCCCAACAGCAGAATAGATCTGAACTGGAACCTGGTGGACCAACGGCGGCTTTTTTGGCACATAGTCCACTCCTACCTATAGATAATCTCACAGTTTGCAACCAAGATGCACTGCAAATCAGAAAATTGACATTCTTCAGACTACCCATTTGAGGTGAATTCATGTCAAAAATCAGAGATTTGAGACTTTGGTGTCAAATATGTAGAACACGCCCCAAGAGAACTCAGAAAAAACCCACAGCTGCCAGTCCTTGCCTAATAATCTTAAACTGTTTCTGGTCAGCGACTGTCACACTGAGATACAAGTTACCTACATTGTGCATAGTATCAATATCAGCTGTCACGCACCTGTTCACTCACTCTTGTAGTCACTCACACACTCATGCACTCACACAGATGCCTTGCGCTCACTCCTTCAACCATTCTCTCATAGACCCACACACTGGTTCATGGCTCTGTCTTTTACATCAGAGAGAGACAGGCATGTTTGAAGCCATTGTTCAGTGGCCAAACTGTAACATCACAGGTTTCTTTGTAGTTACCATTTTGCAAATATTGCATTCATAAAGAGATTTTATCATTTTACTTCCGTTTTACCATTGTAAAATACAGTGAAATATCTTTACTCCATATATTTTGTTTGTTGTTTAGAAACTAGCAAAAACAGCAGAAATCATTAATCTTAATATTACACAGTGCAAAATATGTACAGAATATGGAGAATATTCCAACTTTGCTAAGTGCACGTATTTGTCTTCTTCTTTACGCGTTTGACAGCGAAACATATTTGCCTTCTTTGTATAATGCACGATTTTTCCTTTCTATAATGACAAAACCCTTTATTGCCGTCAACATTATGAAAAGCAACATTTCCCTCGTTCTTTAATTCCAACATTTCTTTTCTTTTAAAATTGCAAAAATAACATCATGACAGTGGCAATTTAATGAAATACACGGTGTCTTCACCACTCTTAATAATCACTGATCTTCAATCACTTCTACAAGCACATGTTGTTCTCTTTCAATGTTTCTTGCAAAATCATAGGCCCACCGATACATTTATGTGTCAGTCTTGAAGTACGCCATTTTTAATTACACGTACTGTAATTGTGGTAGGAGTGATTGGATAGTATGAGTTGACGGTTATGGTGCAAGCGTGATCTGTCCCTGAAGTGTCATTACACCCCCTCCCTTCCCGGGTGAACCGCGAGGAGAAATGATTAAGCATAAGCAAAAGTAAACTGTCACCCGTTGAACCAATGAATCAACTCGAGGACCCAGCACACAGCCAACATGCAATGCTGCAGAAATAAACAGACCAGTAATGATGAATTCTCCTATCGTGGAGAGATTAGCAGAACGAGAAGTATTTGTTTACGACTTCGAACTCTCCTACCAGCTAAAAGAGGCTGTGCCTTTGCAGTGCCCCCAACTTACCTCTGATCTGATGAGAGCAGTGAACTAATTGTTAAGTTATTTCTTAAAGAATCACATACATTTAGGTTCAGCCTTTTGGAGACCCACGCCAGTGCCTTTCATAGAACTGTGTGCTGGTGTGCGGTACCAGAGCATGCAGTACTTTCCTTGTACACTGCCCACGAAACAAGCAACCCCAGGTTGTGCGAAATAGCTCGGACGCCTCTTCTACTCATTAAGATGCCGGTGTGCTACTTGGCTATATCTGCTGCCTTTTGGCAAAGGCCCGCTATTGATTAATGTCATCCGTTGAATGGGTTTATCTGTCACTGATGGATGTTCGCCGAATGTTTCCCACCTTTTCCAGACAAATAGAGGCACAATTGCAGAAGGTTTCCCCCCTTACAAACCTAGATCTGTTCAGTATGCTGGCCACCAACAAATGCAAATGTTATGTTCAAAGCTGATGGATAAAAGGTCAGGTAAAGATCCCGCCTTTCCTTGTTTTATGATAAATGGAAGTCCGTCATTTCTCCATTAATTCTGTAGGGTGTGCATGGTTTGAAAACTGAAACTGCTTACAGTCACACTGAATGCACGCGGTATATTGACCCTCTTCTTGAGTAACATAACTTCCACGCATAACCTATTTGATGAAAGAATTTCTGGCAAAAAAAGAAGCACTGGCCAAACCCATAGGTCTCCCCGGTGCACATGGACACAAACCATTTTTCTTTGCCAATGTGTTTTTGTCCCACATGGCTGGCATCTTTCAATTGTTTTCCTTTAAGCAAAACAAAAAGCATTCCAAGACGGCTACCATGTAAGTATGCTCACATGGCACTCATAGGCAGCCAACTTGAAATTGTATGAACACCATTTTATGGCTTCTCGCTAATGCAGCAGCGAGCTGCAGATTGAACAATGCCACTGAAGTGCATGTGGACACCTTTTGGGCTAATTTATAAAGAAATAGAGTGGGAGGAAAGGAGAAAGGTGCATGGAGAACAAGGAGAGCTAGAAAGAGGGACATTATATAGTCCTTTGTGGACTACAATGTATGACCTCAGCAGTTGAAAGATACAACCCATCCAATCAAAACAGTGAGAACAAATCCTCCTCAATAGAGCAAACACAACAATAAGGAGTACACCCATAAAATCTGGAACGGGAAACTGATGTAAACAAAAAAGGCACCAAATGACAAGAAAGGGATGTATCCAAAGTCCATTCTAAATATTTGATACAATAGGTTTGTAGTCAACATGCACCTCGTGCTGTTTACAGGCAAGACCTAAAATGAGTTCAGGGGCCCAAAGATTTTCCAAGCATCCTCCAACCAGTGCTGTGAATATCAAGGGTGCCTAGATTTAATTCCACCTTCCACCATACTTTGCATTCAGTCCTTTTCTCACTTTCGGTGGCTCTTTTTCATCCCTGCATTCTCTCTCTGTCACTGTTTCCTATTGTCATCTTCCTATGTTATGTTATGAGTATTTGTAGAGTGCAAAACTTACCTGGGAGGGTATCCTGGCACTGTTAAAGCAGAGACTGAGCAAACTAGGTCTGGGTCTTAGGTAGAGAACCATGGCTTCAATTTCGTGGAGAGCTCAAGTGATAATGAGGCAGCTCTTAGGTGAAGCGGCAGGCAGTGCTAGGCTTTACGGTGAGATAAGAGAAAGCTCAACTGCTGCCTGTGGCTCTGTTTATGCAGTAAATGTGTGTGGGCAGGAGTCCAGCAGATCGGTGGTGTCTGGTAGGTGTGTGGAAGCTGATGTGGGTGTTGAGGTAGGTGGGGCCTAGGTCGTGTAGGTTTTTGTTAGTGTGTATCAGGAGCTTGAATAGTGTGTGTTTGTGAAAGGGGAGTCAATGAAGATCTCTGAAGTGCAGGGTGATATGGGTGCCTTGGGAAAGCCTCAGTGTGAGTCTGACAGCTGTTTTTTTGGATAATTGTCAGTCTTCTGGTTAGTTAGATGGTGATACAGGCATAGAGTACAAAGCCATTCTCTAGCTTACTGGTGATGAGGGCTTGGGCGTTGGTTCTTCAAGTGTTGAGTGAGAGCCATTTGAAGATTTCCCTGAGGATTTTCAGGGTTTGGAAGGAGGAGGTGGTGACTGTGTTGACGTGGCTGGTCATTGAGAGCTGGTTGTTTCACCATTATGTCCAGATTCTTGGCCTGGGAGGTCAGGCAGGGCATAGGACCAAGATCTTTTTGCCACCAGTTGGAGTCCCACAGTGAGGTGTCTTTACAGAAAAGTACTACTTCTGTTTTTGTGTGTTTTGAGTTTCAGACTGTTGGACATACAGGAGGTAAAGTTGGTCAGTGTGTTGTATGTGTCATTGGAGAGGTACAGGATGAGCTTGGTGTCGTCAGCATAGGAGATGATGTTGACTCCCTGGGTACGATGATGAGAGCTGTGGTGTCTCCTCTGCCTATGATCAGTTTGACGTCATCTGTGGTGGTAATGCTGGCAGTCTTGTTGCTGTGGCTGGGCGTGAATCAAGATTAAATGGAATCAAGGAGTTGATTTATGTTTAGGTGGATGTCTAGACACTTATTTATGATTTTCTCCAGGACTTTCACAGGGTAGGGTACGGAGTAGTTGACTACAATTTTTTGAGTCTGCTGATGTTTTTTTAGGAGGGGGAGTATCATGGTGTGCTTCCAGGAGTCTAGGAAAATGGTTATGTGGATGGAGTTGTTAAGTATTGGGGTTAGAACTGAGCTGCTGTGGTCCTATCTTTTGCAGAAGTGGTGGTGAGGATAGAGTCCCAATGGTTATTGTGACTGGATGGATTGTGTGGCCATTGCGGTTTTCGAAGTGGTGATGGTGTGCCAGTTGGTCACGGTGGGTTTCTGAGCATTCCTCCTGATGGGTCTGAGGGCTACAATGGTGGATGGATCCGATTTGGGATCAAAGTTGTTGTAGATTTTGGTACTGAAGAAGTTGGAAAGCTGTGTGTACAAGTCCTGCTAGGGCATAGTGATTATGGAGCTTGCAGCGTGTCTGGTGATGGCATTCAAAATGGCAAAGATTTGGTGCTGAGTAACCTATTTTCAATGTCTTCCCTGAGTATGGATCTTTTGGCAGACCTGATTTGCTGTTAGTAGAATCTGTAAGCTGATGTATGGTAGCAATTGTTGGAGTTGTTGTGGGACTGTCTCCATCTTTGTTCAAGTTGCTTGCAGTGTCATTTAGTGAGTCTGAGTTCCTCCATACACCAACATGCTGGAGGCCCGACCACCATGTCTGCTCAGGAGGTGAACCAGTCTTTCAAGCTGGTGATGAATCATGAGAGGTCATCAAGTGGTTGGTGGTCTGGGAGCTCTGAGTTCTGTGTTTCTCCTGAGACCTCCTTCCAGGTGCAGTTGGTTGATTTGGTGGGAGCAGTTTGTGATTATGAGGGTTGGGAGGTTGAAATGTATGATGGCATGGTCAGTCCAGGTAAGAGCTGAGGGCCAGTCCACTGTGATGTGGTTGAGGTTAGAAAAAATTGGGGTCCATGAGAAGTCAAGCGGAATGGTTGGAGTTGTTCACTCGCTGGGTGAGTCTGAAAGTGCACCGGTCCTTCAGTAAGTTGTTTGTGTTGGGATCAGTGAGGTCCTTCAGGTGAGGTCACGATGAAGGATGAAGGAGCTAGAGTCGAGTACCACAGGGTCAAAAGGTCCTCAATGGAGTCATTGAAGTTTGTATGCAGTCCAGTAGGTTGGTAGATGAGGGCACCACCAGGATGGAGTTGCTGAAAATATGGAGGTTAAAGGCTGGGTGTTCCATGTTGCTGGTGTCTACGATCTGGTGGAGCAGTGGCTGTTCTCTTTGTAAATAATGGCAACACGTCCTCTGGGTTTGCTGGCTCTGCCTGTCTAATGCTCTTGTATCCACCAGGGATCGCTGTAGTGATGTTGGAGACTGACTTTGGGGTCAGCCAGTTTTTGGTTATGAAGTGCAGGTTTGATTATGAAAAGCAGTTATGTAGGGTATTTCAGAGTTTGGTGGCATATCTGGAGAGTGAACTGATGTTGAGAGAAGGCATGACAGTGAAGGAGAATGACTGTGAAGGGGTATGGAGTGTGTGGTTGAGTTTGTTGGGGGAGAAACAGGGAGGACAGTTCGTGGGGGTGTCACCCAGGAGAAAAGGGAATGGCACAGGAGAATGCACATTCACTGTTGGCCAGGGCAGCCCAACAACAGCGGCACTGGGAGCACGTCCAGGGTAGAAGGCTAGGAGGGGTGAAGAAGAGTAGTGTCTAGGAATGCAGAGGATGGGTAGAGACTCAGGAGTCCAGGCACTGGGCATTGACGGGGAGTGTACAGGCACAGATGGGCTTGCCTTTGGTGTGCGTTCAGCCTCCATTAAGGAGGAGCAGGACGGGGGGCATAGCCAAGCTGACAATCAAGATGGCCACATGGCATTTAAGCTCTGGAGGCATCACCCAAATACTATTGTCCCTGGACACCCATCCGTCACCTAGTATGCCCCACATTGCTCAACCTACGGTGTGCAGGGGGCGGCTTGGCCGATCCTGCTGCTCCACTGCCCCAATCGTTAGATGTGCCGCTGGCCTACAGGCCTGCCACCTCAGCCAAATGCAGTCCTTGGTGGCCCAGTAGAGACAGGGTCCATAAACGAGGCTGAAGTCGGGGCCGCAGCAGGGCCTGGGTCAGTGATCTGGTAGCCTCACAGGACCTTAATCCTGGGTACTACAGTGCCCTCCATGTCTTGCTGCAACACCTGAGGGGTCACGGGACTGCCTCCCTTGCACGGTGATGGTGCACTTGATTGAAGCCATGGGCTCCCACTTCTGGAGGGCCTACTAGTGGTCTGACTATGAACTGGGGCCTTGATCGTGGTGACCCCACACCCCTCAAAGACACACAAGGCTGCAGCTCTCCTCAGACCATTAGGTAGATGCATGTGCAGCAGAGCCCGCTCCTGCTGACGCTCGTCTGGGCACATACACCTACTGCCATTCCCTGCAGCCTGCAAACTGAGTGGTGAGTCCCTGAATGGTTTTCAATGCAATGGAGGTGCTGGGCCTGCACTTCTCTATCTGTCAACATTGATCAACACTGATCGACAGCTTCCTATCTGGTCATGCCACGATTTAGCCTCTTCTGATGTCATTCTATTGTACCGGGTGCCCCCCTTTATACATTATAGCAACTGCACTGAGTGGGACTCTTGACGTCACCTGCTGTGGAATGGCACTGTGGCACCTGGCATATTACCTTCATCCTCTGCCGTGGACACTGGCATAGTGCTACTTCACAGTGCACTCTTACACTGGCCTATAACTAATTCCTTCGCTGCAGGGAGAGTGTACGACTTACAACTTTTCCTCACCCTCCAGGGGCTTTGTGACCCAAAGCAGAAACAGCTCCTCTTTGATGCCGCAAGGACCCCACGACAGCATTCCCATTCAGGCATTGAGGAACCTCCTTCTGGAGATGCCTCCTACTCCTCTCTTGATGGTATTAACGCCATTATGGCTGAACTGCGAGCTGGTTTCAAGGCCATAGATAAATGATTCAACACCCTGACTAGTCACTTAGACCAAATGAACAAGTACCTTGATCATAACACTAATCACGCTGCAAGGCTTGATGGTGCAGAATACAGAATATCCGAAATTGAGGAAGAAAATGTGGTTGTCTTGAAGCACTTTCACAAGGTAGAACGCTTGCTGATAGAAGAATACTTTAACATGGGGCGCATTGACATATTTGTGGAGAAACTACCAGTGGAACTGTTTGGAAGAGAAGCTTTCATAGATACCTTTGTTGTTGAAGGGGTACATAGATCACTTGTTCCGCGTCCCATACCAGGAGTTCCTCTGTGCCAGATCATTGCCCGGCTCCTTAATTTCCAAAACCGAGAAACAGCGCTATACCTGGCCCATGAAAAGGGACCTCTCCAATATCAGGGCGCAACATTATGGCTTTTTCCGGACTTCACATGAGTGGTCCAGGAGACGCCGCGCAAATGCCTGATGTGAAACACACACCCCAGAAACATGGCATCAAGTATGGTATGTGTGGATATGACCGAATGGCAGTTTGTGTTTAAAACCTCTACCGATGTTATTCAGTTCTTCAAGCAACATAAACGTGGTGTGAGCTCACCTGACTACACTCCGCTCAGTGGGTCCCCTGCTGCTAGCTCTTCAGGATCTCAAAATGACCCACCACCTTGAATGATCCTGCTCTTGATTCTGGATTTTGCTGAGTCACCCTACCCTGTTGGTCCCCATGATAAACTCCTTCCCATATGCATAATTTCAGAGCAATTGCCCAGTTCAGACAGCTACTATCTTTTACATACCCACTACACAGGCCAGTGCTGCCCTTGAGCGTTGTCACCCCCAGGTGTATAGCACAATGTTTGTTTTTTTATTTGTTTGAGCAGTATTGGGATTCACCAGTTGAGGTTTTCTCTGGTGTGGGTGGGGGGTGAGGTTTCTGTTGTACTGTTTTGTGTGGTCACGGTTGCTGCACCAATACTCCGTTACATGACATTCCATCGACACACTGCCTTACACACACAGGATATTTGCCCTAGACTATATGGCAACACCCGTGAGTAGGACCCAGACAATTGACTTCCCGTGTATAACATGGTACATCAGGGGCCTCAATAACCCAAGAAAAGGGAAGCAAATCATCTCCTACCTCAACAGTCAGAGTATTAAGTTGTCATTCTTTCAAGAAACCTACCTTTCCCCCCATGCCGATTAGAGATATGCTGCACCATGGGGCTCCAATCGCTTCTTTGCACAATACAGTTCGTATTCACTGTGATTTTAACCTAATCCATAAGAGCATTGCCCTCATGTGCCAGTAAAGTATCCCTGATTCAGAAATACGCACCCAATACTGACTTCCATGAGCTATCAGCACTGATTGGTCATTTACAGGCTGACTATATTTTAATGGGAAGTGACATTAACATCACATGCTACCCCAAGGTTGACAAGACCGGTTCTACGACAGTCAGGAAGCCTCATTCACTGCGGACGCATACTGAACTACTAGATAC